>NW_026596125.1:3723901-3900054 GCF_907164565.1 Psammomys obesus | reverse complement strand
TGTGTGTGTGTGTGTGTGTGTGTGTGTGTGTGTGTGTGTGTGTGTGTTTATCCACCGACTCCCTTTTCCTTTACAAATAGCCCACTAGACTGTCACTCCGTGGTTCCCTGAGGCACAGGCTTACAGACACTGTTCCTGTTGGACATTTGTAAACCCTTCAGCTTCAGGGGTGAAACATCCGTTTCTCCCTTCTGTCCATCCCTCCCATCCATCCACCAGACAGTTGCCCCTCCCTCCCCAAGCCAGAGGCCAAGCCTTTCCCCAGCTTTCTCTCCTCCCGTCCTTCACTAGCCTCACGGGTTCCTTCTCTGTGTCCGCCTGTCTTGGGGTGGTTCCGACAAATCTGTTATGGTTTTGGACCTTGGCCTCAAGGAGTGGTCAGTGGACCTAGGACGCCTTCACTCCTGAAGTGTCAGGTTTCTGTGAAAACTGGAAACGCTGAGTGACCCTCCTTGATGGGAGGCTCGCTAATTTGAAGGTTTCCCCAGCCCTCCTCGCGTGCTGACTGTCTCAGCGCTCTTCAGCTCTCCTTGCTGTTTTCCTGGGGCTTCAGGAGCCTCATTACCGGCCTGTATGGTCTGTTCAGGGATTTGAGGGGAATTTCTCCATAGATGTTGGACTCTTTCCCTGCAAGGCTACCTCCCTCAGGTCCAGCCCTCTCCTGGCTTCTCAGCCCAGGCTGGCTACCTGCTGGCTCTCTCTGTCACTTTATTCTGTTCCTAGTCTAAAGGCTAGAAATTGCTTCAGGGAGAAAGTGGGTAAGCACACATGTGGCCTAATTGCACTTTCTTGCTCAAGTCACGTCCTCTTCAGTTTCTGTTGCTTTTGATTGTTTCGTAATGCCTACATATAATTATCGGTTTAATGCCACGTTGGAGTTGTTAATTAGTTATCAGTAGAAAGGTCAGCACCACAGATGCTTTAAGGTTTTTTGGGTTTTTTTTTTTTATGTTTGCTAAGGATGGTTATGGCAGGAGGGACCCAGAGGCTCGAATTCCATGTTACTTGTGTTGAATGTGAATGATATTATGGTCTGGAGAGGAAGAATTCTTACAGAGAAGAATCTGAAAGTAGAATTCTGTAAGAGCCAAGGCTAAGGGTTCCAGGTTGGGAAGGCCACACCACAGAATCTTTTCTTATTAATTCTAGAAGAAACCTTTCATGCCAGTAGATCTAATGTTTTAAATAAATAATGGGCAAGTCTCATAACTGGGTCTTCTTACAAAATTAATTTATCTTGCTGCTTTGTATGTATGAGTGTTCTGCTTGCATGTATGTCTGTGACCTACCTGCATGCGTGGTGTCCATGAGGGTCAGAGAGGATGTCAGATCTCCAGGGACTGGAGTCACAGATGGTTGGGAGCCACGATGCAGGTGCTGGGAATCAAACCTGGGCCCTCTGCAAGAGCAGCAAGTTTTCTTAAATGCTGAGCCGCTCTCCAGATCGGCTCTTAAAGTGTATTCAGTGAGCTGCAAGCAGCAGTTCTGAAAAATACAAGTTGTCTGCTTCCCCCTTTTCTTATTTGCTGTTTGTTTGTTTGTTTGTTTGTTTGTGACAGAGTCTTTCTGTGTAGCCCTGGCTGGCCTGGAACTTGTTATGTAGCCGAGGCTGGCTCCTCAAACTGACTGATTTGTCAGGCCCTACCTCCCAAGTACTAGGATTAAGTTCATGCCACTATGCCCAGCTTTTTGTTATTGTTGTTTCTTTATTATTGTTGTTTTGAGATGGTTTCTCTCAGACTCTCAAGCCAGGTTGGCCCTAGAACTTGACTCATATTAAATGTTCTGCCTCACTCTCCAAACCTACAAGTGCTGGGGTTACAGGTATGAACCACTACATCTGATTAAAATAAAAGTTGTTGGTAAATTTAAAAAATATATATCTAGTTTTGTCAAAAAGCATGTTTATGTATACTTGAGTATACATACACATATACACGCACATTTTGTAAATATGTATACACACATGGAGTAAAATGTGGGTCACAATTTTAAAAGTTTGAAAAGCACTTAAATTCAAACTGCTTAATTTATGAGTGAGGAGAGTGCATAAAGAAACTGACAAATGCCCAGGGCAACTCAGACAAGCCTAGGTCAGAAGGAAACCGCAGTCTTATTGCCCCAACCAGCTACATCACCAGAGCTGAAGCCAGAAGGCTGTGGCCTCATTCTGCTGAAAGGAACATAGAGAGTGGGAAGAGCAGGGAAGGCAGAGGGGGCTGCAAACAGAGGCACAAAACACAAGCCACTGACAGGAAGGCCGAAAGGATGCGGGCAGAGGAGACCCACCTTTGGTAGTAGCATGGCATATGTTACAGGGAGTGTGAGTTTCCTTTCCTGTTACCTGGATAAAATACCCTGACAAGCAACTTAAGAAAGGAAAGGTTTATTTTAGCTGAAAGCTGTCAATATAGGGAAATCAAGGCAGCAGGAGCTTGAAGATGATCCTATGGCATTGTGACCACAGTCATCCAAAGAATGGTCCTATCCACAGTTAAGATGGGTCTTCCACATCAGTTAATAAGATTAGAATGCCAGAGGCCTGTTCTCTTAAGACAGTGTACTGTCAAGATGATGGTCACGGCCCCACCCCTTGTCAACACAGCACCCACACATATCACTTCTTTTTAAAGGTTAATAACCTTTATAATTTATTTATTTATTTATTATTGGGGTGTCAGAAAACAGCTCTGTAGGGCTGTCTCTCTCCTGCCACCTCTGTGGAACCTGGGAATAAAACTCAGGTTTCAGGCTCATATCACAAATGCTTTTCCTCACCGAGCCGTTTCTAGCCTACAACACATAAACCTCTTTAGCTAGGACTTCCCACGGCACCCACGGGCTCGAGACCACATTGTACTGTATAGTGTACTCATCTTCTCTATTTCCTGATTGTGGGTGTGGTGTGACAGTGGCTTTAAGTTTGCACTGCCTGGATGCCCCCCCCCCCCCACGGGGTAGACTGTTAAAAAAGACATATACATTTATGAGATCAAGTAGAAAGAATAGGAAAAAGTGTGGGTTCTGGCTAGTATGGAAACTAGCGAGAAGCCAGGTGTCACCCCCAACAAAGTTAGATAACAGTGGCGCATGCCTGTACTTCTGAGACTGAAGCAGGAAGAATGCTGAGTACCAGGCCAGTATGGGCTACATAACAATATTATTCATGAAAAGTTTTATTTAGCCAAACAGAGAGCCACGTGCCTGTAGTCCCTGTACTTGGGAGGTTAGCGCAAGAGGATTGATCAGGAGCTCAAAGCCAGGCTCAGCAACTTAGTGAGCTCAAGGCCAGCCTAGGTTCCATGAGACTTGGTCAAAGAAAACAAAGGACAAACGAAAAGCAAAATAATAAAAAGAAAGAAAAGTTTTATTGGCCGATGCAAAAATTCTCTCAAGAAAAAAGATTTTAGTTGTATTTTTTTAATTATATGCATATGTGTGTGGGTTTGTATAAGTGACCTCAGTGCCCACAGAGGCTGAAAGTGAGTGTAAGGAGTAGAAGCTAGCAGAAGTGAGTGCCGGGAACTGAATTCTAGTCCTCGAAAGAGCAGTGTGTACCCTTTCTCTTAGTGAAGCAGCCTTTCTACCCCCTAAAGTTCTCTTATCAAGCAGTGATAATATATTTCAAGTTACTTATCTATCATTGCCTTAATATTTTACTTTTTCCTAAAGGCTAAACGTGTAACAACAACTGAGCCTGAAGCTTCCAGGGGCATCCTCTGCCAGGCCTTCTATTTATCTGCTGTGTCCGAACCGCTGTCTCGGTTGCCCCTTGCATTCTTTGGTATGATAAATTGCAGACTTAAGGACTAGGCCCTGGATTCTGTGTAGGAACTTGGATAAAGGGGCCTGGAGAAGAAAGTGGGGAAAGGGGAGGGGCTCCTAGCTGGTTCTAAGACACTGTCCCGGCAGGAATTTTCTCCCAGCTAAAAGCCAGAACAAAGGTGGCAGAGGAAGTTTGTTTCAATGCTTCTGGGATTTAGGGTCCTGAGAGGAAACGAATTCAGCACTGAAGCTCAGCGATCCAAACCATTTCCCACGATCCCCGAAGAAGCCAGTGCGCCCAGTCTGAAAGTTTCACAGAGAAAGGGCAGGGCGAACTGCCTCCAAACAGAAGGGCAGTGGGTGCTGGAGGAAAAGAATGGGGGCTGGGTAAGTGGGCTAGAGGCAGCGGCCTGGGAATACAGAAAACCAGGATTTATGCCAGGATTTATGAGTCCTCCCGCCGGTCTGGGGTGAGGAAGAGCAGATTCCCAGGCTGCTTCCTCTGGGGCTTGCTGGATAGGCTACCTCTCCACAGAAGCTAAGGAAGCCAGGCCTGGATGGCCCGCGTGGGCTGAATGGCTGCTGTCCTGTCACTCTTATAGGGTGTCATTTCAGCAGTGTTTTATTGCCTGGGTTTTGTCATCGTTTTAAAGGTGTCAGGAAAGACACCTCAGGTTGTTAAGTGGAGAGATAGTTTGAAATAGATTTGCGAAGTAATGGAAAGCTGACTATTAGTGTGACAGCAGCTAACCTTTCTCCATGTTGTTTTGTGTGTGTGTGTGTGTGCGCGTGCGTGCACACACATGGGCACAAACTTGTCTCTGTGTGTGTCTTAGAGAGAGGTATTAAAGTTAGACATACAGCAAAAAGTCACAATGTCTACACCTTCAACATTTTTTCAAATATGTGCATTTAAAGTACCTTTCCTGGGAGATGGAGGGATGGCTCTGTGGGTAAGAGCACAAGGGACCCAGGTTCGGTTCCCAGCACCCACAATGTAGGGTTCACAGCCACCTGTAACCCAGTTTCTGAGGTTCTGACACTCTCCTATGGTTTCATGTACTTGCATGGGCATGGTGAACCTGTAGTTAAATCAACAAAATCAAATTAAAAAACAGCCAACTTTCTTTTTAAACAAAACCACAGTTCTCTTGTAAATTGGTTTTGTGCTGACTGTTTTCCACCACACACCTGCATATTAGCGCGTAGGCACCTGTCCACCCATATCCCCTGCCCCTCCCTTTTGAAATCAAATCTCACGGATCCCAGGCTAGCTGCAGATTCGCTGCGTGGCTGAGGATGGCCCCAGACTTCCGGTTCTCCACCCTCTGCCTGCTGAGTGTTGGGATTTACAGCTTTGCACCACCAAAGCTGGGTTGTCAAGCACTGAGGATCCAACTCAAGGCGCGTGATGTTGCAGTGATGTTTTTGTGCGCTGTGTAAAGATTATCCTTCACATGCTGACTCTGTCCCACCAGAGATCTGATAACAGTCCGGACTTCCGGCATTGCCGCTGTTATGAAGCATATCCGTGCTCAGCCAGCACTCATCAGAGCCTCATTCCATTTGTACAGATACATCTTAATGACTCTAACAGTTTCTGTTAGGTGGACATGACATCATTTAGTTATTCAGGCTGCTGCAAAGGTACATTTGGTTGTTTCTGTTTAGATGATTTCTAAGCTTTTTAGCTTTATGTTTTTTCTTATTTAATTAAAGAAATGAGTGTATGGGAGTGCTCTGCCTCCTGGTATGTCTCTGCATCACTTGCATGCAGCGCTCCCAGAGGCCAGCAGAGGGCGTCAGAGCCCCCCGGAGTTACCGAGGGTTGTCAGACGTCCGTTGCATGCTGGGAACAGAACGTGGATGCTGTGCAAGAGCAGCAAACGCTCTTAACTGCGTAACTCTCTGGTGGCGATCTCCGATTACACGTATATGTGCACTTGTCCAATTATTTACGTAGTAAATTCCTAAAGTGAACCCCTGTGTTAAAATGTTTGTTTGGGGACTGTTGAGTTTGGCGGTAGAGTTTGAGGTCCTCCGTTCGGTTCCTAGTACTTCTGTAAATACACAAATAAACAAAAAGCCTTTTTATCGTAAAGTAAGAACTGCAGAAAGTTCAGAAGTTTTATTGACTGTCCACGTTCCTCTTTGTTGGTCTTTTAATTTTTAAAATGATAGGCCTCTCCCTTTGCACCGTCTCCATCCTTCCTGCCGTCATCTCTGGAATGCCACTGAATTTTCAGATCTTATCTGCTGGCCTTATAACTTTCTCTGGACTCAGGTTTAGTAGGCAGTCATTTGAATTCAGCCTTTGTACCAAGTGGATTCCCAAAGACTGTGCAGAACTGTACTTTAAAACGGTCCTCTTTCGTCGTTAGCCACCGGACGGCTACCGAAATCCAAGTGTAGCCTCTGGGTCCCAGTGGTCAGCAAAGGCACCAGCGGTGGAAGCAGGACCACCGGCTCCCAGGGAGCCCTCCCCCACCAGTCAGCCGCCTCATTCCTCAACCGCAGGGTCGTTAGGAGGAGGCGGGGGGGGGGGGGGGGGGCAGCAGCAGCAGTGTTTCCATAGACCCTACGTGCCACATGAGGCCTTTTCAGCTCTGGGAAAGGTCACTACCAAAGGTAGTTCAGTTGCACTTACTGAGGTAGAGTTATCCCTGGAATGTCGCTTTTTATTTTTTCTAAAAAATTCATCATATTCTTTCGTAACACCAAAAAACGTCGACTGGGAGCTGGCGGTGTAACTCGGTGGTGGAGCCCTTAGCTAGTGCGCCAGACCCAGGGTGCCATCCCCAGCGCTCAGCAAAATTTCAAAAGTACCGACTGGACAAATCCCCTTTGATCTCAGCTTCCCTGGGGCTGCCTCAACGATGAACGTTCTCTGCATGCTTACATTTTATACGTGTGCGTTTAGAAATACATGGCAATGTTCCCAACTTTTCCTTTCATGTCCCTTTTTTTTAGTTTCTTTCTTTAGTGTATTTACATAGTGACACGTTGAAGGTTTCCTCTCCCTAGAGCCCTGTAAGTGTAGATGTTTGCAGTGTGTGAAGGAGCTCTAGGCCCCACAAACGCCTAGCTCTGGATTCTGCGGGGCCTGAAACCGGCG
Organism: Psammomys obesus; assembly: GCF_907164565.1. Taxonomy (NCBI): domain Eukaryota; kingdom Metazoa; phylum Chordata; class Mammalia; order Rodentia; family Muridae; genus Psammomys; species Psammomys obesus. The sequence continues at coordinate 3,893,174 of NW_026596125.1, read as the reverse complement.
CCCCTCAGCCCTCTCTGCCCTCTGAGGGCAGGACCGATGGCGGAGCTGGGCCCCCTTGGCCAGCCGGGTCATCACCCGGCAGACGGAGCTGCTCACTCCAGTGGCGTCTGTCGCTCGGGGCAAAGGACAGCCTCCCCAAACGAAGTTTAGCAGAAAAGGCAAGAGCTAATAGCGTCCCGAGGTGGTATTTGGAGCGGATTAGTTAGGACTAGGCAACTAGCAAGGGAAGGGGAGTGCGCAGGCGCAGGTGGTTGGTCCAGCCGGGGATAGAGTCCGGCTCCATCCTTTACCAGCAGCCCCGCGGTGGTGTCTGCGTGCCCTAGGCGATTCCGAGGAAAAGTCGGGGAGCCGGGGATGGGCCGACCCTCCTCGGCCCCTGGGGGCCTGTGGGTGCTTTCTGGGCCGTGGGAAGGTTCGGCTCCTCTGCAGACCCGTGCCTAGCGACGCGTGGGGCCTCGGGGCCGCAGGTAAGGTGTGAGCGTGGGTGCAGAGGGCAGGCTGTGGGACCCGGGGCGGGGGCGGGGTTGCTGGGCTTTCGCTCCCGCGCTCAGCCGCCCTCTGCCCAGGCAGGGGGTCAGGCCTGGCCTTGCCTCTGACATTGCCGGTCGGACGAAGCTATGGTGGAAATGAAGGTAGAGTACCGCGCTGACCGGCGGAGAACTGGCCTGGGTTTGGGGAGCGGCTGGAAGCGGTGCGACTGCCCTCAAGCCCTGCAAAGACTTCGTTATGTTTTGCTTTAAATCACGAAACTCGTGCAGCTCCCGAATGCCTGTGAGATGAAAGTGGCTGCCGGTCTGCCTAGGTTATTTGCTGGTAGGCTGGTTCGGAGCCTCAGTTTCCCCGGTGTGCGTGCTCATCTTCAGATTTTGTTCGTGTAGGAAAGTAGTTTCTGAACCAATGCCCTTTAAGTACCGCGCCCTCCTCCGGCGCTGAGGGCAGTGTCTCACCCACCGTGGGAAAAAGACTGCCTTTTGTTGAGTTCCCGTGTTTAATTCCCCCAGGGACTCAGCAAAGCAGGTGCTCTCATTTTACAGATGAGGAATCTGCCCAGAGGTGAACCTTTGTGGGGCTCCCAGGGTGAGGGACAGCCCGTCTCCGCTGCAGCTAGTTGAAAGTGAAGTTTTTTCTCACATGGTTTTCGAATACTAAAATTTTTTTCTTCACGTTGTGGTTGATCAGTCTGCGGCCTCCAGCGTTCTAGGCCAGGGTTCTACCCGAGTGACACTTCCAGCCCTCTAAAATGTTTATCAAACTTTTTCATAGCAGGTGTGTGGCTGAAAGGGAGGGCAGTTTTACATTTGGAGTGATAGCAAGCCAGACTTTTTTTTTTTTTGGGGTCCAGAGAGCGGTTATCAGTGGAGCCGGAAGGTCACTGGTGGTTTCGGAAACACCTGAAGATCTGTTAAAATTCAGATTCCTGGGTCCCACCCAGATTTGCTGAGTCAGATTCTCAGGATAAATACCTAGGAAACTGTAGCTTTGCAAACAGTGCCCTACTCAGTTTGAGTTTGGTGTTTTCTCAAGATTCACTTCAAAACCAACATTTGCGACAAGGATACTGCATAAGGGCTATATGATGTTTTCAGGCATATTTGCCCCTCATTGGTGACCCTGATTTTGATTATGGGGTCAGGGTGTCCTTCCTCCACTGTGTGGTCACTTTTCCCTTTCATTTTTGTAATTAACATTTAATGTAAATAACTTAAAGGTATGCAGATACCCTGATCATCTCAGCTGCACCATTACTGCTGGCATAATCTGCTGACGCTGAGGGTTTTTTTTTTTTTGTTTTGTTTTTTTTTTTTTTTTTTTGGTTGGGGCCTGGAATTCTCTGTGTAGACCAGCCTGGGGTTAGAGGCATGCACGCCTCACCTCCATTGATGGTGGATGGTTTGAAAATAATGTACTCGCTCTCTCTTTCTTTTTTCTATTTTTTGTCTGTCATTTTTCTGGTTCTTACATCTGCCCCAGAGAGAGAACTTTATCTCGTGAGCCCTCAAGTGTGTTGGGGGTGTGGGCTCCCAGTTCCTCCTTGATTCCCTGGATTATAATGCATTGGCCTGCTGACTTTAATTTTGATACTGAAGTTAGGCCTGGTTGGCCTGTTGCCCTTCCCGCCTCCCTTGTCTTTGTTAGCATCTCCCCTCTCTCCCTCCCCCTCATTCAGGACCTCCTTGCTTTGCAATGTAAAACGTCTCCCACCCCCACTGTAAACACTGACATTCCTAACTCTTTAGGATTAGCAGCAACAGAAAAGATTTTTGGAGATTGAAGTCTGTTGAAAGACTGCCCATGAGAACACTGTTTTTGTTGCTTTGAATTGTGCTCAGGCATCACACTCCATTCACTTAGCAAATTTGTAATGTTTAAGTAGTTCTTCACATTTAAAGGGACCTTGGTGGGGCTGGCTTAACTGTTGCATTTCTTCAATTTATTTTTCTTTCCGTTTGTTTAAATGAGCAAATGCTTCCTCATTTCCTCATGAGTGTGTGCGTCCAAGTACCAGGAATTGTAAGCTCTAATGGCAAGGGTTATTTTCCTTCTTCGGGAAGGGTCTCTCCCAGGATAGCCCTGGGTGGACTGGCACTTGCTCCCTGGAGCCCCCTGCTTTTGTCTCTGGGGAGCTGGGGCTAAGGGCATGTGCAGCCACACCTGCCAGGATTTTTAACACCGAAATTTGATTAAAGATCTTCATGTCTGTAGACATGCACTGGCTGGGAGACAAATCTTTTACATACTTAATGATGTCCTGACGCAAATCCCGGTAGTTCCCCTCAGCTCAAGTAGACATTTCTTTCTGTTATGTGTCCCTCAGAGAGTTATTTTTTTATGTATACACTGTTCTGTCTACACATGTGCCTGCAAGAAAGAAGAGGGCACCAGATCTCTTTATAGATGGTTGTGAGCCACCATGTGGTTGTTGGAAATTGAACTTAGGACCTCTGGAAGAGCAGACAGTGCTCTTAATCTCAGAGCCACCTCTCTAGCCCGCTCTTTTTTTTTAAAATAACGTTTTTGCATGTAATCTTTTTCATAATGTTGAAAACATCTTGTTACATTTATTTATCTGCTTTGTATGTGGTGTGTGTGTGTGTGTGTGTGTGTGTGTGTGTGTGTGTGGTATGCGTGTGCCAGAGCATTAAGCATAGAGTGGTCTGAAGATGACTTGAGGAATCAAGTCTCTTCCTTCTGCCTTGTGGCCCAGGGACTGAGCTAGGGTCCTCGGGCTTGGAGTGAGTTTGCCAGCTGAGCCCTCTCATTGCCCCTAGATTCATATACTCAGTGTGCTGGATTGATGGCCTCAATTTCCCAACTTGGTCTTTTTGCTGCAGAGGTGATTCTGATTTTGATTCTGATTCTGATTTGCTGCAGGTTTTATTCTGATTAAATAAAATTAGTTCTCAATAAGGCTGGCGTTCCAAGAGGAGATACAACGAGAATTGCCCTCTTTAAAGCGATCCAGCTTCTCTGGGGACAGAGTGGAAATGATCCTGCACATTTGGGAGGATGCCCTGCAGAGCTGGCTGCTGAACTGCCCACTGTGTGGGCATGTCCTGGTGGTCCTTAGTAGGGAGAGTTTGGGCCCTCCAGGAGCAGTGCTTCCTGGTTCAGAGACAGGGAGAGTCCTCCTCTTTACACAGCTGCTAATGGTCCTCCTTTCCCTTCCAGACATGACCCTCCTCTCTCCCCAGTCTTCATCCCTGGCAGCCCCCTCTGGGTCTGTGTCCACTGAAACGCCGGAGCAGAGGATGCTGGAGAAGAGAGCCAAGGTGGTGGCCGAACTTATCCAGACGGAAAAAGACTACATCCGGGATCTGGAGATGTGCACTGAGCGGGTCATGGTGCCCCTGCAGCAGGCGCAGGTGGGGGATGGAGGCAGCCACAGCCACTGTGGGGCCGGAGCAAGGCCCTTCAGGCCTGAAGTGTGGGGCCGGAGCAAGGCTGTGTCTTCTGCAGTACTGTAATTGCAGACGGAGTGGCTCAGGGGTGAAGGAATAAAAATTGACAGAAAGGAGGACAGACTTAACCTTGGCACACAGTTTCAGGTTTTAGCCTGTGGCTGGTTGGTGCTGTCGCTTTTGAGCAGCGGATCATGGCAGGAATAGTGCAGGAGAGCAAAGCTGCTCCATCCTGGCATTCAGGGGGCACAGAGTGAGAAGGGGCGGGGCCTCAGCTAGCTCCTCAGTGATGTAACTTCCTCAAAGTACTCCCCACTTGCTGAAAGACCCACCTCCTGCTAGCCACACAGGGGTGCACTCTGGAGCCAAACCACACCTTAGTTAGGGACAAAGGATGACACGAAAGATGGTACTGGGTGCCTCTGTTTGGGAACTGAGGCAGAAGTGAGTGACGCAGATGGCCTTGGAGAGATGGTCCTGATGTGAGTGATGTCATTAACGTCATCTCCATGTATCTTGATGCTTTGTTTCTCTTGCTCAGGTACCAAACGTTGACTTTGAGGGACTTTTTGGCAATATGCAGACAGTGATTAAAGTCTCAAAGCAGTTGTTGGCGGCCTTGGAAATCAGCGATGCTGTAGGTATGAGCTCATGCAGTTGCTTCATTCACTGGTGTGGTGGGAGAGGGTCCCCTTCTGAGGCCGGGAAAGGACATTTTACATGGTGTGGAGGTTGTGTGGTCCCTGTCTTCTTTTTAACTTCAGCCAGCTTTGATATAGTTAGTGTACTAGCAGTTAAAGCTTTGGTGTCACAGAGAATGATGGTTTTCAGGCTGGAGGCTTATGAGATCAACTTAGTGAGTCACATTCAGTATTTCTTAAATAAAATAAATAGAAAATATCAGAATATACTATAGTAATAGGTCCTTTTTTTTTTAAAGAAACTTTTATTTCCATTCTATGTGTGTGTCTCCCACGTGGTGATTTACAGGGTGTTTGTTGCTAGGATGTTGTACACAGTGGTAGCAAGAAGATCAGAAGTTCAAAGTCATTGTAAGCTACATAGCGAGTTTGAAGCCAGCGTGGGCTACGTGAGACCCCATCTCACGTAGTTTTAAATCTTTTATGAATAATTGTAAAAAAAAAATATTCTAAGAGGATTTATCTAGTTCTAATAACCTAGGGCCTTATCCTTTACCCTAGCAACTCTAAGCAGTAAACAGACCTGTCACAGGTTCTGTGGGTGGGGACTAGAAGCAGCTGAGCTGGTGGCCCTAGCTTGGCGTTCTCATGGGGTCGGAGCTGGGCTGCTGGCCTAGCCTGCCATCTTCTGGGGCTCAGGCTCTGTTCCTTGTCAGGGGAGCCTCTCTCTGTGGACTCCTCTCGTTATGGGTAAGAGCCAGCAGAGTGAGGCGAGGGTGGGAGAAGACCTGGAACAAGAGCGTGTCTTTTATGACCTGATCTCAAAAGTGGCCCTGCACCCCTCTGCCGTGCTCTGTTGGGCTATTGTGACAGGGGACTTACTGGAATATTGCTCTTTTAGTAGAAACAGACAAGCCCTGCCCAGTTGGAGCTGTCCCGTTAAATCACCAGCATCTAGCCTGTGTCATTTTAGCTGGTCAGGGCTTACATACCTGCAGTCCTACCACTTGGAGGCGGAGGCAGGAGGATTGAAGCAGCTTTTGGCCAGCCTGGTCTACATAGTGAGTTTTAGGCTAGCCAGAGCTACATAGGGAGACCCTGTTCCAAACTGATAAAAGGATGTCATTTTAAGTTTGCAGACCTTTTCCGGAACTCCCTCTGGTTTCTCTGTGCTGGCCTGGTGGTAGTTGCCATGCCTTGCCTGAGTCTGGAACCAGCTGCTGGAAAGAGAACGGGTCGCCATGCTGCCAGCTTAGATGAGGCCCCTTTTACATGATTCCTAAGCTGGAGGTCAGAGCAGCCAGGGCCTGCCTTCCTCAAGGCTTGGTGTGAAACCAGTGCAAGGTGACCTGCCTGGATCTCAGAGGGTCCCTGCAATAGCCGTGTGCGGTTAGGCATTCTAACCTTGTTTTACACATGAGAAACAGGCAGTGGGGAGGGAAATTTGCCCATGCTTGCTTGGCTCATTTTCACAGCCTGCCATTCACACTCCGGTCTCTGCCATTGAGGCTCAGTCACACGGGGTATAGCTGTATGCTAGCTTAGCACTGTTGTTGTTATTATAGTTGAGCATTAGAAAGCAAAGCCAGGGGACCTTGGTCTTACGGAGGTGAGACGGGAACACGTGCTGGAGTCAGGGTGACCCAGCATAGACTCAGTAATATGGCACGCAGGCTGGTGTGTAAGATCGAGGTTTATTGAAGTTGGGAAAACGTGAGACATTCAGCTGACGTCTAAAGAGGATTAATCACTCATTTTTCTCCCATTACGTTATGTTTGGGCCCTCTGGTGGACCTTGTTAGCAGGCTTCACCAAAGTGACTTCCCGTTCTGCTCCTATTTATGTCAAAGATATGTCTTAGGTACCAGCTGGATTGGGGACTTGAAGGTCATCTTAGAAAATAGAAAAAGAAGTAGTATGTGGTGACATGCACAGACACAGTCGGGGATTAGATGACCACGTGACCTAGAGGGTCCCCATACAAGTAACATCTCGGGGTGTGGAGAGTCTCCCCACTTCCTGGCTGCGTTCATGTGAGGAGAGTGAAGCTTTCCTTTCATGAATTGGGGGATTTAAGGAGTACTTGCAAAGGGGGGCTTTGTTTAGAGTTTGTGAGAGTTGCTTCTGGCTTGAGATGTTTTTTGTCTCCTAGAACTTTCCAGGTCAGGATGTCATCCTGTTAAATGACAGGTCTTGGCCCACAAGGTGTTTGAGTGTGCCTCTCAGCTACTGTGAGTCTAAGAGCTACAACAACAAAGTGGGGAATTACAATAGCCACAGCCCCACCTTCATGGTGTTGTCTGTGTTTGTTTTTAATTCTTCCTTTCATTCTTGTTTTAAGTCAGACAAGTTAGGGCTTAGCTGTGAGGAAGGCATTCATGGGAAAGTTGCATGGCCTCAGGAACAGAAAGGCTCAGATCCAGGCCAAAGGTTCAGCCTTAGGAAGAGGCTCAGCAGCCAGCAGCAGTGATGTGGGAAGTAGCCAGGAGCATGAGAGCAGTGCAGCTCCAGCTGCAGACAGCCTTCAGGGCATCCTTCAAGATGACCTCAAGCCTGTGTCTTCCATAATGAATAAGTGAACAAGAGACTGAGCATCCGAATAGGGAAAGGTCTGCAGACTTGGAGAATTAAAGCCTTGTGAAGCCATTAGCAAATTACACAGCGAGAAGAAACAGAGGAAAGAGTACTAAGTGAGGCAGAGACTCGAGGCTTCTGCTCTAAAAGAAACCTTGTGGGCTGGACACTATAGTTAAGAACTCTTGCTGAACCAGGCAGTGGTGGCGCATGCCTTTACTCCCAGCTCTCTGGAGGCAGAGGTAGGCAGATCTCTGTGAGTTCAAGGCCAGCCTGGGCTACACACAGAGAAACCCTGTCTCAAAACAGCCAAACCAAACCAAGCGCCTGGGCTACACACAGAGAAACCCTGTCTCAAAACAGCCAAACCAAACCAAGCAACAACACTTGCTGTTCAACTCCCAGCATTTTGCACCAAATGGTTCACAACTGCTTGTAACTCCAGCTCCAGGGGATCTGCCCTCTGGGAGCACCAAAACATGCACACACACACACACACATGAATAAAGTAAAACCAATAAATCAGGGTATAGAAATTTACTTAGGGATCAGTGTTATGCCCAACTGGCTATAGACTACGTGGCATGTGAATAGATTTCTTAGAGAGTCTGAATTCAGATAGAAAAAAAAATTACATATTTATTTGTTTGTTTGTTCATTTTTCCTGATTTCTTGCTGAAATTTCGAATTCACTTTAAGTGTGATTATAGGGAAAGCAGTAACTGCGATTTTTGTCACTTGGCTGCCTCATCTGTTCATTTCACGTTTGACTATTTCAGTTCCACTCCGACAGACATAAATGCTGTTTCTAGTTGATTACCTCTGTCGCATGGTGAACATGTGGAGATGGCCAGCTCATTTCTGTAGCCTCTTGCCTATAACGAAGCGCTTGTGAGGGTTGGAGTGTCAGCTCGGGTAGAGAACACTTGATTTTGTAGAAATAGAACCTGGGTTCAATTCTTAGCATCCACATGATTCGCAACTGTCTGTAACTCCAATTTCAGAAGATCTGATGCCCTCTTCTGGCATCCATGGGCAGCAGGCACATACATGGTACAATACATACATGCAGCCAAACACGAATTTTAAAAAATAAATTTAAAAAAATCTAAAAAGGTAAAAAGTACAGTCATATTACAGATGGAGGTTTTTTATCACAGACATTTAAGGTAGTATGGTAAACTGTGTTTATACCCTATACTACCACAGAGTTAGAAACCACTGCTGTGGAGGGATTTTTTATGTTCTTGGTGAGTAGAGAGCAAGAGGATCAGGTGGCCTGGTCACATGACCACTTGGAGAATGTTTATGGGTACTATTCTCAGTCTTCACAGAAGGCTAGAAGGTGTATCAGGACAGAGTTTATAAATACATACTCTGAAATAGAAATACATGGGTGACATGGTTCTCATTCGTGGCTTGAAGGATTTCTAGTTTAAGCTATTACAGGAGTATTTATTAATTGATGATTCGTTTCTTGTAGCAGGTGAACTTGAATGGCCATAGCATCTGTTGATACACTTTGTACTTAGGATACTAAGCATAATCCTGACATCAGTGTATATGTTTGTGTATGCTCCAAAGGCCCCGTGTTTCTTGATCACCGGGATGAACTTGAAGGAACGTACAGGGTTTACTGCCAGAACCACGATGAAGCCATTTCACTGCTAGAACTCTATGAGAAGGATGAGAAGATCCAGAGGCATCTTCAGGACTCCTTGGCAGACCTTAAGTAGGAGATGTGATGGCCTCACCCTGTATTGCTCTCACCCCTGCCTTTTAGATGCTCCCCATGCTAAGTCTGGACTTTGTGTGATAGCTGCCTGCCAACATAGTTTTCTACATGAGCAATTCATTGTTGTGTATCCTGTGCTGTAGCTTGCCCCTTTCCATTATGTCATGGAAAGCTTAAGTGACTTCCCAATTATATCACGTGTATAGCAAGCCAGGGATAGTGGCACACACCTGTAGTTTCAGCACTAAGGCTGAGTCGGGCCTGCAGTGTGTTCAAGTCTAAGGTGGTCTACACAGTGAGTGTCAGGTCCCCCAGGCTACATAGTGAGACCTTGCCTGAACGAGTAGCATTTATCCCGAACTGAGTCAGCATTTTTAGGCACAAGCAGCCAGGAAGATGGTGGCTCGCTGTCTAGACGGGCAGGTGGAGTGTACCCCCAAACCGTGTCCGTGGTTTTCTTCTATACCCTGTGGCTTTTATCCGCTCAGTAGACTTTGAGAACCGTGGGGAGATCAGCGCTGTCTCTGACGCCCTCTTTCTTTTTCTCCCCTCATGCTTCCACCCTGTAGGAGCCTGTACAACGAATGGTAAGTCCCATGCACTTGGTGCCTGATGCTCGCACCCCTTACTCAGTGAATTTCTTCAGCCCTTAGAAGGATGCTTTCATTTTTTTTACAGACAGAAATCTAGACATACTTTGCCATATTTTTTCATAGCATTTACTACCAAATACCACCTTAGTTTTAATTTTTTTTAGTGCTTATTTTCTTCCACCACAACAAGGGTATCTTCTGGTCGCTGCTTGGCACCCATAGTAGGGCTTAATGGTTATCAGGTGCCCAGTGAATACAGCCACACACTATGTGGTAACTTTTCAGGCACTTCTTAGCCACCTGTGTGGCAGTGTGGTCCCCGAAGCTCCTACTCCTTGGGACACTGTGGCTGCCTCACTGTGTGTGTGCTGATTCTGTAGGACCAGCCCAGTCCCTTAACATGGCATGTCTCAGAGCGCAGCCATTACTATGCGGTGCCGGACTGTGGTTACTTGTTTAATGCCTGAAACCCAAATGCAGACTCAAACCCCAAGCCGTCTTTAGGGATAGCAGATGAATGGCAGGTCCTCTTCTGCTCGCTTTCACAGGGGGTGCACCAATTACATCAACCTGGGCTCCTTCCTCATCAAGCCCGTTCAGAGGGTAATGCGTTACCCACTGCTGCTGATGGAGTTGCTGAACTCCACCCCAGAAGCCCACCCGGATAAAGTGCCTTTAGCCAGCGCAGTCCTTGCCGTCAAGGAAATCAACGTTAACATCAATGAGTACAAGCGTCGGAAGGATCTAGGTGAGAAAGATGCAGTTACCGTAAAGGAGGTTCCCTGGCTGCCAGGCCCTCCCTCTGGAACACTTTCCCTGAAGAGTGGCTTCCCGGGAGTTAGACAGGGCTGGGGCAGGGAGGAAGGCACAGTGACGGAGTTTGAGGGAGGTGGGCGATGACAAAAGCAGCACTCTGGGCAGTGGGAAACCAGGCAGGGATGACGAAGACCAAGAGCGGCTCTGCAGGGCTGGATGGGCAGGACAGTGGTGGTGAGAGGGTTCCTCCCTTTAATACCACCTGTGCCCAGGACCTGCTGTCTGGCATGTGCCCCTCCGCTCCCCTCCCAGCCCTGTGCCCTCAGCTAACCGATGCCCAGGCATTCCCTACGGAATGCGATGGATTGTTGTAGTCTCTCCTGCCCCCGCTATTACTGACGGGACCCTCAACAGGCGCAGCATGGCAATTGCGCAGAACCAGGGTTCAGAGGTCACGTAGATGACCACTGGCTGTCTCCCTGCTCTTCTGTGTGTATGCTGGATTCAGAGGAGTTTCCATGAAAACGTCACCCGCTGCTTTCGCCTCTGTCCTGTCACCACAGTAGAGTGAAGCCGTGGCTTTTGGAGCTCTCTGCCACTGGGGCCTTCTATAGGTTCAGCCTCTTTTGCAGTGGCAGAGTGTCCCTTCTGCCCCACTTCCACCACTCCCATCTGGATGCAATCCCCAGAGCTTTCTAGGACTATGCCTAAATTGTGCCCCTGGCTTTACCGGGTATATAGGTATTGTATATAGGTATCTTATTTGTATATGCAGCCATCACATACTAATCCCGCATGGTTCAAAAAGACAAAGGAGAGGTCGAAAGCTGAGCCTCGATTAGTGACAGGCCTAAGCATGAACTCACAGATGTCCTGACCCCCAGCCTTATAGCTGCCTTTCCTTCTATTCCCAGCCCTTGCCCTGGCTGCCAGTCTCTCCCTGCTGAGGGAGCCACACCTCTGTCCAGACTGGCTCTGTGGACTGAATTTTGTCTGCTCCAAATCATTGAAGACAAGCACTCATTCCTCTGGGTTAATTTCGCTTGATGTTCCTGTTTAGAAGGCTCTATTTCTGGCTTGTTGGGCTCATTGAATTCAGGCTTAGGCAGGGGGTTTTTGACCAGTGGCCTTGGCTTGCATCCTAGTGCTCAAGTACCGCAAAGGTGATGAAGACAGCCTCATGGAGAAGATCTCCAAGCTGAACATCCACTCCATCATCAAGAAGTCCAACCGGGTCAGCAGTCACCTGAAGCACCTCACTGGCTTCGCTCCTCAGGTGAGCCCCCCTCCCCTGCAGGCCCAGCTCGCCCTGGATGGCTCTGAAGGCCCAAGGCAGCTTCTGGCTTGGGTTGGCACGGGACCCTTCTTGATGTGGTTTTGCCAGTTAGCGGAGGCAGGGCCCTGCAGCTACCCAGCTGCTTGTAAACTGCACAGAAGCAAATTAGGAGGCTAGCCGGGCCAGCCTGTGATCACTCTGTGGTCTTTGTGCCTCTAAGACGCTTATGATCTATTTGTGGAACCTGATCCGCAATGCAGACATACTAAGCTAGGTGGGATTTAAAAGATCACCTAGGTGGATGCCTTATGTTACAAAGAGGAAAACAGGAATGTAGGAAATTGCGCAATCTGAACCACAGCCTGGCATTTGCAGACCTGGAAGTCTCCAGACTTCACCCTGTGTGCCACGTTCAGAGGGCACCAGGAGGGGAAGATGCGTGGCAGAAGGCACGAGTGCCACAGCTTGCACTTTGTTTCTGAATACTGCCTACTTAACCAGGAGTTTAATGAGAGCATGCTTCCGGGCCTGAGTTCATCTGAGCCTTCCTGGGGGAGAGGGGGAGGGGCCGCCAGGCTGCAGTGGGTCCTGGTGGGCAGATGTGGTGCTCCCAGGACTGGAGAGGACAGCAGCCCGACCAGGACACAGGAGCGAGGTCAGCTTAGAAGCAGGCAGGTCCACGGGTGTTTCAGAATTTGGGGTCACAGAGGCAGGCCTCCAGTCTCAGTTTGATATGGTTCAGGGAACGAGCATATTCAGGTGAAAGATGTTTCTAAGATGTTCTGTTAATAAGGTCTATTGAGAAAAAGTCTAAATTCTCTAAAAGCACTCCTTTTGAACAGCTGAAAGATGAAGTATTTGAAGAGACTGAAAAGAACTTCCGGATGCAGGAGAGATTGATCAAATCTTTTATCCGAGACCTGTCCCTCTACCTCCAGCATATCCGGGTGAGTGTCAGCATCACTGTAGTTAGCCATCTTCCCTTGCACCTCCGTGTTCACTCAGCTCCTTGTTCAGTGAAGGTAACCTGACCCTTTTCCACGATGGACTTTTTACTGAGTTATTCACTCATTTAAAAAGACAAGCAGCTTATTCCTTGTCTTCTATTGAAAATAGATTTTTTTTTCCATACAATATATTCTGATTACAGTTTCCCCTTTCCCCACTCCTCCCAGTTCTTCCACATCCCCTTCCCATCTTGATCCACTCCCTTTCTGTCTCTCATTAGAAAACAACCGGCATCTAAGGGAGAATAATATAATATAATAAGATAGAACAAAACCAGACAAATCAGATTAGGACAAAGGAAACAGAAAGAAAAGGCGCAAGAAACAGAGACACAGAGAAGTACTTGTTCCCACATTCAGGAATCCCATAAAAATGCAAAACCCATAGGGCTTGAAAAACAACAAAAAAGCCAGGTGGTGGTGTATAGCCTTTAATCCCAGCACTCTGGGGCAAAGGCAGTCAGATCTCAGTGACCAGCCTGGTCTACAGGACAGCCAGGGCTTACACAGAGAAACCCTGTCTTGAAAAACATAAACAAACAAACAAACAAATAAATGTAGAGAGAATTAAGTTAATTAATAATAAAAGCCCTGACACGACATAATAAGACTAGGAACCAGCAAAGAGGCCACTTAGCTTGTTTCTGCCAGCCATCTGCAACTGAGACTCCCTTGGAGTCTTGGAGCTTTTCGTTTGTAGGTCATCAGTTGGGGATAGCTTCTGGGTCAGGGATGGGCCCTGTGTCCAAGTCTTTAGGGCCCCATCTGGTACAGACCTGGTCCGTGGTGAGGCACTCTGCCTCGCTCTCCATGAGTTCATACGTGCTTAGGGCCTGTTGTGCTCAGTGGACCTTGTTTCCTCGGTGTCCCCCATCTTCTCTGCCTCCTACACTCTTTCCACCTCCTCCTCTTCGGGGTTCCCTGACCGCTGAGGGGAGGGTGTTCTGAGGTGTCTTCCTGCGTGCATTTTGTCTGGCTCTGGGTCTCTGTATTTGCTCCCATCGGCTGCAGGAGGAAGCTTCTCTGAGGAAGGCTGAGCAAGGCACTCACCTCAGTTTAGGAGACTGTCACTAGGAGTCCTTCCATTGCTATGTTAATGTTGCAGAACAGTAGGGTTTGCTTTTACCTTAGGTCCCTGGGCTATCTAGTTTTAGCTCTTGATCACCGAGGCGGCGTCAGGTATGTCTTCCAACTCATGGAGTAGGCCTTAAATCAAATCGGATATGAGTTGCTCACTCCCACAGGCTTCAGGCCGCCATTGCACGAGAATGTCTTTCAGACACGGGACCACTGTAGATCAGAGGGTTTGTAGCTGCGTTGGTCTTCATGTCTCTCCTTTGGTAGCATGCCGAGAACCCTCCAGTACCAAGAGCACTAGCCAGTAGGTGTGAAGGCTCTAGGCAGGCACCAGCCCAACTTCTCCGCACTCACTGAGCGGTGCAGGTGTTACTTTCAGCAGTAAGGTCTCAGCATCGGTTTGTGGAGAGCCTTTCAACAGCCTGGGTTGTTGGGGTTCCCGCAGGACCCCTTTGACCAGCAACTCGGTTGGCTGTAACCCATTCCCAGTACTGAAGCCTCACTTGGTGATGAGAGATAGCCAGTTGGGGCTCTGGCACCCCGTTACTTGGCGATTTCATTCAGATTGCCTTCATCGTACATACATAGTTTAGGAAGCTCCTGTATTAGGGTTCCATACGACCCCTCAAATGACCCTTAATTTTAGCTGCCCCTCCCTTGTCCCCCCTCTTCCCTCTCCCTCCTTGTTTGATCTTCCCATTCCAGTCCCTCCCCTTGTTCCCTCCTCCCCCAACCCAGTCCATCCATGTCTATTTTATTTCCCTCCCCCAGTCTCTGACTCTACACCTAACCTGTGCAGTTCTGCAGACTGCAGCTTGCTTATCTGACTTAGCATACAAGCAAACACAGACCGTATTTGTCTTTCTGGGTTACTTCACTCGGGATGTTTTTTTTGTTTTTTTCCCTAGTTCCATTCACTCACCTGTGAATTTCATGATTTCTTTTTTCTAACACTGGAGTAATGTTCCATTGTGTAAAGGTACCACATTTTCTTTTCTCATTCATCTGTTGGTTGGCAGCTAGATTATTTCCAGTTTCTGGCTGTTAGGAATAGAGCAGCAATGAATATGGCTGAGCAAGTGTCTCTGGTAGGATGAAGCATCCTCTGTGTATATGGCCAGGAGTGTGTACCTCAGTCTCATCTTTCTGATGAACTGCCACACTGATCTTCATAACCACTTTGCATTTGCACTCCCAGCAGCGATAGATGAGTGTTCCCTTTGCTTCACATCCTTACCAGCGTGAGCTGTCATTTGTCTTCTGATCTTGGCTCTTCTGACTAGTGTAAGACAAAAGTGCCAGGTTTTGATTTGCACATCCCTGATGGCTAAGGATGGTGAACATTTCTTTAAGTGCTTCTCAGCTATTTGAGTCTCAGTATAACAGCCCTGGTTGGCCTGGAACTCTCCTTGTAGACCAGACTGGCCTTGAACTCACAAGATTTGCCTGCCTCTGCCTCCCAAGTCCTGGGATTAAAGGCATACACTACCACACCCAATGGGTTATTATTATTATTTTTTTAATTACAGTTTATTCACTTTGTATCCCCAATGTAGCCCTCCCTCATCTTCTCCCAGTCCCACTATCTTTCCCAGTCCCCCCCCATGCCCCTCCCCTAGTCCTAGGGGAGGTCTTCCTCCCCTACCATCTCACCCTAGCCTATCAGGTCCCATCAGGACTATCCGGATATTCTTTCTCTGTGTCCTGGTAAGGCCTTCTCAAGGGGGGTTGTTGATCAAAGAGCCAGCCACCGAGTCCATGTCAGAGACAGCCCCTGTTCTCCTTATTAGGGAACCATCCTGGAAACTGAGCTGCCATGTGCTACATCTGAGCAGGGGGTCCTCTCCATGCACGGTCCTTGGTTAGAGTATTGGTCTGTACAGGTCCCCCTGTGCCAAGATTTTTTGCTTTTGTTGGTCTTCTTATAGAGTTCCTATCCCTTCCAGGTCTTTCTATCTCCCCCTTCTTCGATAAGGCTTCCTGCACTCTGCCCAAAGTTTGGCTAACTCTCAGCATCTGCTTTGATATCCTCCTGGGTAGAGTCTTTCAGAGGCCCTCTGTGGAAGGCTCCTGTCCTTTCCCTGTCTTCTCCCGCTTCCAATGTCTATCCTGTTTTCCCTTCTGAATGAGGATTAAGCCACTTCCCCAGGTTCCTCCTTGTTGTTTAGCTTCTTTAGGAGTATAGATATTAGTATGTTTATCCTATATAATATAGCTAGTATCTACTTATAAGTGAGTATATACCATGTGTCTTTCTGCTTCTGGGTTACCTCACTCAGTGTGATTTTTTACAGTTCCATCCATTTGCCTGCAAATTTCATGATTTCCTTGTTTTTAATTGCTGAGTAGTAGTCAGGGCCTGGAGAGATGGCTCAGAGGTTAAGAGTGATGGCTGCTCTTCCAGAGATCTTGAGTTCCGTTCCAAACAACCACATGGTGGCTCATAACTAGATATAATGAGCTCTGGTGCCCTCTTCTGGTATGAAGGCATGCATACGAGCAGAATATTGTATACATATTTGTAGTTTTGTTTTGGTTTTGTTTTTGATACCCAGTTTTTGGAGTTCTTTGTATATTTTGGATAGTAGCCCTCTATCAGATGTGTAGTTGGTAAAGTTCATTTCCCCTTCTGTAGGCTGCCAGTTTGTCATTATGATGGTGTCCTTTGACATGAAGAAGTTTCTCAGTTTCTTTCTGTTTTCTATTGTTTTGTTTGGGGCGGGGGTCAGTGAGACAGGGCTTTTTTTTGTGTAGCCTTGGCTGTCCTGTACTCACTTTGTAGACCAGGCTAGCCTCGAACTCACAGAGATTCGCCTGCCTCTGCTTCCCAGAGTGCTGGGACAGTTTCTCAGTTTCTTGAGGGTCCCATTTATTAATTTTTAATCTTAGTGCCTGTGCTGATGTTGTTCAGTTCCTAAAGTCTTCTCCTGTGCCAGAGTTCAGAGCTATTCCCCACTTTCTCTTCTATCAGATTCAGTGTATTTGGTCTTCTGTTGATGTCTTTGATGCATTTGGAGTTGAGTTTTGCACAGCATTAAAAATATGGATCTCTTTGCATTCTTCTACATGTGGCCATCCAGCTTGACCAGCACCAGCTGTTGAAAACGCTTTCTTTTCCCAGTGTGTATTTCTAGTTTCTTTATCAAAAATCAGGTGTGCAAAGGTGTGTGGATGTATGTCTGGTCTTCAGCTGGACTCCATTGATCACCTCTGTTTTTGTGCCAGTATGCTGTTTTAAATTCCTAAAGCTTTTAGCACTGCTTGAAATTGGGAATGGTGATCCCTCCAGTACTTTCTTGATTATTCAAGTTTGTTTTAGCTGAAAATTGCCCTTTTACGGTCTGTGAAGAGTTGTGTTAGAATTTTGATGGGGATTTCACTGGATCTGTGGAATGGTAGGATGGCCGTTTTTACTGTGTTCACCCTGCTGATCCATGAGCATGGGAGATCTTTGCATCTCCTGATATCTTCCTCCATCTCTTTCTTCAATGTCTTAAAGGTTTTAGTCATACAAGTCTTTCACTTACTTGGTTAGATTTACCCCAAGTTATTTTACATTTTTTTTGAGGCTATTGTGAAGGGTGTTATTTCCCTGATTTCTTTTTCAATCTGTTTGTCATTTTTATACAGAAGGGCTGTTGACTTTTGTGAGTTAATTTTGTGTCCGGCCACTTCACTGAAAATGTTTAGCAGCTGTAGAGCTTCTCAGTGAAACTTTTAGGGTCACTTACGTATACTATATCATCTTTATATGAAGATGCTCTGACTTCTTCCTTTCCAATTTGCATCCTCTTGATCGCCTTCAGTTGCTTCATTGCTCTAGCTAAGATTTCAAGTTCTATATTGAATAGGTGTGGAGAGTGGGCAAGCTTGGCTTCTTCCTGATTTTAGCAGAATTGCTTGAGTTTCTCTTCCCTTAAGTTGATGTTGACTATGGGCTTGCTACAAACTGCCTTTATTATGTTGAGGTGTGTCCCTTGTGTTACTGATCTCCAGGATTTTTATCATGAAGGGGTGTCGGATTTTTCCAAAGGACTTTGCCACAACCATGTGGTTGTTGTCTTTCAGTTTGTTTATATGTAGATTACATTTGTCAATTTACGTATATTGCCCCATTCTTGCATTTCTGGCGTGAAACTTACTTGATTATGATAGATCATCTTTTTGATGTGTTCTTGGATTTCATTTGCAAGTATTTTATTGAGACTTTTCACTTCTGTGTTCATAAGGGAAATTAATTTGTACTTCTGTTTTTGGGTCTTTGGGTGTCAGGTTTAGGTATCAGAGTACTATGGCCTTATAAAACAAATTGGGGAAATATTACTTATGTTTGTATTTTGTGGAATAATTTGAGAAGTCTTGTCATTAATTCTTCTGTGAAAGTCTGGTAGAATTCTGCACTAAAACCATCTGGCCTTCAGCTAGTTTTGTTTGGGAAACTTTTAATGACTGTTTCTATTTCACTTAACAGTCTTTTTAAATTGCCTATCTGATCTTGATTTAACTTTGGTAAGTGGTATCCTTCAAGAAAATTTTCCATTTCTTTTAGATTTTCCAAGTTGGTGGAGTATAGATTTTTAAAGTATGTCTTTATGATTCTCTGGATTTCCTCTGTATCTGTTGTTATGTATACCTTTTCATTTCTAATTTTTATTTGGCTCTTCTCTACCTTCTAATAAATTTCGATAAGGGTTTGTCAATCTTATTGATTCTCAAAGAACCAAAGTATTGGTTTCATTGATTCTCTGTATTTTTGTTTGTTTCTGTTTTACTGATTTCAGACCTGAATTTGATTATTTCTTGACATCTGTTCTTTCTGGTGTGATTTCTTCTTTTTCCTCGAGAGCTTTTGGATGTTCTGTTACTAGGATGTGATCTCTCCAATTTCTTATGTAGGCACTTAGTGCAATGAATTTTCCTCTTAGAACTGCCTTCATTGTATCCCATAAGTTTAAGTATGTTGTGTTTTAATTTTCATTCAGTTTTAGAAAGTTTTTCTTTCTTAATTTCTGCTTGACCCATGTTTCATTCAGTAGTGAGTTGTTCAGTTTCCATGAGTTTGTAAGCTTCCTGTTCTTTCTGTAGTTGATGACCTCCAGCGTTAACCTATGTGGTCAGAGAGAATGCAGGGTGTTATTTTAATTTTCTTGTAGCTCTGGAGACTTGCTTTGTGTCTGAGTATGTGATCAGTTTCAGGGAAAGTTCTATGAGGTGCTGAGAAGAAGGTATATGCTTTTGTGTATGGGTGAAATGGTCTGTAGATATCTGTTAGGCCAATTGGTTTGTAGCATCTGCTAGCTCCAATATTTCTCGGTTTAGTTTTTGTCTGGATGACCTGTCCGCTGGTGAGAGTGGGGAATTGAAGTCTCCCACTCTCATGGTGTGAGGGTTAGTACATGATTTAAGCTGTAATAGTGTTTGTTCCTTTTATGAACTGAGGTGTCCTTATGTTTAGTGCATTGATGCGAAGAATTTGGATCTCCTCTTGTTGGATTTTTCCTTTGATGAGTATGAAGTGTCCTTCCCTATCTCTTCTGATTAGTTCTGGCTTGAAGTCTATTTCGTCAGATACTAAAACGGCTATACCAGCTTGCTTCTTAGGTCCATTTCTTAGAATCTTTTTTCATCCTTTTACCTTGAGGTAATGTCTGTCCTTGATGTTAAGGTGTGTTTTTTGGTTTCAGCAGAGGGATGGATTCTACTTTTACATCCGTTTTGTTAGTCTGTGCCTTTTTACGGGGGTGTTGAGATGAGACCGTTAATGTTGAGAGTTATTGAGAAGCAGTGTTTGCTGATTCCTGTTATTTGGTTCTTGTGCTATCTTTTCCTCCCCCTATTTTGTTTCAGTGGCCTGGGATTATTCATTCTTTGTGTTTTCTTGGGTGTCATTAACCTCTTCAGGTTAAAGTTTTCTTTCTAGCACCTTCTGTGCGGTTGTATTTGTAGATATTACTGCTTACATTTGGTTTCGTCTTGGAAAGTCCTTCTCCATTTATTGTGATTGGAAGTTTTGCTGTATGCAATAGTCTGGGCTGAGATCTGTGGTCTCCTAGAATTTGTAGAACACCTGTCCAGGCCCTTCTGGCTTTTAGAGTCTCTATTAAGAATTCAGGTATTTGGGGACAGTGGTGGCACACACCTTTAGTCCCAGCACTTGGGAGGCAGAGGCAGGAGGATCTCGGAGTTTGAGGCCAGCCTGGTCTACAGAGTGAGTTACAAGACAGCCAGGGCTACATGGAAAAACCCTGTCTTGAAAAACTGAGGCAGGATCAGGGGGGAGCAGTCGGGTGTTATTCTAATAGGTGTGCCTTTGTATGTTATTTTTTCTTTTTCTCATGTAGCTTTTCATGTTCTATCTTTGTTATATACATTTAGTGTTTTGATTGTTATGTGCTAAGCAGGCTATCTCTTCTGGTCTGGTCTATTTGGTGTTCCGTGTGCTTCTTGTACCTTGATAGGCAGGCATCTCCTTCTTTAGGTTAGGGAAACAGATATTTTGGAATGGGAATGGACTAGGGGGCATCCACAGGAGGAAGGAAATCAGGATGTTCCACCAGAATCTGTTTACCATCCCCTGGGAATGGGGGCAGGAAGTAAGGAGAGGCCACAGCAGGTAGTCTGCCCCAGGGCCGGTGTGTTGGGTTTGGAGGAAGAGGGAGAAAGAAGGCCTGCTGCTCACCTACCTACTTCACTGGCCTGCTTGATTCCCTGGCAGCGTGGCTGGTAGGCCAAGGGGCGGAATGAGGTCATAAGCGGGGGAGGAGCAAAGGTGGGAGATCTGTGATGGTTCCCTTCTGAGCCATCTGAGATAGGGTTTGGTGTAGCCCAGGCTGGTCTCAGACTTGCTGTGTTTATGTATTGTAAGGTGGCCTTAAACTTTTTTCCCTTACGCCTTATTTCATTAATTATTTGTGTGTCTGTGGGGAGGTGTGTGCACACCTTCATGCCGGTGCCTGCCAAGGGTGTCAGCTCTTCTGGAGCTGGAGTTACGGGCAGTTGTGAGCCGCCCCACACGGTGCTGGGAACTGAACTCAGTCCTTTGGAAGAGCACCAAGTGCTCTGAACCACTGGGCCATCTCTCCAGCCCTGGCCTTGAACTTTTGATTCTCCTGCCTCCATCTTCTGAGTGTTGGGATTTCAGGTGTAAGCCACCACGAGACTGTCTCAAAAACCTTTTCAAATAAAAATGACAAAAGGGGTAAGGCAGGGCCTGTGTGACACTAGCGGCCATTCCACAGACGGGTCGGTCCGGCTCTGAACCTTGGCAGGACAGGTTAGGGACACTTCTGTCACTGACATGAACTGGAAGCCCCTCCCAAGGACAGACAGACAGACTAGAGAGGCATCAGTGGCCCACGTGGAGGCTCACTGGCTCATTGCGCCTAGGGTGGTACTTCAGGACTTCACGATATTTTTGTTTGTTCCTTTTTTGAGGTAAAATCATATGTAGTCCAGGCTGGCCTCAAGGTCACTGCAGAGCCAAGGATAACCATGAACTGAAAATTGAGGGAGACCCCTCAGTTCATTCTGCTGACAAAGTGTGGGCTTTTATTTATATATCTATGGTTCCCCATATGTATATGATTTTAAGTAAAATACCTAAAAATGTTAGAAACTATTCATGTATAAGACACAGATGGGTTTTGCTATGGGGATTTTTATTGACCCTTGGAATATACTCATGGAGATTTTATGAATTTGGATTACATTTGCATTAATATCAAAGCCAGTACGCATTCCCTAAACTGAAAATGTCAGTCATTGTGCCAAGTAGAAAAAAAAAACCTAGCTCAAGACGGAAAACCAGTCACAAACGGTCAGGGGTCTCCCCTGTGCAGGGCACTTCAGCACGTGCTAATTGAGCCAGCAAACAATGACTCTGCCTTCTCGGGGTCACACCTTGGCAGGCGTGGGCAAGAGGGTGGAAGATCCTCAGCTGGAAGATGGTTTTTGCAGCAGTGGAAGCCGTGTGGGAGGCCAGAGTCAGTGTGGAAAGCAGGACAGTTTGTTAGGAGAGGGTTTGAAGCTGCTGTCCTTGGGAAGGAGCAGTGTGAGCCGGGACTGAGCAGAGAACCCATTACCCTCCAGGAACCATCTGGCTCTGAGCTGATTCACTTAGGTGAATTGAGAAGCTGTTGGGTGCGTGGTTTGACAGCACATACAGTTAAAATCAGGACAGTACAGAAAAGCTGAGCGTGGCTCTGGCTCAAGGGTGACACGCAAATTCACAAAGCCTCCCATATTAAAAAGAAAAACTCTCGTGAGTTCATGCTTTCTGAAGAATTTAAGTTTGGTTCCCAGGCACATTGAACAGGCAGCTGCCAATCTGTAACTTCTGCTCCAGGGACAGTGATGCCTTCTTCTGGGCTCCAGGGGTACCTACATTTAAAAAAAAAAAAATCTTTTTTGTTTTTTTTGTTTGTTTGTTTGTTTTGTTTTTAGGGCAAGGTTTCTCTGTGTATCGCTAGCTATCTTATAACTCTCTCTGTAGACCAGGCTGGCTCCGAACTCCCAGAGATCCACCTGCCTCTGCCTCCTGAGTCCTGGGATTAAAAGTGTGTGCCACCATCACCCAGCTTTTTAAAAATTATTCTTAAAAAAACTTCTTCCCGCTGGGGTATTTAAAAAAGCTGAGCTGATAAATTCCTCAGTGTTTCTGTAACTACAGTTTTGCTCACTGTGCCCATATGTCAACCATACAGGCATGCTTGGAGTTTGTGTGGTGGGCTGGTTACCACGGGCGGCTGCTCAGGGCGACTGGTGAAGGCCAGGAGGCTCTTTGTGGTCTTACTCGGGTCTCTCTCGTGGGCTCCAGGAATCTGCATGTGTAAAAGTGGTGGCCGCCATGAGCATGTGGGAGCTGTGCATGGAGAGGGGACACCGTGACCTGGAGCAGTTCGAGAAGGTGCACCGCTACATCAGCGACCAGCTCTTCACACGCTTTGTGAGTGGCTTTGTCCAGGCCCCTTTCAAGGCTTGGCTTCCTTCCCTGGGGCCTCTCGAAGGCCAGCTCACACAGAAGTCCCCTCTGCAGAGGCCAGAACCTCCAAAGAGGGGTGGGGTTGTTTAATCAGCAGTGATTGTGTGGGCCCTGGGTTTGTTAGCGCTCTCTGCAGGGAGTAAGGCTAAAGCAGGCTGGCACAGGGAAACTTCCAGCGCTCCAGCAGGAAGTTCTCTTACCAGTGTTACCAGGGCAGGGATGGCCCCTCTGGGAAAGTGCTTGAGGGGGCCATATTCTTTCTTTCTTTTTCCCCTCTTTGGGTTTTTGAGACAGGGTCTTTATACAAAACCCTGTTTGTCCTGGGATGCTCTCTGTAGACCAGGCCGACCTCATTCTCACAGAGATCCTCCTGCCTCTGCCTCCCGAGTGCTGGGTTTAAAGGTGTGCCTTTCTTGCCCCCACAGAAGGAGAGGACTGAGAGGCTCGTCATCAGCCCCTTGAACCAGCTGCTGAGCATGTTCGCGGGGCCCCACAAGCTGGTGCAGAAACGCTTCGACAAGCTCCTGGACTTCTACAACTGCACGGAGCGAGCGGAGAAGCTTAAGGACAAGAAGACGCTAGAGGAGCTGCAGTCCGCCCGCAACAACTACGAGGCCCTGAACGCCCAGCTGCTGGATGAGCTGCCCAAGTTCCAGCAGTACGCCCAGGGCCTCTTCACCAACTGTGTCCACGGCTACGCCGACGCCCAGTGCGACTTCGTGCAGCAGGCGCTGGAGCAGCTACAGCCCCTGCTGTCGGTGAGTCCCTCCCTCTGCAGGCCACATCAGCTCTGAGACACCATTGGTAACGCTCTGGAAGTCGGTGTAGGGTCGCCGGGTCCTGCCCGTCGGGGACTCTTGGTCCAGTCATGGTACCGTGGAGCCTGAGGTTGTTCAAACACCTCTTTCTGTCTCTAGCAGTCTCTGGGAGGCTGGCGCTAAGGCGGTGACACGGTTTCTTGTCTTTCACACCAGCTGCCATTTGATACTCAATTCAGCCAACTGCAGCTACTCTAAAGCAGTGGCTCTCAGCCTGTGGGTCATGACCCCCATGAGGCGGGGTCAAATGACACTTTCACAGGGGTCACCTGAGACCAGCAGAAAACACAGATATTTACATTATGATTCAAAACAGTAGCAAAATTCCAGTGATGAAGTAGCAACAAAAATAATTTATGGTTCACCGCAACGTCAGGAGCCACATTGAAGGCGCACAGTATTAGGAAGGCCGAGAACCACTGCTCTAAAGGCTCCGTCAGGTCCGGGGATGTTTCATCTCTGTTCTGTCTTTTTCTGCCTTGACTCCGCATGGTCTGCAGTTACTGAGAGCCACCGACCGGGAAGGCAACCTGATCGCCATCTTCCAGGAGGAGCACAGCCGCGTCCTGCAGCAGCTGCAGGTCTTCACCTTCTTCCCCGAGTCCCTTCCCACCCCCAGGAAGCCCTTTGAGAGGAAGACCACAGACCGCCAGTCGGCGCGGAAGCCGCCTCTGGGCATGGTGAGTGGGTCCCTAGTGTGGCTCCCAGGACTGAGCTGTGCGCACCGGGCATCCAAGCACGGCACTTGGCGCCCTCATCGCTAACCCCAGTGGTAGTTGGTAATTGCCAGCCTTACACCGCAGGGCCATTACCAGGCTTAGCTGAGGTGAGGGGTGGCGTTGCCCAGCACGTAAGCTTGTGCAGGTGGACATTAGTATCGAGGAGCCTGTGAACAGCTGAGCGGGAGGTTTGACTTTTCATAATAAATGGAGAACCTGAGGTAGTCGGTCCGGCCTGTTCCATCCCAAACTGTTCCCCGAGCATCATGATGTGGGTGCTGGTGCCAGACTGGGACCACCAGGAGTCTTGATGTGAGTTTCAAGCTGCCTCCTGAAATCATTCTCGGATCTGAGTAAAGCATTGATGAGTGAATCAAGGGGGATGAGTTAGAGATTCTTTCTGTTGGGCCTATTTCTGATCGTGTATTAGGAAAGCTAACACAGCAAAACTATTAATGATTTCTTTGCCTGGAGTAGCATTGTGGCTTTTGGTCTTCTTAACATAGGTCTTTTATATTTTAGAATTAGGGTAGGATATGCCAGATCATGTGGGCTCCTAGCCAGAAGGACCAGTGACCTTCCCTTCTTAGGCATTTGCTCCATAGAATCCCAGGGGTGTTCATTTACTTTACAAGGGAGAATTGACTTTATTAATACCTTTAGTTTGGGGTGTTTTTGTTTTTGTTTTTAGATTTTTGTTTTAAATTATGTGTGTAGGTGCCTGTGGGATCCAAAAGAGGCGTTGGGTTCTCGGGGGCTGCAGTTAAGAAGGTTGTGAGCCATCTGACATGGCGCTCAGGCCTTCTGCAAGAACAGTGACCACTCTTGACCCCTGAACCAGCTCTCCAACCCTTACCTTTAATTCTCATTATTTAGGTTTGACTAGCAATATATAAGACCTAGTGATATCCTTGGAATTTGGATTTTTTTTTTTCCATTCTATATAGGCACTAGGAACTGAACCCAAGGCCTTGTACATGTTAAAAATATGCTCTGCTACTGGGCCTCCCACAACCCCCGGAATTTTGACTGTTCAGTAGCATTTTAATCATGCTCTTGTTTGGTTTTGCATAAAATAAGGGTATTAGCTTGCCTCAGAGCTTCCGACATCAAAACATTGCCAAAGAACCATGGTTTTTTACCTGCCACAGCCTGACTGGGTTATAAAAGTCTTTCGTAGGTGGCTGGTGGCTCAAGGTCGGTGGTGGCTTGAGATTAAACAGCTGCTCAGGTGAAGGCCGCGCTCTCACCAGGCCTGTTCTCCCTTCCAGCCAAGCTACATGCTGCAGTCAGAAGAGCTGCGGAGCTCTCTGCTGGCCAGGTACCCACCTGACAAGCTCTTCCAGGTCGAGCGGAACTTCAACGCCGCTCAGGACCTGGATGTCTCCCTTCTGGAAGGCGACCTGGTGGGCGTGATCAAAAAGAAGGACCCCATGGGCAGTCAGAACCGCTGGCTCATCGACAATGGAGGTGAGGGCTGCAGGCCCTGGGCCAGTGGGACCCTGAGTGAGGAAAAAGACTTTGGAACCTTTAAATCAGGACTGATCCTGATTGCTAGAGTGTGCTGGGACCAGGTTGATAGTGAAGCCGCCTGCCTCAGATTGCTTTTGTTTTGGCAACTTTGGAGGCGATTCATTTATTTATTTATCCTGAAGATGCTGCCATGTTTTTCTTCTTGCACTCCTGTTCTGTCTTTTGTTTGCTTTCCCTTGTAACAGTGTTGCTTCGTGGCTGTTAGAGAGTGAATTGAAACCGAACAGTTCATAGCTGTCTTTTATTGGAGGAGGGTCGTGTACTTTAGTATAATCCTTTTCCCCACAGCTCCAAAATCTAACAAGTTGAGAAAAACAGGGCTTTTTCAGAACCCTCCTGACAAAACCTGAGTGGAGCAACAGGAACAAATTTGTAACTTACCCTCCCAGGGTGAATCATTGTATTTTTTACCATAGAGAGTATAAAGTACATAAGTATTTAACATTTCTCAAATCAAAAAACTGTGAGTTCCAAAGCTCCTGGCTTAAGTATTCTAGATACCTGAGGGCCAAGACCAGTTTTAGCATTTGGGGCTTTCTTTAAAAGCATCTAGTGTGCTGGGATGGTGCCTCACTTTATAATGCTTTACCAGTGTGAGGTTAGAGTTCAGACCCAGAATCCACGTAAAAGCGAGATGGCGTACCTCACACTGCGTCCAAAGGCAGCCTGCCATGAGGGAGACCCAGGAGAGTCAGTCCTTTGCTCGGCTCTAGCAGGGACCTGGACAGAAACAAAAAAAATGTGATAAACTAAAATACTACCAGCATTTAATTAAAAACCATGAGGGATTCACTCCTGTGGACTTACATGCCCAGGGTCTGTGCTCCTCAGGTTCCAAACTTTTGTGTTTGAAGTGTGTGGCCGAGAGCCCTCTGCCATCGTCGTGGGCTGTTTGTTGACATGTGCTGGACACAGCTGTGTGCTGGACCCCAGCGTCAGCATCCTGTGTTGGGATGCTCACAGCTGTCCACGCCTTCCCTGACCCTAACATGGTTCTGCTGTGTGGAGGGGATGGGAGGCAGGTGGCCTTTCTAAGCAGCTGAGGTGACAGCTGTGAGCCACTCAAGTTTTTGTGGTTTTGTTTTTTGTTATTTTTAAACAAATGTGATTTCTTTTTAATTTTGCTTTTTCGCTGTCCTGTCAATTGCCCACGGACATCCTTATCATTTAAGTGTTGTGGAGCTGTAGGAATGACCTGGAAGGGAGCCATGGCTATGGGATATTGTTGGGTGTTGCAAGCTATTGTATCACCAAGCATTTGATTTTTTGTCACTCTTGAACTAGTTTTTTCCTTCCCCCTCACTAGGCTGCATGTATGTCTATGCACCATGTATGACTGGTGCCTGTGGAAGTCAGAGGTGGGGTTGGACTTCCTATAACTGGAGTTATGGATGGATGTGGGGTGCTGGGAATCAAACTCAGGTCCCCAGAAGAGCAGCTGGTGCTCATAACTGCCCAGCCATTGTCCAGCTCCACTGACCTAAATTTCCAGACCCCCAGATCCCACACCCAACGCCCCCTCCCCCACTCTCCCCTTGCTCCAGGCTGTAGCTGTTTCTTTCCTCTTGCAGTCACCAAAGGCTTTGTGTACAGCTCCTTCCTGAAGCCTTACAATCCTCGGCGCAGCCATTCGGACGCCTCCGTGGGCAGCCACTCCTCCACAGAGTCCGAGCACAGTGGCTCGTCCCCCAGCATCCATCGGCAGAACAGCAGCAGTGCCTTGACCTTCAACTCCAACAGCATGACTGTGTCCTTCACCTCAGCTTCCCAGAAGCAGCCTCAGGACGCGCCTTCACCGAAGGGATGTGACCCAGGAACTCTTGGTGTGCCCTTGAACTCCGGGAGTCCAGAAACTGGACCTTTCAGGTGCTCTTCAGACCCAGACTCTACCTACCAGCACAGGCCAGGGGACGCCGCAGACGGCGCCAGAGAAATGAGCCAATCCGCCTCAAGCTTGAGGGGCGGCCAGCGAAGCTCCAGGCATCCAGAGGTGGCCGGTTACTCGGCACCAGGGCGAAACGAACACGCCGGTGACTCCCTGAAAGGAAGCACACGTGCCTGTCAGACTCTGGGGGACAGAAACAGAGGGCCTGGGAGCAGTGAGGCAGAAGGCAACCAGGTAGGCCGGCCCTGCCCAGCTGTGGCTCCAGAGCGTGGGCCGATGTGAGGGAGCCCAGGGGAGGGCCTGGCAGGGGTGTAACCCCATCCTGTCCTGTGTGCCAGAACCCTGCTGTCCTAGGGAGCAATGCCTCTCCCCCCAAACACTGAGCACCCGCCTCTAGACGCTTCCATGCCTTTCTGCTTTATCAAAGAGGCCAAGATGAAACCTGTTTTTATTCTTCAAACCTATGAATGCTTCCAGCGTGGTGGCTGCTTTCGGTTTGTCCTGGTTTTGTATGGTGGGCTCCTGCCTGTGAGTCAGGTGTCACCTTTCTGTCCCACACTTTGGTTCCCCGCATTGAGTCGAGGTTCAAGAGGCAGTGGGTTTCCTCACCCGTGTTAGGAGATGTGGTCAGTGTTAGGTTGCCTCTGCTGGGGTCCAGAGTCCGAAGGCCAGTTCCCAACTCCCAGTTCTGGCTTCCGTGCCAAGCTGAGAGTGGCACCCGCTGGCGTCTGTCTGCTGATCCCCTCTGCCGATAGCCTAGGACAACAACCCAGTTCTGAACTCGAGTGGACAGTATGCCCTGACGTATTGACGGGGAACTCCGTTCTAGTCTCATCAACTCCTGAGCCTGGTCCATCTTGAAGCCCTTGGCTGTGTATTGGGCCCATGGGCCCTCACGGTTCTCCCATTACCGAGCACCTTCCACCCCCGTGTTGGGCACTGTACCCTCTTTGTGGTACAGACTGACCTTTCTTGCTCTGAGATTAATCGTGTACTATTACTTTGGTTTGGGGTTTCTTTATCCTCTTTTGGGAGTGGAGCCTAGAGTTTGGGGCATGCTAAGCCGGTGCTCTGAGCTACCCTGAATGATAATTTTCAGGTGGAATGCAGAATTGGGGCAGAGGGCGGTTCCCTCACAGCTCATCCATCTTCCATATTGACCGGAGGTTCCTACTGTTCTTTAAGGCTGATCTGAAACAATGAAAAGTCTATTTTTTGAGACAGGGTCTCACTGTGTACCCCACTCTGGCCTCCAGCAGGTGCCCCTCCTCCCTCCTCTGCCTCCTGAGTCCTGGAGTAACAGCATTTGCCACCAAACCCAGGGAGTTTCAGTTTTCTTTTCCACTGCCCTGGTCATTTTGGAAACTCTAATCATACAGAGCTAGTTAAACCCGAAGTTAAATCAGATTAGAAATTCCGTTTTCAGCCAGGCAGAGGTGGCTAATCCTCTCTCTCCTTCACACAGGTCTACTTTGCCGTGTATACCTTCAAGGCCCGAAATCCAAATGAACTGAGTGTGTCAGCCAATCAGAGACTCCGGATCCTGGAGTTTAAAGACGTCACGGGCAATGCAGAGTGGTGGTTGGCCGAAGTGAATGGGAAGAAGGGCTACGTCCCGTCCAATTACATCAGAAAAGCTGAGTACACCTGAGCCCAGTTGTCTCCCACCCTCCCGAGCTGCTGCCTTCAGGCCGCTGAAAGGCTCCGGTGGGCTCCAGGCCCCGAGTAGGCCCCACCACACTGCCTGTCCATAACAAGGGTCGTGAGCTAAGCTTTGTTCTGGTTGGGGTTGTACACTTTGATGCTCGCTGGAATTTGAGGTGGGCGAACTCCAGGCCTGCCACCGAGTCAGTGCCCACAGGAGCAGGCCACGCGCTGGTGTGAGAAGTTCCCCTCAGAAAAGCAGTATTGTGTGTGGGAAGCTATGCCGGCTGTCAGAAGATGCTGGCGCTGGTCGTTACATACTCCGTGCTCAACTGGGCAGCTACAGGATGGAGAGGAACAGGCTCTGACTGCTCATCCATCGGGCCTCCGTGCCTGGTAACGGTTTTGTCACGCTCACAGTAGACCTGCCGCATCAAAGCGTCAGACACCTCTGGTGCCCTGCAGCCTTCGCTCTGTGATGCAGGCTCCTCACTCTGAGGTGTGCAAACGCCAGCCTGGTTGATTTCACTGCTTCCCTGTTACGTGTTTACGATCTACCTTTGCTTTTGACCTCGCGTCTGGAAGGTCCAGACGTGGTCATCTGCCTCCTCCCCGCACCTATGTCAACTTTATATGGTGTCTTTGTGGTGCCTCCTAACCTTTCTCCCTGTACACAGTAACTGACAGACTTTCCTAGACTGGCGGGTCAGCCAGCCACTGGCAGTATTAATTCTGCCGAGCAGAAGCCTGGATGTCTTCCCGTTCCTCTCCCCCACCCCCACCCCCAGCACTCTGCTGCCCTCTGGTCACAGCCACATCTGCTCAGGACGCCCACATGGCTTGTTTGAGGTAGGTAGGATCAGTGGCCCCACAAGAAGCTCGCCTTAGGCTTGGACAGCTTGTCTTAGCCCGCTGACTGCCATATACTTCAGAGACAATAGTCAAAGCCAGACAGATGCTAAGGTGCCTGATGAGACCTCGCACCCAAGGCTGGAAGGTGTTCCCTAGCCCCTCGAGTGAGGACCTGGCCCCAGAGATTTGGGTCAGCGTGCGTCTTACACTCCAGATCTTCCCAGAGCAGAGCCCACTGTGGACAGCCTTCCAGCCTTACATTTGGCCTTAAAACCATGGTGGATCAGGACATGCCTGTGAACCCCCAACCAAGGCTTCCGAGTCACTGGCCAGGGCCTCTTATGAAGTGTTTCTATTTAGAGATGTTTATATTTAAGTAGCTATTTTATAAATAAAAGCATTTCTATTGACGGTGCGTTTTCTTCATCTTGAATCTGAGCCTTTTTTTCTTATGCTTGCCCAGCTGAGTCAAAGAGGACCCCATTTTCTTCCAATACTTCTACAGTTTCTGGTCATATATTTGAGTCATTGATTCAGTTTGAGAATTTTTTTTTTTCTTTTTGCGGGGTGGTGTGTTATTTTTAAAATACAAAATTCCACTTGTTCGAGTTTACCAATGAAGACTCAGGAGCCAGTTGCGGAGGTGGAAACCTGCTAGCTTAGACAGGCAGAGAAAGCACCCAGCTGACCTTCCTTCTCAGCTCGTGTCCCAGAAGGAAAAAGCTCTTCTCCAGTGTCTTACCTTCAATCCCATGCCCCTCCTTCCTGTTTACTTCCACTCACTCCCTGTCGCCTGGTTACTTTACTCCGCCTCTTGACCTAGGGTTAACTTTATTTAATCCTGTCTACAGAAAGCTCTTGGATAAAAGGTGTGTATTAGGGCTGAGCCACACCACAACTAGAAACAGGTTTTTCCAGTACACAATCAAATATCCTGCAAACAGTGGTGTGGGTGATCTTGTTATATAGCCCAGGCAGGTCTCAGAGATCTCTTGCCTCACCGGGGAGTTGGAGGTACAAGTAGACATGACCTGAAAACCAGCTTTTTTAATACATTATGCGGTGGTGGGGGATGGTGCACACCTTTAATCCTAGCACTGGAGAAGCAGAGGCAGGAGGATCCCATCTCAGCTTTCCATCGAGTTTTCCATTTCTAGGATTTCTCTTTCCTCTGAATTTCTATGGCTTTGCTGAGTTTCTCATCCTGGGAGTTCAATTCCTTGTTTAGGTTCTGAATTCATTCCTTCCTCCAAGAGTGTTTCAAGTGTTCTCACCATAAAAAATTAAAAAAAAAAACAAAACTTATGTTCCCAGCTGGGCCAGACTACTGATCACTGTTCCCCAACAGCCTTCGTAGCACCGTCCAGTACGTGAAAACAAGCCAGAAATCTGGCTGTGAAGCCACGGTTGGGGAGGTTGCAGGCCCCATGCATGGACCTATTAAATGCACATGTCCAGCTGTCCTCTAAATTCCTGTCCACCCCCGAGTTAGTGTGGCTCAGGCCTCGTCAGAGAAGTTTGTCATTGCATCATGGTTAGCAGCACAGAAACTCACAACTGGTCTGAGTACAGCGTCCATCCACAAAGGAGACATGTTACAGATGTTCCATCTCGGAGACCGTCAGACATGGTGCGAGCGGAATGATCCAAGGGCGGAGGCCAGGGAGTGCCAGAGTGAAACTCCAGACATGACAGGAAAAATGCCTCCATGATAAGACCAAGCCAGTCAGCGTTCTAACATGGAGTGCCCTAATCAAGGAGCTATGGACAGTCAGTGACTTCTGGGGGAGGGAGTCTTTTCTTAAAAGTTCTAGGAAGTTTGACCACACTCCAATGATGGCCCCCATCTCATGAGTATATGGACAGCACAAATTAGAGAGTTGTTAAAAGCCAGGAAGTTGGGAGTCTGGGGGTGATCCAAGAAGTTGGAAGAGTGTGGACCGAATATGATCAAATACATTATATGAAACTCAGCAAAAACTTTAAGATAATTACATTGGGTAATTCATGCATTGGGCATTCAGCAGTATGTTCATGCTTTAAAACGTCGCTCATGATAAACAATTTTTGTCAAGGGAAAAGTGAAAGTAAGACATCAACACAGTGTGAACAGTCTAAACGGACTTAGGCAAAAGATTTACTGAGAATGGGAAAGAGAAGTGTCCTCTAAAGAATATGAAACGGAAGAACTAAGGGAATCATTGGCAAAAGGTTAACAGTTGGGCTAGTAGCAAATTTAGGAAGAGGGTGTAGCTTTTGTTTCAATACTAGATGCTTTGTAGGCCTCTCACCTAAGATCGCATCTGCAGGGTCCACCACTGCCAAGAAGCCGTGGGCAAGGCTGGCCCCAGGACACTCAGCTGGACACAGTCTGACCTAACAATCCCCCAGGTGATTAGTGTGTGCAGTTACGGTTGAGTAAATGTGTCATCTTGGGGTTTCCGTGGCTGAGATGAAACACTAGGACCAAAACAACTTGGGGAGGAAAAGGTTTATTTCACTCACATATCCTGAGTCACAGGCCACTGAGAGAAGCCAAGGCAGGAAGTCAGTTAGCAGAACCTGGAAGGTGGAGCTGATGCAGAGGCCATGGCGGGGTGCTGCTTACTGGCTTGCTCCTCAGGGCTTGCTCAGTCTACTTTGCTAAAAGACCTGGGACTATCAGCCCAGGGATGGTACCACCAGGCTCCGCCCTCCCGAAACAATCACTAATTAAGAAAATGTTCTACATACAGGTTTGCCAATCTTATGAAGGCATTTTCTCAATTAAGGTTCCCTCCTCTTGTGTCAAGTTGACATAAAACTAGCCAGCACAGTGTCTTGTCTAGGTAATTTTTAAAAGCCGAGTTTAATTTTTTAAATGTACATGTGTCTGCGTCTATAGGAAGGTATGTCACGTGTGTGTGGGTGCCAGAAGAGGAAGTCGGATCCCCTGGAGCTAGAGTTACAGGAAGTTGTGAGCTGTTCAGTGTAGGTGCTGGGACAGAACTCCAGTCCTCTGCAAGAGCAGCAAGTGCTCTTCACCACATCTCTCTGGCCTCTAAAACTGAACTTTTGAGACAGAGCCCAGACTCGCCTCAAATACATGATCCTCCCGTATCAGTCTCTTGAGATGCACCATAGTCAGCTAAGCCATTAAATTTTAATTGAACTTTTGCTTTTGTCTGTTTTGAGACAGGGTTTCTCTGGGTAGCCATGGCCGTCTTATAACTCATTATGTAAACCAGACTAGCGTCAAATTCCCAGAGATCCACCTGCTTCTGCCTCCCGAGTAAAGGGCCGACTGCCAGAAAAGTAGACGTTGGAAAGAGGCTCCAGCTCTAGAAGGGAAGTCACTGAGGAAAGCTCCCACTGAAGGAGTCAAGCTAAACTTACCGACTCCATTTTGAGTTTTAGGCCCCATATTAGACCAAGTTCTCTTAGTGCTTTTAGACAAAGAAGCGGGCAAGTGAAGACAGACCCACCCTGCTGCAGAAAAGTAACCAGGTAATCTGCACCTTCGAGATACCGTTACCTAGCAACCAACCCAGATGGCCCCACTTCCCTTTCCAGATAGCCCCTGGTTTGTGACCAAAGTCACATAGCCCCACTTCTCAGAAAAGCCACAGGATGTGCTGATTGCTCCCCCCACCCTTGGCAAAGGCCAAATCAGCATGTAACAGGACATTCCAGGCATGACTCATGATCAGATATCCTCCAGATGGCCAGGCCAGGACCGTGGGTCTTGGCGCCTAAAATAGACCAATCATTTTAAAAGTCAACTTCTCTATAGACCCTTTTACCCAACCCTGTAATGCCAAGGCATGTAATTCCCTGCTTGCGGTTTCTTCCTATAAAAACCCAAAGCTTTTGTCCCTCAGGGCTGTCTCTGGCTTGCATGCAGGACGGCCCCTTCGTGCTGTGGCTTGAATAAACCTCTTGCTGTTGCATCTATTCGGCCTCCCAGTCTCCTTTGTGTGCCCGCCGGATATTTGGGTCCTGAATTGGCTCTACATCCACACCTGGCATCTGCCTGCTTTCTGACTCAGGCTCTCTCCATCTGTCTGAAGCAGCTCTTTATTCTTTCATCTGCTGTGTCACCAGAGCAGGGATGGATGTGAGGAAACCACCTCTAGGCAATGAAGATTTGGGGTCTTCCTTCCTCTCAAGATTTTAATGAGAATCATTTGAGCTGATGTCTGCAAATGCAAGCATTGTGAACTGAAGTACATGGCTCCAGAGGAGGACTGCATTTTCTGTCCCGTCTTAACTACCTTTGAAGCTGGGACTCTGATCGTGCGGCTTTCCAGGGCCAGGAGCTGGTCCTAAGAACACATCCAAGAAATGCACTTGATTTGAAGCCCTTTTTTCCAGGCACTCCCCAGCTCACATGCAGGGTTTTCAGCTCCCCCTATAGTCTGCAGCACCTCAAATCAACAGAGTCTCACTGTTTCCTTTGTTAGGAAGCAGCAGAACAGATGCCAGGCAGGGTTAATAAGCGACAATCTCCCCACTGGCCTGAATTCCGGTGTGCTGGGTGGAATCACAGGCATATACCAACACACCTGACTCAGGTTAAAGCTTTTGCTAAGTACTTGGGTGCCTAGGCCACAACACTTTATTCTCTCTCTCTCACAGGGTTTCTCTTTGTAACCTTGGCTGTTGCTTTGTAGAGCAGGCTAACCTTGAACTCACAGTGATATACCTGCCTCTGCCCTCCCAAGTGCTGGGATCAAAGGTGTGCACCACCAGGCCTGGCTGTGCCTCAACACTTAATGTGATGTGCTTTATTTTATTGATTTGTTGTTGTTGTTGTTTTGTTTTGTTTTTGAGACAGGGTTTCACGATGAAGCCCTCTGTCTGCGAAGTCACTATGCAGACCAGGCTGGCCTTGAACTCACAGGAGATCCACCTACTGGGATTAAAGGTGTGTGCCACCAACACACAGCCTAGGAGGTCTTCTTTAGAAAAAAACAGAGGAAGTGCTTTCCTGATGTAGCTGCGACCTGCTGCAGGAGGGAGAGAGAAGAGCACCCTGGCTCTGGAAACACCGGGAGCACACAGACCCGGAGGACCTTGCCTCCGAGCATGGGAGGCTGAAGACTCGTGCAGGCCATGCCACAGAGCTCTGCCTGTGCCCCTGTATGCCCAAGCATCCATGGTACACCCAAGAGGAGAAGCCAGGCCCCAAGCACTTCCTGTCCTGGCCACCCCTTACGCACAGGAGCAGGAAAGCTAAGCATGATGGGTTTACTCCAGCATCGCCAAAACCGTGGCCTTTCAGCTGAGAGCAGGACACCTCAACCCCAAACAGGAGCCAGCTGAGTAGGACCCTTGCACTTTAGTTGGTGTGTGTGGGTTCAGTTTGACCCGACGTTCATCGAGTTCACCACAGACGCCCCTGACAATAATCCTGGTTGGTTTATAGCTGTAGTTTCCCAGCTACACAGACAAACCCTTCTCAATCTTTTGCCCAACTTAACCAGTGGATTAGTTTCTTGCGGGTGAGTTTTGAGAACGCTGTGTATTTCCTGAGTACCTGCCGCCCCATGAAAGGACAGTATGCACGGGGCCTCCCGTAATCACCTTCCCCCCCTCCCCCCGAGCCCTTGAAGCTTTTGTCTTTCCCCTGCTTCGTGTAGAGATTTTAAAATGCCCAGGACAGCACTTCTGTTGGCTGGTCCTCTCAAACCATCCCCTGTGGAATTCTGGGATCTGTCTGACACTTTCCTTCAGTCTCAGAGCACCTGAGAAGAGGTGGTTCTCACACACCAGGACCAAACGTCCTGAAACAGATGCCAGGCCTGAGCGTAACAAGCCACTTTCAGCGGTAGGAAGGCAGTGAGATACTTCAGATCCCAACCTCAGCAGGCTTTGGATGAGACAAACACGTCTCTGTAAGTTCTCTTTGGGAAACCCTGTCAGGTCTATCGGAGCCACTGGCGCTCGCCATGCTTAGTTGCCTCTAGCCCACCAACCAAAAGCATGACCAAGTTAACTAAAGCAAGCATTTGAAATTCATGTACATAGGCTGTCTCCCCCAAGGTGAGGTTCAAGAGGTCAGCTTTGGACGTGGGAAAGATAAGGAAGGGTTAGGTAGTTTCCAGATCTGGGGTAGGAGGGCTGGCGGGCAAATAGCTGGGTTACAGACCCCTTTTTATGTGGTCATGACAACATGTGGTTACAATAACCTTGGAAACAAAGGTCGGGTTGCAAGGTGGTCTCAGCGGTTTTTTAAAACAAAGACATGGAACAGGCAACATAGACCTGTTTGTAGTTGAGGTTACAGGTGGGGCATACATAGCCCAATTTTTGAGAAACTCGGATTGAATCATGAACAGGAGTGAACCTAGTTTGTCATCTATAAGATGGCTTTCAAGCCTGAGATAGAGGGAGGCTGGCTCATCACTCACTACCGTAACGAATCTCCGTGAATTTTGTGGCTTAAAGCCCTTCAGCATTTCAAGATCAAGGACTTGTTCTTTCTGGAGGCTCCAGGAGAGAGTGTCCCCTTCCTTCTTCTGACTTTGTTCCTCAGCTTGGACCTCCTTCCCCTAATTCCAAAATCATCTCCCTAGCATCTTCCTGTGCCTCAGTGTTCACCACCACCTTCTTCTGGCTCAAAATCCCTTTTGTGTCACTCAGGCCTCACTAGTTCCCAGCAAACCTTCTCCACTGAGCCACACCCCCAGCCGCCAGGCCCTGTTTTATAAAGATGCTTTGACTATACTGGGCTCTCTCAAATAACCCACAATCTCCTCTTTGCACCCCCAATCCCTTCATCACAGTGGCAAAATCTCCCCCCCCCCTTTTTTAATGGATGTAACATATCATCAGATTCTATGGATTTGATTGTGAACAACTCTATCATAGGAATATTTCTGAGCCAGATCACTATATTGATCATAGAAATATTGCGCCTGAAAAGCTTTTCTTCAAAGATCCAGAGGGTACATATTTTAAGGAGGGAAGGCCTCAAAATCTGTTATGACTTAACTTTGCATTGCAACGAGAAAGCAAGCATGGATAATTTAAAAATAAGGGAACATATGTACCTCTCCAACAAAACAGAGTTGGATATACCAGTCTGTTTTTAAAAAATAAAGGTTCAAAGGAGCCTAAGTAATCTTTATCTTCTTTTTAAAGGTCTATTTTTATGTTTATTTTTACCTGAAAGAGATATTGCCTAGCATACATTCTTTTATCTCCCCTTTTCTACCTCTTCCCCGCTTTTCCCCCCCTATAAGACTGGAACTC
Source organism: Psammomys obesus (assembly GCF_907164565.1). Lineage (NCBI taxonomy): Eukaryota > Metazoa > Chordata > Mammalia > Rodentia > Muridae > Psammomys > Psammomys obesus. The sequence goes on along the minus strand of NW_026596125.1, from coordinate 3,855,949 downwards.
TAGAGCTCAGAGGTTGAGAGCACTGGCTACTCTTCCAGAGGTCCTGAGTTCAATTCCCACCAACCACATGGTGGCTCACAACCATCTATAGTGAGACCTGGCGCCCTCTTCTGGCATGCAGGTGTATATGCAGGCAGAACACTGTATACATAATAAATAATCTAAAAAAAAAAAAAGAATTGAACTCTATAGCATAATAATTCCTTACATAGAAAGTAAAAAAGGAAGGATGTGAAAATGGAGTGATTGTTACATTTGATTTTTTGAAAAAAATTATAGCCTTTTTCTTGTGTTATTTTCAAATAATGTGAAAACTTTGTTTAAAGTTCACTGATAGTGTTATAAAATATAAGGTGGTTGGGGGGGTACCTTGCCGCCTGAGCCAAGGTGTGCCCCTGAGAAATTAGGTCATGCAACAGATCTGTTGTAAAAGAGATTTATTGGGAAACCGAACAGAAGACCCAGAAATAAAGCCACACACTTATGGACACTTGATTTTTGACAAAGATGCCAAAACCATACAATGGAAAACAGACAGCATCTTCAACAAATGGTGTTTGTCTAACTGGATGGGTACATGTAGAAAAATGCAAGTAGATCCATACTTATCACCCTGCACAAAACTCAGGTCCAAGTGGATCAAAGATCTCAACATAAAACCAGACACATTAAATCGGTTAGAAGAAAAAGTGGGGAAGAGCCTGGAACTCATTGGCACAGGAGACAACTTCCTGAACAGAACACCAACAGCATAGGCTCTAAGAGCAACAATCAATAAATGGGACCTCATGAAACTGAAAAGCTTCTGTAAAGCAAAGGACACTGTTGTCAGAACAAAACAACTGCCTAGAGATTGGGAAAGGATCTTCACTAACCCTATATCTGACAGAGGACTAATATCCAGTATATATAAAGAACTAAAGAAGTTAAAAAGCAACAACTCAAGTAATCCAATTAAAAAATGGGGAACAGAGCTAAACAGAGAATTCTCGATAGACAAATATCAAATGGCAGAGAAACACTTAAAGAAATGCTCAACGTCATTAGTCATCAGGGAAATGCAAATCAAAACAACCCTGAGATTTCACCTTACACCCATCAGAATGGCTAAGATCAAAAAATCAAATGACAACACATGCTGGAGAGGTTGTGGAGAAAGTGGAACCCTCCTCCACTGCTGGTGGGAATGTAATCTTGTACAACCACTCTGGAAATCAATCTGGCGCTTTCTCAGACAACTAGGAATAGCGCTTCCTCAAGATCCAGCTATACCACTTTTAGGCATATATCTGAAAGAGGCTCAAGTACACAATAAGGATATTTGCTCAACCATGTTTGTAGCAGCTTTATTTGTAATAAAAATTGTAATTTTCCAGAAGCTGGAAACAACCCAGATGCCCCTCAACTGAGGAATGGTTACAGAAAGTATGGTACATCTACACAGTGGAATACTAGTCAGCAATAAAAAACAAGGAAATCATGAAATTTGTAGGTAAATGGTGGGAACTGGAAAAGATCATCCTGAGTGAGCTATCCCAGAAGCAGAAAAACACACATGGTATATACTCACTCATATAGACATATAATGTAGGATAAACCTACTAAAATCTGTACACCTAAAGAAACTAATCAAGAGGGAGGACTCTGGCTAAAATGTTCAATCCCTATCCCGAAAGGCAGAGAGGATGGACATCAGAAGAAGAAGAAAACAGGAAACAAGTTAGGAACTTGCCACAGAGGGCCTCTGAAAGGCTCTGCCCTGCAGACTATCAAAGCAGATGCTGAGACTTGTGGCTAACTGTTGGGCAGAGTGCACGGAATCTTATGTAAGAAGTGGGAAACAGTAAGATCTGGAGAGGACAGGAACTCCACAAGGAGAACAACAGAACCAAAAAATCTGAGCACAGGGGTCTTTCCTGAGACTGATATTCCAACCAAGTACCATGCATGGAGGTAACCTAGAACCCCTGCACAGATGTAGCCCATAGCAGTTCAGTCTCCAAGTGGGTTCCATAGTAATGGGAGGAGGGACTGTCTCTGACATGAACTGATTGGCCTGCTCTTTGATCACCTCCCCCCTGAGGGGGGAGCAGCCTTACCAGGCTACAGAGGAAGACAATGCAGCCACTTTTGATGAGACCTAATAGACTAGGATCAGAAGGAAGGGGAGGAGGACCTCCCTTATCAGTGGACTTGGGGAGGGGCATGTGTGGAGAAAGAGGAGGAAGGGAGGGATTGGTAGGGGAGGAGGGAGAGAGCTACAGGGGGGATAAAGTGTAATTAATAAAAAAAATAATAAAAAAGAAACGAAAAGAGATTTATTGGGGGGGGGGTAGGACCTGAGTAAGAGATACAGGCAGGAAAGTGGACATGTAGACAGACAAACAAATGGGGAGCAGAGCCATGAAGGCAGAGAGGGGGAATGGAGGGAGAGAAAACAGTATGCACCGAGAGAAGGGAGAATGGAGGTTCAGAAAAGAGGTACACACAGAGGGAGGGGGAAATAGAGGGAGAGAAAGAGGGTATGCAAAGCGAGAGGGAATGCTAAGAACAGAGAGAATGCTGGGTGGTGGGTGGGTCATTTTATTCACTGCACTCCCGAGCACCTGGCGCCAGCAGCGGCAGCAGGTCATTACCTAAGCAGCTGCTTGGTCCCTGAGAACAGGCCAGTGGAATTGCCTATTGCTAATCGAGATTCTAAATGGAAGCCTAACCCTCACTTGAAAGTAGAGTATGGTCTTTGTTATGTAAGTCTAAGCGGTGTCAGTTTAAGCACATGCTTGCTAATTGCCACTCAATGTCTGATTAGTCTACCTTTGTGATTAAACATGTTCTCATCCTAGGGCCTAAGTGGAATACAGTTCTTCGGATATTTCCAAAAGCGTGCACGCAGGATGAGCCTACAAAACAACCAATTGGTATGCCTACTGCTCCTGTTTGTGCAGGACTATCCGTGTAGTTACTTTGTATCAACTGCTGCCTGTGAGGAAGGGGAATTGCTCCTCTGGTGAGGGCGTGACTGAAGGACACAAAGAATTGCTTCCGTGATTGTGTTGCTGCTCATCTCAACTGTTGCAGCAGACTCTGCTGAGTGAGGCGGAAGCAGGGCCGCCGGCTCCCCTCCCCTAGGTCTTTCTACAGCAGCTCCTGATAGTAGATACCTACTCAGAGGCCGTAGGATGTGATGCAAATACAAACAAAACGGGGCTCCCCTGCCTGGCCTCGGGGGATGAAGATGTGCCCAGTCCTGATTTGACTTGATGTGATGGGGAAGGTTGACTGGGGAGAGGGGAAGAGACTGGGAAGAGAGGAGGGAGGGGGCACCCTTGAGATGTAAAGTAAATTAAAAAAAAAAAAAAAAGAGATAAAAATAAATTAAAACAAACAAACAAACAGGATTTGTAATGCCTGGCCTCAACTTTACAAAGCAGAGGCAGAAAGGCCAGCTTTAAAAGTGAAAGGTGATAGCTTATTGGGGATTGGTCTGGTGCTCTGTGTATTCAAATTCTGAATTCTGGGCCCTAGAGATCTGGGAACAATCCAGAGGATGGCATTGTCACATACAATGACCAATGTTGTGTAAACTTGGCTTCCCAATTATCTCTGATTGCTGTATGAAGAAACTAGACAGCCAATTCTAGACAGAGACAGGTAGGAAGGACTTTGGTTCTTGGTCTTGGGGTCTCAGGTAAGTACCAAGAATTGGGGGAGAGGAGGAAGAAGAAGAATCAGAGAGAGAGAGGATGTTGCCATGAGGAACTGATCTGATGTAGCAGGAACAGCTCAGACAAGACCAATACGGCAATAAGTCAGAGCACACAGCTGGGAAAGAGCAAGGCTAGCATAAATGATTAGCATAAGTGCATACCTGCCCAGTTATTGAGCCTAAAGCTTGTAAATACATTTAATAAGTCTCTGTGTCGTTTATTTAGGAGCTAGAGCAGGTGGTTAGAAAAGGCTAACCCAAAATATAAATTATCTCTGCATTTGGCACCCAACATGGGGCTTAATAATGGCCTAGACATCTGCATTCTAAAACACAATGATTTCTGATTTCAGAAGACTCAGCAAGGCCAGGAAGAGGCCAAAAGATCACTGAAGATAAGAGTGGCATTTTGGGGGAGGCGTTCTAGTCCTCAGTACTTATCTAAAATTGTCCCAGAAATTAATTTGCTGAAATAAAACTCGTGAGGGATATTAACTGACAACACGACAGAAGTGAATGTTTATGTAAAGAAAGTTTTATTTATATTTACTTTAAAATGTTAGACATTTAATAAATGTTCAATAACAGAATTGGTTGTTACTCCAAGTTCTCCAGTGATAAGAACACAGGGTCAGCCCTGTGTTGGTTTAGTTTGGGAAGTGAATGGGAAGCTGGTTGGGCTCTCCTCTTTCCTCCTCACTGCCTATTCTAGCGCACATTCAGTTTCGGCAGCTGCTCTCAGCAGTCTTAAATGCTCCTCTGGTTTCCAAAGTTCCCCTTGCTTCTCCAATGCTGTATGCCTAGGAACTTGCTTTAAGAATCAAACTGGAGAGTTGTATGGATTCAGAATATGTTTAAGAAGAAAATAAGGATTTTTTTTTTCAAAATTTACAGAACAAGAAAGTTCTGTTACTTAAAACTCCACTGATGAGGTAAAAACAATAATAAAAATTGATTATCTGATAGTGAAAAAGAAATCGAGCTGAGGAAAAGAGATAAGGGGTGTATGGTGGTGATGGTAGTGGAGTAAGGAGTCAATAAAGAACGGGGAAACAAGCGAAAAGAACAAATGAGCAGCAGAGAGAAAGGGCACAACTTAGTTCTGACAGAGTGTTAGAGGCGCAGTGCTCTATTAATCAATCCTCAAATGCCATCCCTTGCCACAAAAAACCTCAGGAGGTATCTCATGCCAGGCACTCCAAGTTGAATTGTTCTTTCAGTGGCACAAAACACAATGGGTAGTTTTGCGGTTGAGAGAATCTTTAATCTACATATATTAATTTGTAGCTGTAGGAACTACATTTCCAGAAGCTAGCTTTGGAAGCTAGCCACTAATTATGAACTATTTACAATGTAGCCAGTTTATAGAGTCAGGGAAGGGTGTTCTTTCTTAAGCCAACAATTTGAGATCTGCACAGCTTTGTTGATCAGCATTCATGTGCTGGAAACCTGTCCACAGTTATCTAATCTGCACAGATTTTAGAGGACATGGGAGAGCTACGATTTGGATAACAGATGCAACCCCCAGGGCAAAGGAGACTCTGGCTACTCACTCTCCCTTGAGAACCTCGCTAAGCATCAAGTGCTGGATAGATGGGAGTCTTCATAATTTCATCCTCAAATGGAAGAATACAACGATCCTCCATCCCAATACTAAAAGGAGCCATGAGGCTGGGGCAAAGGCAGGCAGGCCCCCAAACCCTGAAAGCTTAAAGTCTACCCCTGTCGATAACACAGGACACCAGCTAAGAGACAAAAGCCAAGATAAATTCTCACAGGCTCCTCTGACAAACTTAAGTCCTGAAAACAGCTGTTCTTGAAATGGTCAGGTAAATGGGGCATGCAGAATTCAGAGGTCAACAACAACTACAAAAACCCACGTCCGTCTCCACCCTATTTTTTAGGCAAGGATTCTCCCTGAGACTTGGAAATCACAAACCATGTCTTACATACGGCTGTGCTCTGAAGCTGCCTGGACTGCTTGGTTTGGGCTCTTAGTGGAGCATTTAGTCCCTAGAGGTCTGGGTGATAGCCCAGGTAGCTGGCAGAAGCCTTCAAATTTTCTCTTAGGAAGAATTCGGACTTAACTCCAACCTCAAAGAATATTCCCAGATCAAATTGCAAGAAGCTCATAGCAAAACTGAGGCAACATGCAAGGCAATCAGACACTACAAGTAAACAACAGGTGAGGGTGCTGGAAAAGTGGCACCAAGGTTGAGAACACTTGTTCTTGCAGAGGATCAGGTTCGATTCCAGCACCCACAGGATGGCTCATAACTGTAACTTCAGTTCCAGGGAGACGCAAAGCCCTCTTCTGACTTCTGCTGCATATGGTACACATTCAGGCATGTGGGCAAAACATGCCCACAACAAAACAAAATAAATACATCTTTTTAAGATTAAAAATAAATCGTTAAATTAAACTTAAAATTTTTTAAATTAAAAATAAATCAACAAGTAAAAATAAGCATTAAAAACCAATAGACGAGGGAAAAAAAATCCAGATACTGAAACTATGAGATACAACATTTTAAGAACTGTATGATAAATTTAAATGCTCCAGAAATACACAAAAAAGGCATTGGCCCTCCACAGAAGCTGGATACATACACAGTGAACCCGAAATGAGAGCTGTACTCGTTGCTAAAACGGGAACTGCTCAGAATGAATGTGTAAACCGTTCACACCCCCGTTTCCAAACTACAGAGAAGCAAACACAGTATGCCAGGATGTCCTGGCATGAATGCTGAGCCCCAGTGCTCTGACACTCAACAGATGAAGTAGGATCTGCTCGCGCAATGCCATGCTACCAAAGTGCGGTGAAAGTGGGCACACCTCGCCACCACCACAGTGTAGGCACATTGCCAACGTGTTGCTGAACAAAGGTAGAGCCACAGGATCCGTTTACATCAGATAGACCAGCATGCACAGCCTGAAGGCACAAAGGTGGTAAACCCTAAGACAACGGGCAAAAGGACTGGGAGATTCAGGGTAATGGTTATTTCTGGAAATGGGGGGTAGCAAGCAATCATGAGCAAGGCGGGGCGGTCAGGGTTCTTTTTGAGGTGTGAATGCACGTGTTGAGGCCAAATGTCAATGACCAGTTGTTCCTTTGGCTCTGTCCACCTTGCTTTTTTATTGTTGTTGAGACAGAGTCTCTTCCTGATCTGGAATATTCCAAGCAGGCCCTGCCGGCCGGTTAGCAAGCCCCAGGTGTGACTGTGTCTGGCTCTCCAGCAGTAGAATTATAATCATGGGCCCCCATGCCCACTTTAGAGAAAACAATGGGTTCTGGGGATCAAACTCAGGTCCTCACGCTTTCAAGTCAAGCACTCTAACAACCAAACTATCAGCTGAGAATTTTCTAAGGTACCTGATACTGTTTATTTAAATATTTCTTTATGATCCTCTTTTACATTGCTGAGACTGGAGATTGCTTGAGCCTAGACGGTTTGAGGCCAACCTGAGCAACAGCCACAAAATATGTATCTCTGTATCTATGACAGTCACACACACACACACACACACACACACACACACACACACAAAGTAAATAAAAATATTCTCCTAGCCCTCTAGCTGCTACAGTTCCGTGTTGTTGACATTTTCAATGCCAGCTTCCTTGGCCATGAGGTAAAAGGGACCTGAGTTGGACAACAGTTCTTCAGGACTGCCGAACTCTACAATCTTCCCATTGTCCAGGACCATTATCCTGAAATAAAGAGGAAAGGAAAGCTTTAGAAGGTAGCGTGCCAGAGATTCCCCTTTCTGTAAAACAAGCAGGACTAAGCTGTAGCCAACAGAACAGCAGCAAGGAATGAACCTCAGCCTCAAGAAACCGGCTGTGATGTTTACTGCAGGAGTGGAAGACGTGGCGTTTGCTACAAAGTACTTGTTGCTGAGGGATGCTTGGATTAAAGGGAGCTCCTTCCTCTCCAAACAGTGGCGCCACAGTAGGAACAGCTGAGGCTGTGGCAGTTGGGAAGTTCTATGTCCATTTCTGCCGTGTGTAAGACTGGGCTTCCATCTTCCCATACTCAGCAAAGACAGTTTCTTATTTTATCCTTGGCCCCATTAGCTTTTATTAGCTTGATGTACAGTCATGGCTAAATGTATTCAAACTGTAAGGCCTCAGGGTTCCAAATGACATTGTCAAGCCTCCTGCTGTGAAGCGCCTCTGGGCTTCTGGCTGGCGCTGTAACTGTCTGTAACTGTCGCTCTGCCCCTCACTCACTAGTCACTGCAGGCAATGACGATGTCCCCCTCTCACACTCACTTGTCACTATCCATGATGGTGTGCAGCCTATGGGCAATGGTGATGACCGTGCACTGGGAGAACTCGCTCCGGATGGTCGTCTGAATGAGACTGTCCGTCCCCAGGTCCACCGCGGCTGTGGCCTCATCCAAGACCAGGATCTTGGACTTCCGAAGCAGAGCCCTGCCCAGGCATAGGAGCTGCCTCTGCCCTATGCTGCAGCCAACACAAAAAGTCACACGTAAGCCCCAAAGACCAGGGGACAGCTTTGGCATGGGTCAATTTCATGATCCAGCTCCAAGACTACTTCAAAGTCTCCCACTGGCCACTGTCACAGGCAATGTCTTTCAAACTTCCTCAGTAGGAAGACTTACCAGAGATACTTGATAACAAAGTTCGTTTTCTGGGTCTCCCTTTACACCCACCAGGGAACAGCCTAGAGTTGTACGTTTTTAATAAGCACTCCGGATACTTTTCATGTCAAAGCAAGTTTGAAAAACGTCGGCCCAGAAACAGTGCTTTGCCTTTGGCCGCAGTGAGAGCGACGATTCCAAACCAACACAGACATCCCCAAGTTCACTACAGCAGTGTGTGACCTGACTCCATGAGGCATAGGGTGGCCCTGCAGAAGGATGCCCCGGTGGCATCTCTTTGTGGCCTTGGTAAATGCATTCGTTATTTTAATGTGTAATTCCAGTCGCAGGCTAATTATTTGTTCAAGGCTTTCTGCCTCAATTAGAGACAAAGCTATCTAATGAGCCTGATGTCTTGGTGAGAGATGCAATGGATGTGGAATTCAAACATACTTGTAAAATGCAAATAGCTTTAATTTGGTAAGAGCCTGTAATGAAGGCTGGACCTCTTTCTCACAAAAAGGAGCTTTGGGAAATGATGTGGAGGAAAAATTTGGGAATTTGCTGATTACTCTCCTGCTGTGGTCATTAGGGTTCGTAATAAACAGGGGTAGCTAGACTAATGTTCTGTAATTCTCTGTAAGAAATTTCTGCAGTTGATGAGAAGCCACCCAAGATGAACGTCCAGTATTTGTCTGTAATGTAAGCTCAGGCACACTCAGGGTCATTAACTTAACTGGCACCAAGTTTCTGCCCGGATCAACTCCACTTGATAATAACAGGTGCCACTTCAGCTCTTGGCTGCTCTCTCACACTCATCTACCCATCATTTACACAGCCCTCCCCTAATACATGTAGGTTCTAATCCCCTAAACCAAATCTGAAACACAGGGCTGAAGTAAAGGCCCAAGTCACAGAGCGAAGAGTCTCCCAGCATGGACAAGAGAAGGCACGTCACCGTCACATCCTGCTGTGTGTTCCCTGTGTCCTCTGCAGTAGCAACAGTGCTGCCATTTTCTCCCACAGGCCTGTCTCTCCCACTGTTTTACGTGCTTGGAAGTCCAGGGTGGTACTCGTGTGGTTTGCCTCTGCGTCTCCAGTGCCCGGCACATAGTAGGTGTGAATACATATTTACCAACTGTGTATTTGAGTGGTCCTTTCCATCAGGCTAAATAGCTACTTAACTGGCTCCTGTATCTGTTGCCAAGGAAAAGCAAGGTGGATGACATTCACTACCAAGCCGTGCCCCCTGGGAGAAGCTACCTTGGTCTGGGGTACAGTCTCAGCACCCCAACTTCAGTTGCCTGGGTGAGTCCCTCAGTCTGGTTGGGAGACAGGGTTCTGAGCTTCTCATGTTACAGCATGCACACAAGCCCCTGGGGATCTTGATAAAATACAGGTTCAGATTAGAAGGCCTAGGGTCTGGGGTTCTGTGTTTATACGAAGCTCCCTGGGTTTATTTAGAGTTTCCAGACCATTGTCTGGAGCTACTGAGTTTCTGCTTCCTGAGCTTTAACTGCTACTGGCCTTGTGCTCTGCCTCCCACTACTGAGGTACCTGGTCAGGTCAGCAGCAAGAGCTGTCCACGAGCAGGAGGCTTCGTCTAAGGGCTCAGCTTCAGTCTGTGAAGGGGGCCCAAACTCTCATAGAGAGAATGCCAGAACCACACATTAATGGACATACATATCCTGAAATGTCAGGATAGAGGAAATACACATATATCAAGGTTAGGACTATAAACTCAGTCACCATCTCAATTTAAGATGTCTTTGCAGTGCCCAAGAGCTTTTCAGGCAGTAAATCTCACCCACACCCCTTTAGATTGGTGGTTTCCATGTCCCCATGTCCAGTCTGTGCTTCATAGCAAAGAGATCAGGGTGGACCAGAGATCTGGCTGTTGCTTCTGAGGCTTGGTTGAGACTTACCTTCTAGGATTCTCCACGATGGTGGCCTTTGTAAGGTCATGTGAAGCAATACCACACAAAGGGCACGTTTAATAAAAAGATTCTCCAAGTATTCCTTAAGCCCCTTTACGCTCATTTTTATCATATTTTTACACATTAGGAATTGGACCCATACAGTGTAAACTCCATCATGCCAGGCAGTATTCAGTGCAGGAACACAAAGGACAGTTTCCTCACACCCTCGGCCTGTGGAAGAAGCGGCTTACAAGACATTACCTCAGGTTGTCGCCGCCTTCTGACACTTCATGGTCCAACCCAAGCGGCAGGCCAGACACGAAGGATTTGAGATGAGCCAATTCCAGAGCCTTCCAGATCTCCTCATCTGAGTATTTGTTGACAGGATCTAGATTCATCCTCAGGCTCCCGGAGAACAGGATGGGGTCCTGCGAGTCAGAGAGTGGGGGGCTGTCAGGAGTAATGTCAGCAATGGCCAGGAGAGAGTGGGGAGGAGTGGCCCGAGAGGATCTCCAGCAGGAAGCCGGCTTCCGGTGGAGCCTCTGGAGGCCCTCTGTCTGCAGGGACGGTGAAGCCCAGGGGTAAGAGGAGTCCTTGGTTCGCTCTGGCTCTGCTCCGTCCTGGGATCTACCTGTAGGCATCCAGATTTGCTGCCCAGTCTCTTTAGAAGATGAAAAGAATATCCCTTCCTTGACGCAAAACCTCCTGGCTTAGAGCTAGAGAGACTAAGAGAGGGCAGAAAAAGAGAAAGTGCAGGCATCTCAGATCTTACATTTTGACGAGGCCAAAGAAAAGAACGCACTAAACTAAGGAAACATCCAACAGAAAATAAAGCGTGGCCCCTCGAGCCTGCGTGCTCAGCGCTGAGAGAGAGAGAGGAGCCGAGACCGGGGGATGCCTGCAGTTACTGACCACTAGCCTAGCCAAAAAGGAAAGAAAACTCCCCGGAAGCGGGAGAGGTGGTTAAAAGCGTGTTGCTCTCCCAGAGGACCTGGATTCATTCGGTCCCCAACACCCACACGGCAGCTCACAGCTGTCCTCCGCTCCCATCTGGACTCTGTGACAAGCAGGTCCCGATGCAGCATACTTACATACATACAGGCAACGTAATCATAACACACATAAAATAAAAAAATCTTGCAACCACAAAAGCAGCGTGCCCCAGGGTCCCCAGAGGCCGTCCCGGGAGAATAAGGTGGACAGTGGTAGAAGAGGGCTTCAGGTGACATGTGCACTAAGTAACATCAAACAGACAAGGCTGGCCGCAGACGCCAGGCCACAGTGCGGAGGGGAGCAACGGCCTCTACCCCCTGAGAGCTGAGAGGCCTCCATCGCCACCCTTACTTGGCAGGGTCCATAGAGCAAGCCAAAGGGAGGTCTTTCTTGCTGATACGATAACCGTTCCGCTTGCTGGCAAGAACCCGCGGCAAATTCCCTCCTCTATCTTTTAGCCACATCAAATGGGGAGTGTAGAGCTTAATGGCTTCAAGCTTCAGCAGCAAAATCGCTACTGCTAATTACAAAGGTCTCAGCAAACCGCGGTGGGCTAGAGGAACGCCAAATAATCATCTGCTCTATTTGACTGCTGTCGTGTTGCTGCCACCTACCGGTCACTTCTAGCAGCCACACGTTACACACAAAATTCGGAACCGTCTTAGGGAGTCGGGGAGACAGCCCCCTGGGCATGTTTGGGAGGGACTATCCAGACCGGGTAAGCTGAGGTCGGAAGATACCCCACCAGGTGGGGCCTTCAGCTGGGGAGAAAGGAAAGACAGCTTCGCCATCACCCGTCTCTGCTCGGTGAGGACGGACGCCTTCCCACCGCCGGGGACTGTGGCCCTCCTAAACTGTGAGCCAACATAACCCATCCTCCCGTAAACTGTTTCTTAGCAGGGACAATGGCAAACACAGAAAAGGTAACCGCTACGACTGCAGAAGCTGTATTTTTAATTGAGTGTTCCAGAGCTAACCTGGGGGATGATGGTGAGTTTCCCTCGAAGGTCGTGCAGCCCAATGGAAGCGATGTCTATTCCATCGATGAGGATCTGGCCGCCGGCAGACTCTAAGATTCTGAAGAGGCAGTTTGTGAGGGATGACTTCCCGGCTCCGGTCCTGCCCACCACGCCGAGCTGTGAAGACAGTTCGTTTACGCCTAGTTCGGCATGCAGTTGTCCCAGAATCCAAATTCAGCCTGTGCATTCACAACTGCAGGTGATGAAAAGTACCTCCCACCAAACATGTAACGTGGCTTTTAGTTTTAGCGAGGGGGGGGGGGATGTCCCAGAGTCAGGGAGAAAATGGCTCTCCCATGTGCCCTCCTCAGCTGTGTGCTGGGAGCAGGGACTGGCAGATGCAGACAGAGCCTCTCAGCTGCTGCTGTTACAGTTAATCTTGGCAGTTACAGCTTGTCTTTTTGTTTTGTTTTGTTTTATTTTTTTTAATTAAAAAGCAGAGATAAAGGACCTACGGGCCGACTCGGTAGGTAAAGGCATTTGCTGCTAAGCCAGATGACCTGAGCCAATGGCTGTCTTCTGTCCTTCACGCCTGTACATGAGTGTGCACACTCACAGCACAAATGAAAACACAGTCATTCATTTCTATCACTTCTCTGATTTTTTTGCAGTTATGATACAATTATATTTTCCCCTTTCCCTTTCTTCCCCCCCAAGCCCTCCCTTCCTTGCTCTCTTTCAAATCCGTTGCCTCTCTTTCACTAATCGGTACATACATATATATGTACATATGCATTTGAACACGCACACATATATTCTTAGATAACTTGCTTGGTCTGTATGAGGTATGTTTTCAGGGATGACCATCTGGTGTGCTGGTCCCTGAGAATCACTGTTTCTCCCACTCCCGGCATTCCTTGGCTGCCTGTAGTTCAAATCTATGGAGTACCTCCCCAGTCTTCGTTGCCATCCTTGCTCAGGGGCCAGGCTCGAATCTTAGTACATGCACTTCCGAAGGGAGAACTAAGTCATTTGTTTGTTTTGTTTTTTAGTAGAAAGAAGGAGAGGCTTATCAGGTGAGAAATAAGCCCTCAGCCCCCTTGCCTAGATTGGTTGGTTGATGGATTGATTTTCCTGCATTAGACCCCAGAACTTTGGAGAACAAGAGCTCTGTAGGAGGGTGCTCAGCCTCACAGGCTCAGAAAAACGCTAGGATATTTCCTTCTTAGGGACAACCATCTATACTATATACTCAACAGTGCCTCCTCCTCCAGGCCTGCCGCCCTCTCAGTTCTTTCCTGAGTTCTTCCCCACACTTTATACCCTCACAAGAAACGAGCCCCTGGAATGGGCAGGATTCCGCCCTCTGGTTGGATTCCCTACACAGGAATCCAATGCTAACCCTTTCCCTGCACCCAGATGATGAGGCCCTCACAGCCTCCTCCTGTGCCCAGCTTTTCTCAGCCTACAAGTGCTCACAGTAGGGCTGCCTGTATCACCCACCTTCTCAGTGCTCTTGATGTTGCAAGTGATCCCTTTCAGGACCAGATCCAGCTCGGGCCGATACCGTACTTGATAGTTGTTGAACTGGATCTCACCTCTTCTGGGCCAGTCTGCTGGAGGCCTCTTCTCCGTCACCCAGGGTGCCTACCAAGGGCAAAGGGTGAGAAGTTCTGGACCCTAACCAGGCGTGATGGCGCACACTCTTAGTCCCAGCAGAGGCAGGCAGAGCTTTGTGAGTTCAAGGCCACCCTGATCTACAAAGGGACAGCCAAGGCTATACCGAAAAACCCTGTCTTGAAAACAACAAAAAGTGCTGGGCACAGCAGCAGCTCAGGAAACAGTTGTTGTGGCACTCAGGGTGTATGACAGAAGGACGGTAGGGCCCATTAACTGAGTGAACTGGGTTTGCTTCCAGAGAGTTTCTAACTTTATTTAACAACAAAACAAAAAATGTTGGTATAATGTTTTCTTTTAATGTATACACCTTACCCTTGTTCATTTAAATACTGATTTCTCCCCCACCCCACCTCCAACTCTCTGGTTTCAATCCGGATATTGCATTGTGATACTCATTCTAAGCATCCTGTCTCAACTCTTGTGTAAACAGGAACAAAATAAAGCAACTGCCCACAATGTTGAGCTGGGAGGAGCCAGAGGACAGGAAAGGGGGGAGGAGCCAGAAGGTAGGAGAGGAGTGGGAGGAGTGGGAGGAGTGGGAGGAGTGGGAGGAGTGGGAGGAGTGGGAGGAGAGGGAGGAGAGGGAGGAGAGGGAGGAGAGGGAGGAGAAGGAGGAGAAGGGGTGAGAGGAAAGCTAGGAGCAGAGCTGGAGGAGAGATCTTGGAGGACGTGGAACATGAACCAGACCTAAGATTTCACAAAAAGCAAGTATAATGTGGGAAATCTAAGTGTTAGGAAACTAAGGGCTTGGAGGCTTAGGAGGGAGTAAATATTGCCCAGCATTGTGTTCTAGGTTAACTAAAAACGCAGTCTCTGTGTGATGATTTGGTTATACAGCTGTTTAAGATAAACAGCAAGCTTTACTAGAAGATAAACCAATAGTAAATATTAATAACCACCTACAACAAAAAAATTATGTGACAAGGTTGCTCCATGGATTTCCAGAAGGACATCAGCATTTATTAAACAGTTTCCTTGTCTTAAATTTGAGGAAATTAAGTTCTCTGGGTCAGAGCATGGGAGACTTGAGAAGAAAATGAGGAACCCTCACAAGATTGTTTTTAAAAATTAAAGATGCCAGCCTGGCATGGTGGTGCAAGCCTGTGATCCCAGCACGCAGGGAGGCAGAGGCAGGTGGATCCCTGTGAGTTTGAGCCAGCCTAGTTTACAAAGTGAGTCCAGGACAGGCAAGGCTACACAGAGAAACCCTGTCTAGAAAAAAATAAAGATGCCCTCTCAAAAGAATTTCATGGACCTACTTCTGAGTTTCAATAATTCTCACCTCATTTTCCACTTTTATATATTCATTTATTCGCTCAACAGCCACAATGTTGGTTTCTGCTTCTGATGTCATCCTCACTAGCCAATTCAGGGTTTGTGTGATCTATAGAAGAAAAAAACAGTTACACCAAAACACACACACACACACACACACACACACACACACACTCCTCCGGCTCAGGAACCAGCTCAATCAGTTGTACCACAACGTTAACTGAGCAGTGACTTTAAATTCAGGATTGTGATGATATCAAAAAGAAAATTCTTATTTAATTCTTATTCTCCTAGCTGAGAAACAAGAGCAGTGCTGATTGGCTGGGCAGCAGTGGAATGCTTCGCCGCACGGTGCTCACATGGAGGGCAGTGTGAATGTTAGTAGTTCAGGGCTGAGGCTCGGGCTGAAGGGGCTTTGGGTGAAGCAGTACCAGTGTTCAGGTCTCCTGCCTGCAAGCCTAGCGCTACCTGTGGAATTGTTATAAACGGCACCCTACAAACGGGGGATACCGTGAGAAAAGACTCGGGGAATGAACAGACTTCCAAAAACAGCTGCCTTTTCTCTCTGACCTCACTCAGCCTTCAAGGTGAGGCACCCGTGGGGCCCTTGTCCTCCTTCACGCAAACAAACTCTAGATGCCTCCCTGCTACCATACAAGCGTGTCCAACCGCTAGCCAAAGATTTGCCCTGGTGCAGGCCAGTCTACGAGACTGGGATTACCCAGACGCGAGCTTTTCCAGGAAAAGAATCAGAGCTTTGCACATGTGCATAGGAGGTTTTGTGGAGTGAATGACAGAGAGACACAGTGCAGGACAGGACATGGAGACTAAGACTGTGTTGTTTAGACCGTGTATAACTGCTGATACTTGAATATTCAAGTGGTGTCCTGCTCTGCCTTGACTGTCGTGGGGGAAAACGAACTGGCACAGAGAACCAAGTGACTACGAAGAACACTCTCGGGGGTCCCTCTCAGAAACTTCCTTGAGCCTCATTAATTTGTTTTATCTATTTATTGGTTTTTGGTTTTTGAGACAGGGTTTCTCTGTGTAGCTCTGGCTGTCTTGGAACTCACTGTTTAGACCAGGCTGGCCTGGAATTCACAGAGGTCTGCCTGCCTCTGCCTCCAGCACCTCACGAATTTCTAATAAAGACAGTGCTATGTACAGCACTGTATGGCCGAGCAAACCTTTGGAGCAGTAGTTGGAAGAGCTGCCCAGGGAGATAGCCAAATGTCCAGAATAGCTATGGTCATGTCAACTGCGGCCTCGGATGCTGGGGAGCAATAATGTCAGCGTTTATCCCCCCAGCTGGGCTGGACTGCTACAGCGAGATTCATTGTATGATTCTGTCAGAGTCTTTATTATAATTTGTTGTACTTGTTCTGTGATATAAGAAAAGCAAGCTTAGGAGTTGTTTGGCCAAAGGATTTTCTGATCACTCCTATATTCTGGCAAGGAAATGTATAATCTTTGTTCACTAGAACCAATGAAGGAGGCCAAAAGACTAAGAAACTTTTAAGTGGAAACATAAAAATTGTCTTTTTAAGTCATTGGCACAATAAGAGTTATGCCAACTTTGCCAGGTGGCACTGGTTCCTCCTTAAACACAGGAAGCAGTGTATTCGTGGGTGAGGGCAAGGAGTCAGGGTTTGAACCAGACTTGCTAGTCCTTCTGGACCAGAAAATCATAAAAAGCATGGGCGCCTCAGTCCACTTCAGACTCAGTTCAAGATTAATTGCCTTAGCCAGACTTTCGGTGTTCAGACTTACGTTGAGAGCATTGGACAGCACAAAACCCACAGTGTCCCCGGTTAAGGAGTTTTTATAAATAACCAGAAGCAAGGCTGAACAGAAGACAACCAAGTTTCCAACCAGCTCCAGACGAATTGCAAGCCACCTGTGGAGAAAGAGAAGCAGGGAGAGGAGTCATCAGCCTCTACTCTCCTGTCTGCACCGGGGACTTGGGAGCTGGTGAACTTCCTTAGAGGCCTTGAGTTGGTCCGCTGTGCTCTTAGGAGCTACCTCATTTTGATTTAGAAATATTAAACATTTTCATAACCCATTAAATTGATTTTTGAGGGAAACAAATGGCATTTTAAAGGTTCCAGAAGAGTCTCCTAAAGTAAAGGAATACCTCCAACGCAATATTTCCCGAAGTTCCAAGTTATAAAAATTACATAGGACAAATGCTCAACATGTAACACACAAATTCATCCAAAACATTCCTAGACCTTTTGGAGGAGATTCTGATTCAAGGACCACATGTAAGTTCAGCATCTACATTTTCTTTTTCTTTTCTTTGAGACAGGGTCTCACTATGCAGCCTTTGGCTGGCCTGGAGCTTGCTGTGTAGACCAGGCTGGCCTCCAGCTTGCAGAGATCTGCTTGCCTCTGCTGGGATTAAAGGCATGTTCCACCAGCCTGACAAGCATCTGTATTTTAAATGAGTGGTGATTTCTTTCAGTTAGCACAAGGAAGGCATGGCACCATGAATCCGTACGTAGAGCTAAACGGCCCTCACCACAATGTTACCTTACGATTTTTTCGAGGTTGAGAAAGTGGGAGTAGAAACAAGGTAGGCATGAGGTGTTTACAGGGAGATAAACCGGAATATATGGGGATTTGCAGGAAATGCATAGTTCAACATCAGTCCAAAAAAGTTAACTTTCTCAAATAAGATACAGTTAATTAAATTTGTGCCAGTAATTCTTAGCAGGTACTACAATGATCAGAGGGGTTTACTCCTCTGCCTTTTTCCTCTTGGGAAGTCTCTAAGAACTCGAACCTCTCAGTGTTCCGAATAACACTGATACCACCAGCCTGCCCTGAACATCTGAAGATTTTTCTCTCCCCAATCAGTTTCTCTTTCAGTGGCATACCTAACTGCTTGCCATGCTCAGACATGATTCCAAGTCTGCTCACGTGACCTGTTCGTTCTTGTCATCAACACGTTTACTTAAAAATTCCTAACTCTCCTCCCTCCAACCTCTGCTTCTTTTGTAACCCTAAAAGGAATATCATGCCTATGGAGAGTTCCATCTCAAGTCTCCAAACCAAAGAGATAATGCTCAATTTATCAAGCACTTGTGTGGCCCTTGAGTTTCCAAATACTCACAAATGTCACGTGACTTTCACCGTAACTGTAAAACGTTGTATTCGAACCATTGAAAAACAGAGCCATTGACATTGTCTTAGGTCAAGGCAATTTGCCTAGCTTGGTCAATGCAGACCTGGGATGGAGAGCCAGGCTCTGACTCTGAAACTCACACTTTCTACTTCCTATTTAGAAGCGTGACACATGTGTGTGCCTGTGGCCAGAATGCATTTTATACCACTGGCTGTGCCTACCCTCCCACGCCAATATCAGACACGCAGAACCCTGGAACAGACATTTGAGGAAATCCTTAAGGAGTCCCCACCTGTTGGAGGTAATCCAGGAGAAGACACATTTCTGGTTGGTGTTGACCCTGTTCTCATTGCACGTTAGAAATCGCTGCTGATGCTCAAAGGCACGGATAACAGGCAGACCTGAGACAGTCTCGCTGAAGTGAGAATAGATTGGAGATTTGGTGACAGAATCCAACCGTCTCAGCTGTCGGGAAGTGGCCACATAAAACACCTGGACACAAAACCAAGAGCCAATTAGTCATACAGTCATGAATCATACAGCCTTCTCCTTCTCTTCCTTCTCTCTCTTCTCTTCCTCCTCCCCCTTCTTCTTTTATTTCTTTTCTATTTCTTCTTGTTGTTCTTCTATTTCTTGTTGTGGTTGTTGTTCTTCTTCTGTTTGCTATGGTTCACATCTGAACAGGAAGGGGCCTTAAAATATTGTGTCTGGCTAGAAAAAAATGATGAGGTATAAGGAAGAAAACAGTAAGACCGCAGTGGTGGGGGATGGAGAGTGACAAAGCCGAGAGACTATACTGCAGCCTTGGAGATTGGGGTTTCTAAACAGGAGGAGCTTTGCAGTCAGGGCCATCTTCATTCCACGTAAGATAAATAAAATCTCTTAAAGATAGTAGCGAGCACTGAAGTTTGAGTTAAGATGAAGATTGGCCAGTGGAGTGGCCAAAGCTGTCTCTCCATGGGATGCTGGCAGAGACAGTTCTGAACATGCATGGAACATTGAGGGTGTAAGAACTGAAACTTGGCGTAAGACAATGTAGGCAAAGTAATAGGCAAAAAGCACGGTGGATAGGCTTATGGTGCTACTGGAACCTGTAAGAATTTGTTGCAGTATAAGGAAAAACTGGAGCATGTGAGAGTCAAAAGGCAAAATACCATGTCTCAGAGTTTCCTCAAATAATCTGCCTAACTTGTAGATTTGCTATGAACAGTTAAACGGCCCTTATGAACATGGACGTGTACCTGGAGGACTCCACACTGGATGCAAGGTCATATAGCCATACTCTAGAGCTCCTCTAAGTTCACCACAATAGTTACTGGGGGCTGGAGAGATGGCTCAGCAGATAGCATCTCTTGTTGAGAAAACCGACAGGCAGAGTTTGATTCCCAGAACTCACATAAAAAGAAGAAAACTAACTCTGCAAAGCTGATAATCTGACCTCCATACTTTGCCCGCACGCATGAATGCACACAAGCGCACACACACACACACACACACATGCCAAATAAAAATATTTTTAAAAATAAAGGCAACTTGTAGGAAAGAGTTCTCTTTACAGCTTCCTTTTTTCTCACCAATTTTCATTTTGGGCCTGAGGAGCCTTTTACTTACTCCAGTCTTCTGGGAAGATTGTAAGGCTGAGCTTAAACACCCACAGACATGTCAAAGAAACTAGAAACATCCTGTGGCAAAGATATTTGATCACACTGTGAACCCCGAGATTGTGCTGTTTACTAGAAAAACCTGTCTTTAGTTGTGATGTGGCGCATCTTTAATCCAAGAACTTTCTGTCTGGGTATTGTAAACAGGATTAAGTAAAGTCAACTCTAGGTCAAGAGCATACAAGCAATTGACAGAGAGTGAACATAGGAAAAAACCATAGAGAGTAAGAGGAAGTCAGGGGACAGATAGAGAGATGCACAGGAAGTAGAAAGGAGGGACATTCAGGTTGAGAGTTTTTCTGAGATGGTGAAGAAGGAGAGTCTCTTTTTCCTTCTGAGACACTGGAGGAGGAAGATTGGGTTGGCTCTTGATCTGCCTCTCTAAGCTAATAGGCTTTCACCCCAGCATCTGGCTCCTGAGTCTTTATTGGTGAAATCAAACGTTTGAGATTGTGTTCATAACAACAACATCCTGTAGCCCCTACACAGGGGTATCCCCAAGTAGTTGGCCCTTTCAAAGGTAAAAGACTAAGCTGGCCCCACAAGATCCCCCCACATCTGTGGGGATGTGCTGGTTGGTTTTTGTCATCTTGACACAAACCTAGGCATATCTGGGAAGAGGGAGTCTTAATTGAGAAAATGTCTCCATAAGGCATTTTCTTGATTAGTTATTGATGCAGAGGGCCCCATCTACTGTGGCTATACCATTCCTGGGCAGGTGGTCCTAGATGGTGTAAGAAAACAGGCAGAGAAGGCCTGAGGAACAAGCCAGCATGAATCCTCCATGGCCTCTGCCTCAGTGTCCACCTCCAGGTTCCTGCCCTGTTTGATTTCCTGCCCCTGGCTTCCCTCAGTGATGGGGTGGGACCTGAGAATTGTGAACACACATAAACTCTTTCCTCTCCCAAGTTGTTTTGATCATGGTGTTTCATGGTGTTTTCATCGAAACCCTAACTGAGAAAAGGGCTCCTTATGGAGCTATAAAAATGTACCCAGAGTAATCTCAATCTCTCTCTCTCCACCCATCTCCCTCCCCATTTCCCCCTCACTTCTTCCTCTAAGTGCCAGGCAAAGTGCTCTGCCACTGAGCTATATTCCTACCCCTCAGAATAGTTTTGAATGCAAACATGTTTCCTACTTAAGCTCTCTGGAGGACAGGTTAAGAGTGACATATCCTGCGATCCACACACTAACTAATATTGACAGTTGAGCTCTGGATAGTCCCTGTGCTTTCCTGGGCACATCAAGGATGCTGGAGAGGAGTGACCAATGGTGACATAAGGGAAGAGTCTCAGGGATTTCAAAAGCAGAGAGGAGGGGAGGCCCAGCCTTCTCCAGACCTACCTGAACAGCTATATAAAAGATGCTGAGAGGAATGATAATGATAACGAAGACCGGGGTGGCCATGCAGATCATAACGAGAGTGCTAATTATGCCAAATAAACACAGGACCCAGCTTCGCAAGCTCATGGGGAGCGTTTCATCCACATTAGAAATATCCTAGAGATACAATTAAGAGAGAAGGTGAGCCAATGGATTTCTAGGACACTGCTCATATTCCTGTTTCCAACCTGCATCTTTTTTGTTGTTGTTGTTGTTTTGTTTTGTTTTGTTTTGTTCCTTAGGACTTTGTCATTTACTCTCTTCAAGCTATCCATTTGTTATAGATTACACTGATTACCCCAAAAATTAATCAAATTTCTGTGATTTCTTTACTTTTCCAAATTCTTCCAAAATATGTGGTAGTAATCTTTAGATTTTTCAGTAGATTTGGTAGATTTTTCACTCTCTCATTCATCAACTTCATTAAACCATACATTGTAAACTACTAGAGACATTGAAAAAAAATCCTTCCGTAACCAAACCAACTCAGTTGACAGGTTCTAATTCTATTAAATACCCAATAGACAGCCTGGCACATAGCAGGCATTCAATATATTTATTAAAAACTCTGGTCTGCAAGCTTTGTCTCTCACCTCTATTAAAGGAACCATCATAGCCTGGCAAGTTGTTTCCTCTGCCAAACATAGAGTTTCAAGGGGAAAAGAGAAGGGGACTGAATGTGTCTCCTGGTTTGTCGGAGTCCATGAACAGATGGGTGGAGGGCGTGAAACACACTCCGAAAGCCTATCTTACATCTTGGGTTGCTCTTGCAGCTTTCCTAGAGGATTAATTCTATCTATATATTAGTTATTTATGTGAGTACTAACAAGTCCAAGTTATTTATGGAATTTCTCAGATTTGGCCAGGGACATCAGTTTTCCAAGAGAGTTTTGAGTCTAGCACCCTCTCCCACCCTACACCAGCAAATATGGTCACCACGTCCAGGGCTGGCAGGAAAGCCAACTCCTCAGTAGCTGTCAGTTATATGAATTTTACTTTGATCTTTACCTAGTATAGATTCCCAACTTTTTTTTTCTTCTACTCTCTCTTCTCTTTAAGACTCAGTCATTGTTTCTAGAAGACCCCATATCAAATTTCCTCATAGGCCTGAGCCACCTCTGCATCATAACTTGCTATAAGATTATAGCAATCTTTTCCATGTAGAACTAGTCAGCAAATCTGACTGTAGTCCAAGTAGCTCACAGAGAGATCTTTGTGTCCTTTCTGAAGAGAGGGGCCATACATATAACAACACAAGAAACACTGCAATGGTTATAAAAATCTTCTGAGAAATACTTTTCTTTAGGCTAACTAGCAGTCTTTCTAGTGACATGCAGGAAAAGGAGATACGGGAGCAGTTCCCCACGTACTTTCAAAGCAATTGCTGTGTCCTCAGATCCTGACTGTAGACTATGATCCACCCGTTATGTATCTGATGCAAGATCAAACAAATAGTGGTCCAGGGCTATCTGTACATCTTAGAAAACGTTTTTTCCCCCTGTTCCATAAGCAGAGAGCTAAAAGCTTTGCTGACGGCGCTTCAGAATCATTCAGAATTGCCTGGTTTCTGCCTCGATTCCTGAGACTTTCATTTCAGGTGCACTTAGAGGAACAAATGAATTAGGTCTAGTCCATGGAAGGAAGCCATCTTCACATTTAATAGTACTAGACTCTTTGAAAATACTCAACTAATGTAGGAAATGAATTCCCAAATGCCTGTGGTCCCTGGATCTGCGCAGATGAAAACAGTATTTGAGAACCTCTTACCACACTGATATCTCAATCCAGAATTCACTTACCTCACTGGCGTCCAAAGCATGGAAGGCAGAAGCTTAGGAATGAAGACAGGTTAAGGACAGTGTCATCCTGTCATGCCTGTTATTAGCTGTCAGGAGCATCAAGTCTGCCTTTTCTGTAGAAAAATCCTCCTCACCCCAGTTCTACCACCCACCCCTCTCCCCACTACAGTCCTCACTGTAATGATTTAACTCACCTTTTCTGACAGTTCCCATCCTTGCCATGTGGTCTGAGCTAGTACTTTTCCTAACACCCCCATACATGCCATTGCTGTTTTTAACCGAACCACAGTCCTTCTTGTCTATGATTTTCTCCTTCCCTAGACGCTGAGCTTCTGAAAGCCAGATATGTCATCCCCAGGATTCTTGAGACTCTATGGGAAGCGCCTCAGAGATATTTGCATGCCGAGGGGACAAAGGACCGCAACTGCAGAGCTGGGTCAGGTGAGCACTGGCATTTCTCAAAACTAGGAAGATGGTCGGCGTGTAAGCACCCCGGGTGCTGAGATACTCACGCCAGCAAATCTGTTCACAATCCGGCCTGTGGGAGTCGTGTCAAAAAAACTCATGGGTGCTCGAAGGATGTTGCTCAGCAGTTGACTGTGCAATGTTTTTGATGCGTGGTTGCAACCATATACACTCCATATAGTTGCTATAAACAAAAATACGCCTAGAAAAAAGAATCAATATTGTCAAGACCATGCACACAGACTCCTGAAGGTCTGGGCCTGGGACACAACAGCAAACGCTTCCCTGAGTTGTAGGCAATGTACGCGGTCCAGACAGAGTCTGTAAAGATGTCTGTCCTAGCCATCAGACATACCTTGTATTACTCCCAGAGCGCCAAAGATTCCGATTCTCATGTCTCTCTGAGAAGGTGGATAGTTGGTGCTATTGTACTTTTCAGAGTCTCTGGTCCAAGCGCTCAGCCAGAGGTTAGAGCCAATATAAGCAACAAAATCCAATGCATAGATCAAGACGATGAAAAATATCGACCACCATCCTATTGCTTGTAGATATTTCAGGTAGATGGAGAACTTTACCTACAAAAAAACCCCATCAACATTATCCCTGAGGGCTTTGGGTAAGGAATTACAGAAACTTAACCTTAAGGAAGACTGCGCTGGCTAGTTTTCTGTCAACTTGACAAAAAGAAAGAGGGAACCTCAGTTGAAAAAGTAATGCCCCCACCAGATTAGCCTGCTGAAAAGCCTGAGGTGTGTTTTTAAATTGATGATTGACATGGGAGGACTCCGGTTACTGTGGGAGCTGCCATCCCTGGGCTGGTGGGCCTGGGTGCTGTAAGAAAGCAGGCTGAGCAAGCCTTGAAAAGAGCAAGCCAGTAAGCAGCACTCCTCCATGGCTTCTGCGTGCGTTCCTGCCTTGATTTCCCTAGGTGATGGATTGTTACCTGGAAGTGTAAGATAAAATAAACCCTTTCCTCCCCTGGTTGCTTTTGGTCATGATGTTTTGACTGAGTCAGGGAGTGATGTCCGCTGGAGAAGTGGGTTACGAAATGTAATTGTCTGTAATCAGCATTTCTACACTTGGCTAGGATACTATGCCAATGCTAAGTACGGCTCAAGCTAAATCACTGATAGGTTATTAAGAAGCATTTATATGTGATGGAAAAAATACATAAGGTTGGGTTGGAGGGGCTGGAAGGTACTAAGACCTTGAACTTTGTGGTTTTAAGTTTCCTTAATGTGAGTTGTAGGCTCTGGCTCTAATACACTGGTGTTTCCTGGCTCCTAGAATTTCACTTCAAAGTAGTTCCATTGATCTCCACACATACGAATGACTCAAACAGCCATCCTTCATAGAGACATGATTTTCTAGAAAGTTTGTCTCTGCTTTCACTTAAATAATGCATCTGAATACTTGCAAAGAAATAGACACGTTGTTCCAGTAGATACACGTTTAAGTTTCAACTGATTTCTAACTTGTCTTAGATTCCAAGCCTCATACGGCCTCCAGCAGTGCTGTGTGTGTGTGTGTGTGTGTGTGTGTGTGTGTGTGTCATTTACCTTCCCGCTTTCCACAAATTCCTTCTCAGTTAGTTTTTGCCCCTTCACTAGTTCCTCCTCTTCCTTCAAGGCGTTGACATTCTTAATTTTCAAGGAGTTTTTGAGGGACTTCACATGCCTGCTACTGGACCTAGAGCTGAGGGAGAGAAGGTAAAACACCCTTGAGCATGTAGACAGTTCCCAAAGGTCTTCATAGGAGCAGCTGTCACAGTCACTCTGCTGGCATCGAAGTGCATTTGGAGCTGAGGGCTAGCACAGCCTGGTCCTTCCCCCGTCCTTCCAGGAAACAAAGGAAGAGCTGGGTGTTTGGGAGATCTAGTGTCTCAGGAAAAGTCCACCTAGAAGAAAGACCAAGCGGAACTAAGGAAGCAGAGTTGCCACTGCGGGCTACCTGCGGCTCAGTGTTCGGCGAAGGCTGTTTTCTCTTTTCATGGTCAACGAAGCTGCATCCTCAGGAATTTCCTCTATGGTTGGTATCAGCCCCCAGCTGTCATCTTCTTCCTCGCTGTCATCGTTGACTAAGAAGACAGACATGTTAGAAGTTAGGAAATAACACGGGACTCATCACAACCTGAAAAAGCAGAGAAGCGCTCTCCTGTCTATTGTCCATCAGGGGAGTGCTGACGCATGCACAGGTTGGAGTATCTCACCCCCTAAACGCCAGAGATTAGTACAAAGTCTCATTGAGCAATGCTAGGGATAGAGAAGGAAAAGGGTAATTATCCACCGGAAGAGAATGGTCAAAAGGAGTGGAAGACCCCCAGAGCTTTCTAAATTCCTTTGGAGCAGAAAAAACTTTTAGAGATTATAGGAATAGGGAAACAGTCACCATTCGTTCTGACTTAGCAGAATCGACTGAAAAGAGTGTTACAAATTATAAACAGTAATCTTAAAGTTCGGGCAATTCAAGATACTTTTATAAGTGGAAAGAACCTGAAAATGAGATGAAATAAGGTATAAAATAAGCATGGCACCAGTAAAGAAAAGGTCCCCAGACTCTGTTCCTCCATGGATGAGAGAGCTGGGGTGGGGTGGCCAAGCCCAACTCTTTCAAGCCTGAAGTCAACCAAAGGTTAGCAACACTTACAGTTCAAAGGTCTTCTGAAAATGACTGAATCTTGATTATTGAACACCTTGGAATGGTTTAATGTGCCCTGTTTCCACCTCTCTCTCCTCAGCTAGTGTAGCTCATAAACCAATAAACATACCGCAAGACTCGTGCTAGACATGAAAACTGCTAGTCAAGCAGCCACTTAAAGAGACTACTCGGGTTGTCTAAAAACCCCGTCCCAGGATAATTGCCTGAGGACTGGCTTCCACGCCAGAAGGCACCATGGAAGCTTCCGGGGGGTGGGGGGAGCAACTGATAGTCCTAAGCCGCTATGGTGACTATAAAACACAGCAGTGACCAGCAGAGCATGATAACCCTAAGGGTGAAGCAGTGATTTACCTTAGCAGTAACCAACCGCTCTCTGATAGGCCTTAAGGCGCATTCAGTGCCCACCCAACGAGAGGGAAATTGTGGCTGGTAATAAAGGGCTGGAGGGAAGAAAGGGAAGGGGAAAATGATGTACATCACTCACACACACACACACACACACACACACACACACACACACACACACTCATACCCTTCTTCAGCACCTTGAAAAGGAACAAATTCTGCTGTCACCTTGATCATGCCTGTATAGCTTCTAGAAGTATAGACAATAAGTTTGTATTTGTTTAAGCCATCCAGTGTACGGTGGTTTGTTACGGCAGCTGATAGGAATTTAATACACAGAGCCAATACCGATACAATTCACCTTTCTGTCCTCTCATTTCAATTAAATTCCAAATCCCAGAACCAACGAATTAACATGTTATGCCCAGGGGCTTACATCATTGCTCAACGAATGGCTTTTCAGTATTTACCAGAAGGCCTAATTTCTGGAACATTCTCTCTCTCTCTCTCTCTCTCTCTCAATCCTGACCTCCTCTTTGTGACCACCACTTGCTGCTGTACTCCGAACAACTGTTGGGAGATCTTTGGGAAGAACCACAGTCTAACCATGGCAAATCAGTGAGCCCCATGGTGGTGGGAATTGTTTTTATTATAGACTGTAAGACCATGCAATTGCTTGTTTTTATTTTTCCTGGTTCAAATATACAGTAATTTTTAATGTATTAAATAATATTCCCTTGCTAAGGATTATCCTGTGAAGCTGTCCAGGACTTAATGAATTTCAAGTGGTTGGGGAAGGGTGTGTAACTCGAGTAAACAGGAGCCTGGCATCCCTAAAACCGGGTCCCTTATACCGTTGCTTTTTCTTTTTTCATAAGGGCCACTGATCAAACATTTAGCTGTACCTTCTGAAGTGTCTGTTGAGTGCGTGTCAGAGGCAGCAGGACAGAAAGTATCACTCATCTGGCCCAGGCACAGAATTTTAAGTCCTATGTTTCTTTACAGAGACCCAGGAGACAAAGACTGGAGTTTGGATCTCTGGGCAATTCATCTCCAAACGTACCTCACTGGACACTAAGTAGTTCAGGATGTAGAGACTGGTGTCCCATCTCACTAAGATCCCAGGTTCCCTCCTGTTCCGACCCTGCTTACGCACCTGTGGCCTCTCCCTCCGGCCCTGAATGCTTTATGAATCTCTTCAGGTTCTTAGCAAACACTCCCTTCTTGTCCAGCAGGTCTTGATAGGATCCTTTCTCTAAGATGGTGCCATTCCCCAGAACCACAATCTCATCCACTTGGGGAAGGAAGTGGATGCTGTGAGTAACCAAGACTCGAGTCTGTAAAAAATAATATTAAATTGCTCTGATAATTCCATGCCCACCATCTTGCCTGGATTTCTCTAAAAAGAGAAAAACAGACTTGTCAGTTCATACTGGGGTTTTGCTTCATAATGCGGCCCCAACCACTTGGCTCATTTGACTTTACTTTCTGTTCCCTGCATCCCATCTTAAAACGCTAGCCTGGTGCGTGTGAAATGAGCCTGCTAGAATCGCGGTTCTACTCACTTTCCTACCTTATAGCGTCAGGGAGGTTTGCCTGACACATGCGCGCCTCTACGTTCCTAAACAACAAGATGGAGCTAAGAGATTCCCTTAGACAGTGCCTGTCCTCCTAGAAAAATAACTGGTTTGTGTCTTTTCACTTACTAGACATCCGCTAACCAGCTAATGAACTGTATAAAAAAGAACCGCCCAGATCTTTTAGTAAGTTAAGGGAGCTGTGGGGCCAGAAACGTTATTTTTATCCAGGCCTCCCTGGTGTTAGAGACTTGACGATACCTTGTTTTCCCATATTGGTTCCTGAGATAGGACCGCCACTCACAGAAAGACTGGTCAACCAACAAGGAGGCTGGGTTAGAGCATCCGGGGTTGTAACGGGCTTCTGAGAGACAACCTGAGCCACCGCCTTTGCCTTCTGCCCCACGGTCCACCAGCATCTAGAGTCTTCTTAACCTAGCAGATGCTCATCCCTTATGTCTCCACTCGGAGCCAATCCCTGTTCCTTTCCCAAGGTCCCTGGTAAAACAGGGGTACTCCTCCAAGGTCTCCATTGCGCTGCTTGCAGGCTACAATTAAATCTGTTTGTTTGTTTGTTTGTTTGTTTGCAACACACTTGCCACAGGGTAGACATCCGTTCATGAGTGAATGAAACCTAGAAGGTCTTAGGGACAGGAGGCAGGACTAAGGACAGGAATTGTCTGTCTTAAGACAATCTGCAGCCCCACGGGGCTGAGACAGAGGCCAGGGGCCTCAGTAGAGCAGCAGGCTGCTTCAGGAGCTCTGTTATCCTCTGAAGCAAACAAGCCAAACACAGACTCTCCCTGCCTGCTGCTAAGGAAAATGCTCTTATCAACAGAGGGACAAATACATTGTTATAACCACAGGTCTAAACTCTCCTCCACCCCCACCCCCATATGTCCCCTGAGAGGCTCAATATCAGAGCAACAGAGAAAGGCTCTCATAGTTAGTCTCAGTCTAGGCCAGGATTTCATAATGGGAGCCTTCAAGGGACACATGGAGACTAGTCTGACAGGAAGAGGGGTAATCTTCTGGATAATAAGGTAAGGTAGATACGAAAATCTCCTTCAGGACATTGCTGTTCTGGGAGATGGGTGTGATAGCACCCCAGCCGAGCCCTCCCCTCCAGCCTTCGTCACCGAACAACCTCTCACCTTGCCATTCAACAGGCCTTGCGGTCCCACGACCTTATTGAAAATGTGTTTCCCTACGTGAGCATCCACGGCCGACAGGGGGTCATCCAGAATATAGATGTCTGCGTCTTGATAGATGGCCCTGGCCAGGCTGACTCGCTGCTTCTGCCCGCCACTGAGATTTATACCCTGAAGGAGAAAATGGTTTCTATTAACACTCCCGGCTCCCTTCACCCTGCCTGCCAAGGAGGGGTAAAAGGGAGACATTTGCCTAGATAAGGTATTAAGGGCTTAAACATGTTATTTCTTTATACAAACAAGAAATTTCTTCTCAGATGAATAACTTCCCCGACTTTTCTGCTGTGCAGTTGTGTGTGTTCACACCTTCTGTGCTTCTGACACTTCCTGCTCTGCGAGCAGGTGGGGCTGACATGAGGGGGAGACATCACTTGGCCGTTGCTCAATCAGCGATTCTGACTTAAGGAAATAGGTAACCCTAGAACTGTATTTTCTCTCATCTCCTAGTGTCTCAAGATCCTTGCCCCTAGAAGATGGCTATGTTTGTTTTTCAAAAAGGAGAAAGGATCAAAATAATTTAAACATGAAGTAATAAAAAATTTCTAAGTAAGTTATAATGTATGTATCCAATGGATAATATACTTATTAAAATCAGTTTTTATTCAAGAGTTTTAACAGTACAAGCCACTCCATTATAATAAACTTAGCCTCTTGGTTCCTTTGCCTTATTACCTTTGATTCAGATTTTAAATTCTTTTATTTGTTTTCAGGTACAAAGTTTAAAAAATTGGACTCCATGCTCTCTGGCTCTTCCTCTCTGACTTTCTTGGTTTCTCTCCTTTCTCGGGCTCCCCTCCCCACACCCCCTTCTCTCTTTCATAATATACTTCTTTCCTAATATTAAAAAACTGGAGTCTAGTTCTGGAGGTGCAGGCCTTTAATCCTAGATAACAGACACAGGTCTTTACCAAGCACCAGGTCAGTGAAGGCTACATAGTTAGACCATGACTCAAAACACATACAAAGAAATGGAGTTATTTCTAGAAAGCATGCAGCCATACAAACAGGTTTTATGTGTTTGTGATGACTGTGATTTATCAACAAATGTTCCACTACTGTCCTCGCTGTTTCTCTTCAGTTGTTCCTTTGCCCTTCAAGGTTCCTTGCCCCAGGTACCTTCTCTCCAATCTCAGCCATGTCTCCTCCAGGCAGTATTTCCAAGTCCGGAAGGAGAGCACAGGCTTCAAGAACTTGCTGGTACTTTTTTTCATTGAATTCTGATCCAAAAAGGATGTTGTCTTTGATGGTCCCGTTCTGAATCCAGGACTGCTGAGGGACATAGGCTGTGGTGCCCTAGACAGGGAGGACCAGACCATGTGACATCACACTTACAGCCAAGAGTGGCAAGGAACAAGCAAAGCTGAAGTTTGGAGAGCTCTACCTCAGGCCCCATAAGCATCTGGCATTTATGAAAGTGATGACTGGAAGACCCGATGTTCTACCATTAAACATCCTTTTGCCTGTGTGCCTTTTTATGCTATCATTTTATTGCCGTGATCCTGAAAATCAGAAGGAATGTACATGCTGCAGAGACAGAGTTTTAATCAAATTCAATGACCTGACAAGAGCTAATACAATGTTAATTTATTCAAATGGCATAGATGATACCCTACGAAGAAAAACCCAGAGGCTGAAATTAACACACTAAAACGATAGAGACTGATAAATGCCTGTTTCTGAGAAATAACTGAATTGTAGGTTAGCAATTAAGAGTCTCCTAAAAGGAGTTAGGAGACAAAGTTAAATCTGTAGTCCTTTCTGCTAATGCACATATTTTAATGCATATTGGCTCATTGGAGATTGATAAATAAGGGAGTATACGGTGGAAGAAGAAATGTTTCTTAAAAGTTTTTCCAAGCAGGTTATTGCAAAGCAATCCAGTGCAAACTTTCTCATAATTAAAAAAGAAAGCCTCCGAAGGGGCTAAAAAGTTCTTCATGGTCAAAATAGTAGCTGGTTTAATGCTGAAAAATTGCTTATTGTTTCCTGTAAATTTAACTCTGGAGAATTTCAGAGAGTTGATAAAAATGCCATGAAATCTCTTCCTCTGTTTTCAAACAAACAAAACAATATCATATTTGAGGAATTATCTCTAAAGATCCAGCTCTCAGAGCAGGAGGTGAGCTGGGCAGTGTGACACACGCCTGTAATGGAAGCTGCTCAGGAGGCTGAGGGAGTAGACCACAGGTTCAAGGCCAGCTCAGACTACATAGTGAGACAGGCTACAGTGTGCTTCCAAATGAAAAGCAGGGAAAGAAGACTGGTCGAGACAATTAGTCTCAAAAACCCATGACGCTGGACGCAGTAGTGCGTGTCTATGACGTCAGTGCTCCTGTGGGGACTCGGGAAGCGGAGGCGTGACCAACAACAGAGAGAGACACCCGAGGTTCTCCTCTGACCTTGACGTGTACGCTGTGGCAGAGGTACACACGCAGGGGTGGGAGGTGTTAACGCAGATACATAGCTGGCTCAGAGAGAGAGCGTGTGCATCTGTGAAAGGCGAAAGTCTCTGGGGTCAGTTCCCGTCTTTGGGGAGGAAGGATGGTGAGAGGCTCAAGACTAATGATGATGTTAGGGACAAACGTCAGCTGCTCATTTATCATTGTTGTTGGCACTCTGACCACAAAGTCATTTGTTGTTGTTTAAAGATTTATTTCGTGGGTTTAGTGTGTTGCCTGCAGTGTGTATGTGTAGCACATATATGTCTTCTGTCCAGAGAGGCCAGAGAGAGCATTGGATCCCCTGGAACTGGAGTTACAGATGTTTGTGAGCCACCACGTGGGTGCTGGGAGCTAAACCCAGTCCTTTGCAATAGCAGCCAGCGCTCCTAACTGCTGAGCCATCTCTCCAGCCCTACAAACTAAACCTGTGACAACATTTTCCTAGGTCCTTTTCTTGCACAGTTTTGTAGAGATGAGCTTTTCAGACACACACATATATTTACAGCAGAAATGCCCATACTGTGCAGGTAGCCATCTCTAGTCAACAGTTTCAATATGTTGTTATGCATGTAAGAACCACAAGGACAGCACATTAAAACTGCAGAGCCTTGGGTTCCAGCTTCAGAGTCTGACTGGGGTGAGGGACAGAATCTACAGTTTGCAATGACAGCAGATGTCTCCAGGCAGAAAGAACAGTAAGGCCCATATTTGGGACCAGAAAGCTCCTCCATTACACTTCCACTCACCTTAATGGTGACGTGTCCGTGGACATTTTCCATTTCTCCTAGCATGGCTGATATCAAAGAGGACTTCCCAGAGCCCACGGTGCCCACCACAGCCACCAAATGTCCTGGCTTTATGTCCAGGCTCACACTGAAAGAGAGAAATGTTTCTGAAGGTCATGGGTGGGTGGGAGCAGTAGTTCAAGACACTCCTCCGACTCTTTATGAAAGCTGTTTTTAGGTAACGTTCCCCTGATGATAAGACCTCAATGTGCATCTTCATTACCGTTAAGTTCTAAGACACCGAACAATGGGTTCTAGTGATCAAACTCATCCAGTGAGTTTGTGGCAAAGGTGCATTTGCAACGTAAAAGTTCTCCAAGCGGGGAAAAAGTTCTCATAGGACCAACTGTTGAACATCACCCTCTCAGGAGCCTGCACACCTTGTTCAGGTCTAAGCTTGGCTACTGCTGGGTTGGGCAGTTTTGAAAGGTCACTTCTTCCGGACAAAGGTTTTGTTTTTTAAAGCAGCAGAGTTGTGAGTTTTGCTTCTAAACTTAACTTGCTACTTTATGTTTCTCAGATTTGTTTATTCCATTATTCCATTAATAAATTAAATTAAATAAAGCAAATTCCCTTACCTCATCCTGACCCTGAAGACCTTACTTCTCTGTGAGGAGGGGTCTACACCGGGCAGGAACTCTTTGTGCCAGCTTGACTTTTGGAGTCGCTAAAGCACTTGGAACATCAGGAACTGGCCACACTGTCTCTACAAACCTGCTCTGGACTGCAGCAGTGAAGTGGGGGCTGTGACCTCTTCTCTCTCTAGAAAGGAAAGCTTTTGGCTGGAAGGGTTAGAGCAGTGGGCTTTGCTCTGGCTAATCCTGAGTGCACTTCAAGACTAGAGGAATAGGAGAGGAGGGTGGAAAGCCATGAGTTCTTTGCTTGGGGTAAAAGAACACAGGTTCTGAGTGGGAAGGCATCCATAACCAGAGTGAACAATGTTGGATCTGGAGTCCAAAAAGAGGAGGGCTTGACAGGCACCGAGAGGCAGTACAGGAGAATGAATTGGTTATAGCCATAACGGAACAGGAGTTAGTCTACAGGAGCTGGTTGTTGTTGCTGTTTTGTTTTTGGTTTTTGTTTTGTTTTGTTTGAGACAGAGTCTTGTCAGATAGCCCAGACTGGTCTCAAACTCATGATCCTATTGCTTGAGCCTCCCAGCTGCTAAGACTGTTAATGTGGACTGCCATACCCAGCTCTGAAATCTATGGCAATGGTTCCCATCGTCTAGTCTGAGGAGAGAAGCTAGAGTCTAAAGTTCAGGGCCTTCACTTTCTTCAACTATTATCTGGAGGAACAAATATGTTCATGGATTCTTAACTGAAGACACACAGGCTCGCAGCATGAAAGCAGAAAGAAAATATAACCTTGGAGAAAGGCTCAGGTTCTTTACTCCCAGCTCACCTCTCCAGAGTATAGCCTGAACTAGTATCCAAGAGAATACAACCTACAGTCTTTTCTGGTGTCCAGCTACACAGAATCTTCTGAAAATGGAGTAGGTCACGAGGGTCCTAAGGAAGAGCTGGAAAGCAAGGGGACACACTCACTCTCGGATTGTGGCTTCCATGTCCCGGTCCCAAGTAAAAGAGGCTTCTGAAAACTGCACAGCTTTATCTATTGGAAGGAGGAGGGGGAAATTCCGTTCTTTTAGGTACACATAGGCCCTCATGTGACCATCAGCCTTCCCTCAGCTCATGGTCTCTGATTCATCTACCAGCCTTTGAAATCACCTCTGTCAGGGGCTGAGCTTATGCCAGCAGGGGGCAATGAAATGAAACTTGGGATCCCAGATTTCTTGGACCTCTAGATGCCACCCCCCAACCCCCATCCAGCATTCCCCCATCTCCCACCCCTAACCCTTCATCTCCGGCCCTGTGTTACCTAGTCCTCTGTTCTATGTGAATTCTACATTCTCATTTGAGCCCTCCCCATTTTGGACTCCAGATACTGGCTATGGATGCCGGAACCTGTGTGTTCAAGCTGCCTTCCCAATCCCCTTACTCAGCTCCAGTCTGACTTCTGTTTTCTGGGTCCTTTGCAGGACTCCCTGTTTCTCCAGAAGAGCTAACTGTGCTTTGCTTAGAGTCCTGGCTGAGCACTTTTCTTTAGTTGAGAACATAGTTTGTATTGCTTCCTGCACAAGGCTAATCAATTGAAGATGGATTTCCTAGCTCTTTCTTTTCGATAGCTGCTGTGGTTAAGCCTTGCCTATAAGTAGTCTGGTGCCAGCACTATGAATAGTTTGTGGAACTAATTTCCAAATTTGCCTACCAAAATTGCTGACATGGCGAATGGCGGATGTATCCAAATCATCTCCTCCCAAGTACTTCTCTATCCGATCTACAGAGACGCTGGCCTAGAGGACACAAAAGATCTCAGGAATAAGAAACTTCAGAAACCCTGCCAGCACAAATTGGAGTCATTGGTTTTGTTGTGGTTTTGGTTTGATCTGGTTTGGTTTTGGTTGGGTGGGGAGGGAGATGGGAGAGCATCTGGAAGGAGTTGGGGGAGGAGAAAGAATATACTCAAAATCTATTGCATGAAATGTTCAAGGAATAAGTGAAAACATTTAAAAAAAAAGAATTCGCCTTATGGAAATAAAACTAAGTGGAAGAAAAATAATTCAGTAACAAAACACAAGCAGGGAAAGGACTTTGACTTGGAACCTCTAAACCACTACCACAGACTCCACCATCCCTCAGCCCTGCAAGCCATCCTACACTAGACAAAAGTTTATAAAGACAGCATTTCAGCCTTCAGAGACTCAGGTAATTCAACTCTGGTGCTATTTCTCTCCAAACTTTGGTCTTATTTCCAGAAACTGTCTACCACTTCCTATGACAGAACCCTACTTCTGGTAACTGAGCTCCAGCCTTTCCCCTTATTTAACTGAGTCTGTGCTTTGATGAACCATCAGTATTGTAACTGATCCACCACCTTATCTTCTTTAGAGGAAGTGGCCGAAGATTAAGCTGTAGGAGGTCCAAGTACAGAACGTTCTGAAAGAGCCAGAACATGAGGACTTGGGAGGTTTTCAAGGAGCACCGTGTGGATGCCTTTTCTTGCCCTTCCTATCTTCCGAAAAAGCTGTCGTGAGATTGTTTTTCATAGATATCCAGCCTCTGAGGAAGAGCGACTCTTTAACTGTTCAGCTGCTTCATGGATCAGCAACTCAGAAACAATGTATTGCTGCCAGTGTTACACCATCTTTTTGGTTTGGTGTTACACTGTGTGAAAGGAAATGAAGGAGGTGAGCACCTTGACTGATCTTACTTTTATTGTGCATGCAATAAACTACATATAAAGAGCGCGGTTTCCTCTCTCTTTATTCCCTCTAAGACAAAAAGGTTTTCTCTTTGACCTCAGTCCTTATGGCCATAGGTGTGCTACCTCTCAAATAAATGCAGGTCAGCCCTGTACCCCAAAATCTCAGTCCTGGCATTAATCTCCCATCTGCCCTTTGGACTTTTCCTCTCAAGGTCTAGTCCATGGTGACTATGTTCTCAGTGACTACGGTCAGTTTTCAGAACATACGACATTGCCTCTGTCCCATGCGAGGTTTACTGAAGTCAGTTTGGGGCTCCCAAACTTATTACCTCATAGGAAATCGGCAAAGACAGGTTTTTTTTTTTTTCTTTTCTTTTGTGCCTTATTTACTTAATGCTATGTCAATACCTCAAGAGCTTTAGAAAGACGAGTCTGGGAATACGGCTCTAACCAGCCATACTCATGGAAGTCCTATCATTTGTAAGATTGTCTGCTGTGAAGTGGGTGGGGTTAGTATTATGACCACATTTTAGTCAGACAGCCAAGTAAACTGAGGCTCACATTGCTTAGGACTTTACTAGGGTCAAGCCACTTGCCTCCAGAAACCAGACAGACTTTCAATTTAACATTTTCCGGCAGATGCCACACATGCAATATCTCATGTGAGCTCCACTATAAGGCAATCAAGCAGGTAGCTGTGGAGTCCTTATGTACCTGAAGTACGGAAGTGATCATCATGGGAAGCATGGTGAGAGGGAAGCGCAGGATGTTGAACAGCGTGATGGAGGTGAAAGCCTTCTCTGCGTCCAAAATATTGCTGCTGCTCACCAGGACATAAACAGAAAATGTGACCACAGACACCTAGGAAGAACAAGGTCATAGGAAACTCACTACTGAAATGGTCCAAACGTCTCTGTGCTAAGTTTCAGCGACACTGTATATCAGGGTTGAAGGAATGTTAGGGAGTATCTCAGTCTCTCCAGATTACCCATCAGAAACTTGATCCCATACAGGCAGGAACACCTCTCCCAAGGTGACAAAAGTCACTCAATGGATGGCTAAAGTCGGAGCTTGGGCCTTCTCTCTGTTTCACCACACCCACACTGCTTCCCCCATGAAGACAGGTCATTCTTGGAGACCACATTCATGGTGAACACTCTGAGCCCTCACTGGTGGCTGCCAGATCACCCAACAGCACGGAAAGGGTAAGACTAGAGATGGGGTTGGAGAGATGGTGACCCAGGAATTTAAGGAAAGGGGAAAAATGTCCCAAAATGGGGGGGTTAAGTCTTTTGATGTTTGGACTGGATGTCAGGCCATGCCCTCCCCTGCTTACCAGCACTGGGGTTAATTGGAGGGTGAAGATCATCACAGCCTGCATCTGGCCAAAGCGCAGCAGGTTCTTGAGTTCCTTGTTCCGGAGGCCATGGACTTGCTCTTGGAATGAAGGCTCCCAGGCAAAATATTTCAGGATCTAACGGGTCAGGGAATGGCAAGATTCACACTGTGGCCTGAAAACCTGTATACAGTCCACCCTTAATTAAGGACAAGCTACCAAAATCTAGGCTGGAAGCCTAGATTATGGACTGTTATGGAGAGGTAGCTTATGTTTATTGACAACCTGCTACATGGAAAGCGTCTTACACACTTGACTTGATTTTTTTTGACAAACTGTCCTAGCTTGCCTGTTCAAATAAATTTGCCAAGACAGAGAACTTGCCATGTTAAAAGCTGGAAATTTCTGAGCGAGTCAAGGTAAATTAGTGATCCCACTCTTGTAGAGCACCGTTTCCATTCAGGCAGTCAAGAAGCGGGAAGAAGCACTTTCTACTGGTAGAAACTTTCACTAATAGAATAGACCGAGGAGGTGACGGAACATCTGAGCTTGAAGAAACTGGATCTGACGCCCCTGGCCTCCATGGGCACCTGCACTCACATGCATGCACACGCATATATGCAGACACACATGCAGGCCCAGGGAACATGATGGGGGTCGGGGAGACAACATAAGCTCCAGAGCA
The DNA here is from genome assembly GCF_907164565.1 of Psammomys obesus. Taxonomy (NCBI): domain Eukaryota; kingdom Metazoa; phylum Chordata; class Mammalia; order Rodentia; family Muridae; genus Psammomys; species Psammomys obesus. The sequence goes on along the minus strand of NW_026596125.1, from coordinate 3,818,069 downwards.
TGGGGAGGGTGCTGAGAAGCACTGTTTTCCACACATGACGTAGACTTGTGAGCGCACAGCAGCTGCCCTTATCTAGTGACTGAGCCTGTTAACGTTTTCCCTACGGATAGGGGAGGACTCACAGATCTTGCTCAAAGCTGAGAAGCTATTGATACTTCATGAATGCTGGGAAAAGGGAAGTAATTGTCCTTCAGGTATGTAGCCAGGGTAAATTTCCATAATTGAGTCAATAACTCTAGATTCACGTACATACAGACAATCCTAGTCGAACTCAGTGGATTATATAGTTTTTTAAAAGATAGGAAATTAGAAGGGGCATGGCTACAAGAAGAAAGGAGGAGTGAAAGGGGATGGAAGGAGAATGGTGCACGTGTGTGAGGGGGTAAGTATAATCAAAATTTGTTATAAAATTGTCAAATAAGTGAAAATTTATTTTAAAAAATTTCTGCATAAAATGTAAAAACAAATCATTTAAGGTAAATAAATAGAAATCAATTTTCAAGAGTATCCGGAAGGAACAGAAGAGGAAACAGGAGGCTTGTGGGTAAATGAATCAGTCATATGACACTAAACAGGATGACAAAGTCACAGCATCTGTCACTGTGCCCAGAGGACTTCCTCTGTTTGATTTTGGTTTTTTGTTTGTTTGTTTGTTTTGTTCTTTGTTTTTTCTTACCTTAATTCCACTGAGAAGCTCATTCATGATTTTTAAACGTTTGTCTTTATACTTCATATTTTGGACCTGCCAAGAGAAAGAAAGACAGAACCCAAATGTACTTGTGGGAGACAGGGCCTAGGTTTGCTACTGATGTTAGTGTGGCTGCCACTGACTAGGAACTGGAGGCCCCAGTGACGGCATTTATTTCTCTCCAGCTCTTCTCGTTTCTAATCTGTTTCTTCCATCCCTACCCTCTCTCCGACCCTTGACTATGCCAAGCTTGTCCCTTCCCATCCTCATTTATCCTTTGCCTGTGCTCTCTCCTCAGATGGCTCTTCCATCGCTGTTCGAAAGGCTCACGCCTTCATTGTCAGGGTGTGGTGCTCAGAGCTTGGGTTTAGATGCCCACCTCACAGAGAACTCCCTTGACCTCCTAACTGAAAATATCTTCCCGCTCACTATCATTTTTCCCTCGGTTCTCTGTGGGGTATTCATCACGAGCTGATTCCCCCCCCCCCTTAGTTGTCTATCTCTCCACCCTGGAAGCAGAATATAATATCCACGAGAGTAGGATCCTTGTCTGACTTGTTGCTGTGCCCTTGGTAAGACATGCAACAGAGTTTTAAGACAATATTCACTACTACATGAATACAAAGCCAGTGAATGAATAGATCTCATACTCTAGGGGGTCCATCTACTCAATCTGTGATTCCTGGCAGGGCTTTGAACTGTCTGCCTGGAGGGCTACTACCTGGTAACAGCGGGGTGATTGTCAAGACATAAACTGAAAGTTGGGATTACCCATGTGACTGTTAAGCGAAGTTGCTCTATTTTGCTATGATGGAGAAACAAGCTGTTAAAGACCACTTCTGAGGGAAGCTCAGCAGAGTTAGTTGGGAAATTATGTACTGAATGACTGGTCAGAGGCCAAAGTGGAATAGGAAGAAGCCAAGTACTTTTGGGATGGTAGAAAGTCTTCCCATAAGCTTTGCCCTTCCCCAGCTCCCGCTAAGATTTAGTAGCAAAAGTCAGAGTTCAGGTGTTTAAAAGGCACACGCACACAGATGACCCTTCTTTTACCTGAATCTTTCTGCCCTTGCCAGCCAGTAGTCCATTAAATGGGATCAGGAGAACCATTACCCCGACACCTGCTAAGACCGAAGGCCCCAGCTCTCTCCACAGGAAGAAGATGGATAAGGTGATCTGTAAAACACTGGACCACACCAAGTGGATGTAGTTGGTCACATCCATTAACTTCTGGGAGTCTACAGACATCAAGTTCACCGTCTCTCCAATGGTGTACTGCCTCCTGGTCAAGTTAGATAGGGTCAGGGCCTAAAGGGAAAGATTAGGATTGGGGTCAGCAGATACGACCAAAGATCCTGAGGAGCAGAAGAGGAGAATACAACAGAAAGGTGGGTTGCACATAAACATAACCTCTCCATGGGCTTCTTCTGTCCCCGCCTCCTCACTGTGCTATCTCACCTTTAACCCCTTCTTTCTCTTGTTCTCACCTTCACTAAATCCCACCCACCTATGCACTTCTTTGCCCACAAAATTCCCATCTATCCTTTGTGTCAACTTACACGCAACTTTTGAAATGACTACCCAGACACCCAAATTTACAAGAGTTACTTTTGTGAGTCCCAGTAACGGGTTTGTATTTAACTCTTTATTTTACTTTAATTATAATGAGCCATGGTTCTATATTTTTTCTTCTGTTATTGACCAGATATAAATTGTAAGGACAAGTTTACACATTCACTCATTTCACTATTGTATCATAGGGTATTCAATATGGGAGCATGGGAGAAAGTGAGGAAATGAAAGATGGAAGAGAAGAAGGATTAAGTCAGCATTGTTGGTTCTCGCCTTGTAGACTTAACACTTTTATTAGGATTTATCTATCTATCTATCTATCTATCTATCTATTTATTTGTTTATTTATTTAGTGTTATAACAGGAGTTAGAACTCCTGCTGGCAAGCATCTTTTCCTGCTGGGCCATAGACTTCTGATGTGGCTAACTCACTGTAGAAGTTTACACCTGTAGTCTCAGTGCTCAGGAGGCTGACGCAGGAGAATTGCTGGAAGGTCACAGACAGCCTGGGCTACACAGCACATTCCAAGCCAACCTGAACTACGGCGTGAAATGCTATCTATTATGGTTGGTTTTAGTGTCAACTTGGCACCATTGAGAACAAAACTCACAGTGGAGGACTGTTGTAACCAGTTTAACCTGCTTAAACTCTAGAGCCACTCCATTGAGACCTACTTCAGTTCTTAGCATTACTGTAGCTCTTCTGGTAACACCTGCTGTATCCTTTAACATATCAAAAGTTTAGCATACCAGAAGCCATTTTACCTCCCAGTCCCCATCTTGAGTATGAGGTAAAATGAAATTCAAGTTCCCAGGCTCTAAGTGCCTGAGGCCAGGATTCAATTCAACAGTTCAACCCTTGCTGCTTGGAATAGAACAATAAAGATAAATGCATGTTCTGCTGGAGTTAAAGACTGCCATGTTCCTTATTCCCAGAAGCTGGAAAGCCCCCAAGAGCTTTGCTCTCCTAAATCCCAGCTTGAAGTGCTTTGTCCAGCTGTAACACACTTGGAACAAAATCGATTATATAATGCACTCCTTTCCCACTTACACCTGGTTACCTGGTTATGGTTTTTTTGTATAAAAAAAACCTGCCTTAGAAACAGACTGGCGTCATAGTCTGGCTCCGGAGTCCAGACTGTGGCCCTGACCAGTGAGTCTTTGTTCAACGTTCAACAAACTTTCATCAGTCTGAGTCTGGTGTTCCAGTGGTCAGTATGTGGCTATTTCTGAACCCACAACAAACAAACAAACAAAACAAATACAAACAAACAAACAAAAAAAGTAGAAAGTCTGCCCTAAAGAACTGTCCTGACTGCCTTAATTATTGTTATCAGGGCCAGAGAGATGACTCAGCAGATAAAAACCAACTCCTCTCATCCAGACATACCAGACCCACACAAGCGAACCCACGTACACACCTACCCCTCCACACACATATCTACACACATACCTGCATACATACACACTTCTACCTAATTCACAGTCACAAATATAAAATAAATGTAATTTTGAAAATTTAAACCATGTATCAGCAGAAAGATGAGCAAAATCTAAGTAAGTAAGTACATAGGCAGAGGGAGGTTTGGTGGCCCACACCTTTAATCCCAGCACTCAGGAAACAGAGTTCCAGAACAGCCAAGGCTACACAGACAAACCCTATCTTGAAAAACCAAAAGAGACAGGAAAAGAAATTGCTAGGCTGGGGACATAGCTCTGTGGTAGCATCCTTATGTAGCATGCAGAAGGCCCTGGGCTTGGTCATCAGCACCCCCTAAACAAAACAAGAAACACGAAGAGAGGAAAGAACCAGAAAAAGAAGTGTCTAGGTAAAATATATTCAAGGGGATGGGGCCATGACTCATACAGCATTCTAACCCCACTCTCTCTGGTAAGACTATGATTTGGGACAGATATACTAGGCCTTTGAACTGTGGCAGTAAGTACTTCAATTAACTGTTGATGGTCTAGGGCTGGAGGGATGGCTCAGTGGTTAAGAACACTGGCTGCTCTTCCAGAGGACCCAAATTCAATTCCCACCATCCACATGAAGGCTCACAAATGTCTGTAACTCCAGTTTCAGGGGAACTGATGAAGTATGCATGGTGAACATACATACATGCAAGCAAAACACCCATACACATAAAACAGAAATATTTTAAAAACTAAATGTTGATGATTTTAAGAGTGTGACCCAAGCACCTTTTTTTTTTTTTTTTTTTTTTTCTGACTTTACCTTATTTTCTGAGGCTTTTCATTTTGTCAGGAAAGGTAAGGAGACAGGTGTCTAAGCCTTCATGGCTGAACGTCAGACCCTGGGCCCCTTGGCAGCTTCTTCCTAGGAAGCTCAATATCAAACACACACTCCATGTTTTGATTTCCAACAAAGCATTTAGGGGAACCTTATAACTAGTCAAAACTAATGCTGGCATTAATTTTCATTTCTATCAAATTTTCCTCCACCTTGGAATAAACGTTCATGTTTATTAAGTGGTTTTTGTTTTGGCTGTACCGGATGTAATCACTCACCTTCTTATATACAGAAGATATGACCGTTGTCCGCACACTCATTCCCAACATGAAACACAATTGAAAATAACCCTGAAGGCAGAAGGATTGGATGGCAGTCACAGCAAACATTAGGATTGCACAGATGTAGCCAACCCACGGGTATGTGCCAGGGTCTTTCACAAAGGCAATGAGAAATCTGCAGGAACAAAACCAAGAAAGTGGTGCTCATTAGGCCTCCAGGGGCCCCTCTTCCTACGTAGGACAGTGGAAGCCTCGCTTTTGACTATAGGTGACTAAACAACCAGAATTGCCCCTAATACAAGCTAAAGTCACCTGACAGGAGAGAACCTTAATTAAGAAAATGCCTCTATAAGACTGGGCTGTAGGCAAGACTGTACGGGACTTTTCCTGATTAATAGCGAGGACCCAGCTAATGGTGACGATACCACCCCTGGTCCTGGGTACCATAGGAGAGCAGGCTAAGCAAGCTGTGAGGAGCAAGCCAGCAAACAGTTCCCCTCCAGGTCTCTGCCCTGTCTGAGTCCATGCCACGACTTCCTCCCCAACTTGCTTTTGATCATGGTGTTTCACCAAAATAATAGTAACCCTAAGACATCTAATCCCAGCACTCAGGGGCTAAGAGAGGAAAAGCAAGAGTTTAGTGTCAGCTAGGCTGGGTTACAAAGAGGGACTCAGGAGGAGGAGGAGGAGGAGGAGGAGGAAGGAGAAGGAGAAGGAGAAGGAGAAGGAGAAGGAGAAGGAGAAGGAGAAGAAGAAGAAGAAGAAGAAGAAGAAGAAGAAGAAGAAAAGAAAGAAAAAGGATCTTTAGAGAAATTTTTACACATACACAACTGTCACTGAATGTTTCAGCCCTGTCATAGAGAGTGGGGTCCATCAGTTCATTTTTAGACAATGTAAGCTCACACCCATATGAGGTAAAGGGCTCTCTAGCTGGCTGCTCATGCCCTGCAGTGGCAGATTGCAAAACCTTGTCATGAGCAGCTTGACCCCTAAGGAAGGTGAAGAGAGTTACAACTGGAGAGATGAAGTTGCTCACTCTCTCAGGAAGCATGCTGTCCACCTGTTAGTTGCAGCTCAGGTCATACTAGTTCATTTTAACAACAAAGAGTCTAATGTGTATGTGGCCTCCTCTGAGGAGAGGTGGACAGGAATGAAAGAGTCTAAAGTGTTATATCTGGAAAACTGCCTTGGGCTTTTCGTGTACACAAAGCTGGAAAGTGGAAGAAAAGTCGGAGCCCAGTGAACACTCTTGCCCTCATATAAAAGGGCAAGGGGAAGGTGGCAGAGAGAGTCCTGCAAGGACAGCAAGTCCTGGGCACTCACTTCAGCAGCTGAGGACTCAGAAATAGAAGAATATCATGTATTAATTTCAGTATAAGTGACTTCAGGAACACCACATAGAAGCTTTTGAAGAGGGCCTTGACCAACCAGGATTTGGGAAAGTCTTTTGTGGTCCCAGACTTCTTTTTCTTCTTTTTAGTGTCTTCCTAGGAATAGAAACAAAACAACCATGTCCACAGAACTGTGCAGGGCAAGGCTGGTGAGACTGTGCTCTGAATGGCTCCAGGTTTCAGCAGGCCAATGAGCCCATTACCCTCTTTGTATAGTTGTAATCTTCTCTTCGTGTCCTGCCCACCACCTGTTTCTCTCCCCCTTCTAAGTTATATCATAATCTCTTTTCCCCAAACCTTAGCACAACTGACTCCATGATGGAAATACCATGAAACTCATAGACAGTGCCACCTGCAAAAACAAAAACAAAGACCTAATCCATTAAAATCCACAGTTCTGGAAAAGTCTCTAAATGTACTAACCTTACTTTTTAGCTTCTGTAGTTTCACTTCTGGCTAACTGTTCTTCTTCACTAAAGTGTGTCAACGTGGTTGTTGCACTTAAAAATCTCACCCTTGGGGATACACTGGGATCTGAACACCCGGTGCAGTCACTGACCGACTTAACCCCATGTCTGAGCAGTCTTCTCTGGTGAGTGCTCCAGAAGTGATACAGTACAATGTTCTGTGTAAGGTCCCAGTACAGGGGTGGTGAAGAGGAATACCACACGAAAATAAGGACCAGCCAGACTCTGAGTGGGGCACAGGTGCTGGGCAACCCTGAAAATGAATTTTGGATGCTCAGAAGTCTTTTCTGCTATTCCTTCTGGTGGTTATGTTAAAGTCTGTGGTGGCTTTTTTTTTTTTTTTTTCCTTTGAGACAGGGTTTCTCTGTTTAATAGCAGCCCTGACTGTCCTGGAACTTGCTCTATAGACCAGGCTGGCCTTGAACCTACAGAGATAAAGGCGAGTGCTACCATGCCTAGTTTGTTGTGGCTATTCTTGGATTTCAACTGGACTACATCTTGAATTAATTAACTAAAACCCAAAAATGACTGGGCAGATCTGTGAGGGATTCTCCCCTCCCCCCTTAACTGGATCATTTGAAGTGGGAAGATTGATTTCTAATCTGGATCTTTGAGGTATGAAGACTTGTCAAGGGCCTCGCAGCAGGAACAGCGAAGCAGCTTTGGAACTCATGGACTGCAGCCCACCAGTTAGCACAGCCACGATGGGTTGGGAGACAGAGCCCTGAGGACTGCCTATCTTGAGGTTTATGCTGTTTTGAAGCATCGCTCTGCTTGTTGCCCTGGGTCACCACATCCTTTATAATCTATGAGGTACATGAAAACTCTAAGGGGGTTCCGGCCCCTCACTGGGCAGTATCACTGTCACTCACAATAACGATGCTAGGTCCTTCTCAAGCATTGCTGCTGGAGCAGATTAATGATTCAACCACCACCCCTTGGACAGAGCCTAGAGACAGATTGTTAGCAATGACCACCACCCTTAGAGAGAATTTGGAAAAAAATAGATTGTTTAGTAAGATAGTTTTGTTAATGGCTCTGATGCAGAAAATCTTAGGGAACATCTAGTACACTCTTAATAGCCGAGCTAGGAACTTTTTGAGGTTAGGGGGCAAGAACAATACCCCAATTTAACACTAGCTGAGGGTTCTTTCGCTCAAGCTGAGCTTGTGATCACCAAGTGATGATTGAGTTCTTGAACCCATTTTTGCCCTCAGCTTCCTGATATGATTTAATAAAAATTGTTAATGAGCAGATGTGCACCTTGAAGATTTAAAGTGTAAATAGCTGATTTTTTTTTAAAATAAAAGTTTAGATTTGTGATTCTTTTAAGATTTCTGTAAGATTACTTTTTAAGATAATTGATTCCTTCTTTGTAACTGCAAATTCCAGCCTGCGCTAAAGAGAAACTGGCTGAGAAAATGACCTTGCGTGCTTTCAGTTTGTTAATCTGTAACAAGCTGCTTAATTACAAATGTATGTGGGTTCTTGGGAATAATCTGTTTTCTTCACAGATAACATGTAAAACATTTGATCATGGGAGGGTATTGGGGAACATGCTTTTCTATGTATACTCTTTGTAATCCTTCACTAAAAAAATAGAATGTAATCACAGTGTAATTTTCATACTGCTTGAAAGATTTTGCTGAGATGTATAAGCTCTGGAAGAAAAAAAAAATAAAGTCGGTTGAAGCTTGTTTGTTGGAGCTTGTATTGCTTCATCCATTTAGTGTGTGTGTATGAGGTGTGCATGATGCGTTTTCTATTTCTTCCCTTTTTTTCTGGTTGCTGGCTACTATCAGTAGCAGCCTCCGCCAGTTACAATCAGTTCCGGCCTAGAGGATTAAGCTTTGCACTCTCAGAAAAAAAAAGTCTCCTGAGTGATCAGTTGCTAACCCAGTGCCTCAGTCTAGCCTGACCTGTGGAAGCTGGTCTTCCACAAAGACACACTTTTAATCCAGATCTTCTGAAGTGGGAAGATCTACCTCTGCTCTTGGCCACACTTTCTGGGGAAGCCTACAAAAAGGACATGGAAGAGGAAAATTCTCCCTCTCTTTGCCTGCTTCTTCTCACCCTCACTAGCAAGTCCATTCCTTTACTGGCATTAGAGCCTAGTTCTGCCGGATTCCAGCTGAAAACCAGCTGAGGCATCCGGCCTTGTGGACTGAACAACTACTGGATTCGTCCACTGTTGGACTAGCTGGACCACAGCCTGTAGGTCATTTTAATAATCCCCTTTCCGTATATTTATATGTAGAGATGGAGTCCTTCCACACATTGTTACTCTAGAGAACCCTAACTAACACGCAGCCCCAGCTCTCGGTACCCCAGCGTACGTCCTTTGGAATTAGGACCTGTGTGAGGGTAAGCAAACTAGTCTTTAAGATAGGCTATGATACAACAGCGCTGGAGCCCTTAAAGGAGAAGAGACAGCAATAAGGTAGCTATGTGACAACTGTGACAGAGGATGGGATTATGCACCTACGAGCCAAGGAATGCCTAGGATTTCTGGTAAAAATAGACACACATCTGTGCTCAGTAAACATGCCTGAGTAAGTGAATTAGTAGATTAGCTACTAATGCTAACTTCTGGTACAGTGCAGCTTATTGTAATGAGTGTGTGTGTGCACGAGCATGGGTGTGCATGCACACTCATGGAATGGGGGGTGGAGAGAAGAGAGAGAGTTTGTGTCGGAGTGAAGGTTGCAGGTGTGGCTAAGCATGCACAAGGAAGTCAGGACAACCTTCACCTTGGCCTTCTTAGCTTGTTTGAGACAGGGTCTCTTCTCTGCTACGTGAACCTGGCTAGCTGGCCTGAGAGCCTCCGAATATTTTCCTGCCTCTGCTTCCATTTCCTGTAGGTATGCTAGGATTATGGATACTTGTGCTACTGTGTCTAGCTTTTACCTAAGTATCCAAACTCAGGTCACCAGAGTCACGTGGTAAGTGCTTACGAGCCTTACCTGAGCCTACGAGCCATCTCCCTAGGCCTGAGGAAAATTTCAAATATATTCAAAAAGAGAAACAACAGCACATTAGACACCCACGCACCCACCACTCAGGCACTGTTAGGGCTGAGTACACTCCTAATATAAAGTGCAGTGAATTGTGCGATATTGAAAAGAAAATGTCAGAAACAGCACTGCTTCCTGCCTCAGACGTACAGCACATCACACAGACCCTTGTGTCAGAGTTACCAGGACAAGGACATCTTGGCTCTGACTCTGGTTCTTGTCCAAACCGTGCAGCACAGCCTCGGGGTTCCGCTGGGATTTCTTCTGCCGCCGCCTCTGAAGAGCCTGCTTGGCCTTCTGCAGGTCCTTCGTCATGAACGATTCAAATTTGCTGACGAGTGACTGTGCTGTATTCCCTTCATCAACCTCCCAGATATCTTCCACTGTCAGTGGATGCTTGTAACCTTTCAGAACCGTGCTGAAACAAGAATGACCCACAGGCTGAGACCCTACGTGCCATGCCAGTCTGCCTCTGTCACAGCCTATCCTCCAGATGGGAGACAGAGGGATGAGGTTCTGGACTTCTCTGCTGCTCCCCTATGGACACCTCCTGGCCCTTCAACTGACAGAAGCGTGGGGAGAGCACGGAGACAAGAGAATGTGTTACAAGACAGTGTGGAGGAGAAAAGAGAGGCTCTGCTGACTCCAAGGCAAAGGGGTTACCTCCTCCTGCTCCTGCGCCTTCTCCTTCAAGCGCCTCTCTGCACTCTGGCATCTGCCTGAGGGGTCTCTATGATGTCCTCAGGAAACAGAGTGATCTCTGCTGCCTTCATACCATCTCTCTGGGTTAAGCCTCTCCAATCCAGGGCCGGAGAGCATGAGCGGAAAACTGATTGCATCTTTATTTTTAACAACTCATAACTGAAATCCAGCCTTTTCTCCTCTTGGCTACCAATTTTTCCACCTCATTCTACTCATCCAACAAATGGGGCTGAATTAAACTGACCTGTACATGCTTAACACTCTCAGACTCTGGAATGGAATTAAAATGGCGGCCACAGGAGGCATTTTTAAAAATTCTTCACTTTCAGAGAAGTGAGCATATAACAATGTAGAAAACCCATAATCCAGGCACTTCCTACCTGTCAAACCAACTAAATGTAATGCTACTCAGAAATGAAGCCGTGGATGATGGATTCTGAAAAATAGAAAACGTTAAAAAGTGAATCAATTGGAAATAAGAACTCTACGGGACTCTAAAATTAGAAAGCAACTTCTAGACCTAGCATTAGAAACTAGCTATTCCTCGGATGCTGGCTGGTAAGCGACCTCCGGCGGCTCTAACAACCAGATTGTCTGGCATAGCTTTGTGAGTTAGCCGCCTGTGAAGAACACTTACAAGAGAACAGGGAAGCCAGTATTTCCATATACCTAGTATTCTGCTTCTTTATACACAGAACATTCTAGACTGCAGGTTGAGTAACCCTTATCTAAAACTTGGGACCAAAAGTGTTTGGGGTTTTGAAGTTTTTTCCAATTTGTGATATTGTACAGTTGGGTTTTTTTTTTTTTAATTTTCAAATTTGGGGGATTTTGGATACTAGAGTTTTGGGTCTGTGATATTCAATCTGTACCTCATTATGGGCTCACAAGACCTCCATGAATCCCAGGCATCTCCAAGTTACTTATGTTCGGGCACCCTCCGGTTACATATTATACAAAATTAAAGTATTTAGAGTCTCACTTGTGACGAGTCACTTGATTCGGAAAAGGCTGAAAGAATGAGGATGATCAGCTGGAACCCGTATGAGATGAAGTACAGGCAGGAATAGGCCATGTTAGACTTGCTGTCCTGTGGGGAGGAGGCAAAACGACAGAGTGCTTTGCCACAGTCTATACAATTCATGTGCACCAGAGCTTATGATCAAGGACTATCACTAAGCCCTTTGGCATAAGCCTATCCTGGAACTCAGATTACTTGAGTCCTCTCTGACTCAGAAGGTCACACACACACACACACACACACACACACACACACACACACACACCGCCTTTCTCCTCCTTTACCTGCAGGAGTGCTCGTATCAGAGTTTGAAATTGGAACGTGCCACAGAATAGTGAGAGAATCCAGAATATGGACAGGAACCAAGAGTTCTTCTGTACACACCATTGCCTGCTGTGTTGGACCACCAAAACCAGGAGCTAGAGGAAAATGTACACAAAACCCTGAAGAACAAAGTTACCACCAAGAACAGAGAGAAAAGGCCGTTAGAGAACACGGGAGGAAATGGGAGCTGAAGGAGGGGACCGCGGAAGCTGATGAATGTCAAGCTGACAGTTCTCTCCTGGTACTGTTGGACACTCCCTTCTGGAGTTTCATCTCTACACTTAGGTAGGAAGTTAGCAAGAAAGTAGAGCATTGCTGTTGACTCTCAGTGGAGTTACTTTAAGAGTGATGAAAACCCTTTCAGGACACAAGGAGATTCATATCATAAGGCAGGCAGGTTGAAGAGGCGGATGCTGGTGAGTAGGGGTTGGCTGACTACAGCTCCATTCTATAATATTGGTCTAGGAAAGTCATTTAAAAAAAAAACCCAAACCTTGCCTCAGCATTTCCTCAAACATGTTGCTTCCCAGACTTAGTGCTGTCCTGGCACTATTCTGGAGGGAGAAAAGCCACAGTTTGTGCCAATTGTCTACCGCCCTGGCAGAGACAGGGCTGCTGTGGTGAATCTCAATGTCAGTGCATGAGGAGTCGAGAAAAGATCAACCCGTCAGCTCCGTGTTCGCTGACTCCAGGACTCCACACTGTCTGAGCAGTGACCACCAACAAAGATTCCTGGGGCCTGAGTGACAAGGGCGAGGGGAGCCCAAGGTTGTACTGGACACAGAAAAATCAAAGGTTCTCACTTTTGAGAAAGTTTGTAAATCCAAACAGTTCTGTGTCAGTTCCCTTTTTTAATATGTTAGCAAAAAATACAGTATGTTTCTCTCCCCAAATAAAGCATGCCTACAGGAGAGGCAGAGCTTCCTTCTCACTCTCCTCTTTTCCTTCTCTGTCTTTTGAGGTAGGCTGGAGTAGAACGCCTCCCCCACCCCCTCGGAGGATGACGGGTATACATTGCTATAGCTGTAGCAGTTTCTGATATCAAACTTATATACAGCTTTAGACTTAGTGAGTTGATTAGCCATCAGCCAATAAAAAATAATATTTACAACATTTAAAAATTCTTTTATTCCAGGAAAATTTTAGATGGCAAGATATGAGGGAATAAGATCAGAGAAGGTTCTAGGGGTTAGGACTCAAATCAAGAAGAAATTCGCTTCACTCCTCTGAAATGAAGCTGTATTTCTCCGTAAATTCTTATAGAAGACAGGTGGGACTGGCCTTAATTCACTACCCTAAGAGAACATCTCAGCGGTTTGTGAGTTAGGAGAAGATAAATAAGGTGGCGGCGTGCTGGACCTTACCCACGTGCACATGTAGAGGATGGGGTTGGTATATCTAACAGGAGCAACTGTGGCATGTCCAGGGTCTTCTGTGAGTGCAAGTGACAGGTCTACGGCTGCCAAAATGAGAAGAGACACAACGAACACCTGAGAAGAGACAAGACCCTGTTAGAGGCATCCACTGCTCCTGCGGTTCCTGCAGCCTCTCGGGGTGGAACGCTTTGCCATGATGGACTTGCACAGTGGTACACAGTGATTCAAGCAACACACCTAATAAAAACCTCCAGTGTAAACACTTATACATAATTCGAGTAAGAATAAAGTTCTGACTGTGCCATGGTTGCTATTATCCCAGCACATGGGAAGCTGAAGGAGAAAGATCACGAGTTCAAAGCCAGTCTGGGAATTTCTGCTTGTTTTGGGAAGTTGCACCAGTATCTTCATCCCCAACCGAGCACCTTTTCGACTACCATCTCCCCTTCCATCACCTGTTTTTACCCCTACCTCCCACACATATAGCAAGAAGTTAATTGGGGCCTTATTTTTAATAGTGAAGTCTGTGTGTATACAATGTACAAATACAAATATATGCATGCAACCATCACTCTCTGCTTTGCAACTGTAGATTCATTGTGACAGATGCCTGAAGCTCCTGACACCAGGAAGTTCCTGCCAGGATTCATTTTCACCTGTGCACATAAAACAAACTCTTTCTCTCTTAAGTTGCCTTTTCAGGTTATTTTATATCACACTAGGAAAAGTAACTAAGACATCAGGAGGCCAGGTATGTTTTAGAAGAAAACAAAACAAAAAGCCAAACTGTTAACAGTGACAGATAAATAGCAGAGAAACCAAAGCCCAAAATAAACCTTGAAAAGGCAGCGCTGAGAGACAGCCAGAGACCCGGCCGCTGCCTCCTGGTGCTGTGTACCACACCACTACACGCACAAGTGTGTGGTGGAGAGATGGAAGAGACAGAGAAGCAGAGTGCTTTGCGCAGTATGAAGACAGGAGGAATGGGAAAAGTGATGGTGGTGAGGAACAGCCTGATGTGAGAGGCCTGCGCTGACCTCTGACCCCTGCTACCACCAAGGGCCATGACTGGGTCCAGGGCCCTGTGGGAGCAGGAGTCTGCATTGATGTACGTGGCTCATGTTACCACTGAAGGCCGTGCGGATCTTCTGTGGGCTGGGTTGCCACCTGAAGGCTTGTTGGTGCCCTAGGGCCCTGCTGAGATGGCCCTACTCCTCACCAGCCACCACACGGTGGTGCCAGAGGTGATGTTGGCATGCGAAAGCTGGCCTTGCCCTGGTGTGGGTACTGGAGAACTGGCACCACTTCTCGCCTGGGCAGAGCTGGAGAGCTGGCCCCGATGGTGTGAGCGTGGGAGAGCTAGCCCAGCATTTCGCCTGGGCAGTGCAGGAGGGCCGGCCCTGGTTGTGTGGGCATGGGAGAGCTGGTGAGCTGACCAACTCAACCACCACCCAGACCCAGATCCAGGGCTTTGAGCTGGCCCACCCTAACATCTAACCCATCTATGAGCTGCTGGAGCACATGAAGGGGCGTGTCCTGCAGAACCTAGGCTGCTGAATCCCCGTACTGAGGACAACAACAGGGTGACTCAGAGGAGTATCGGTGAGAGTCCAGTATTGATTGTGAAACAGAAGCCAGAGGCCTTGAACCAGACCAATGGCAATAACATTTGCAAGCAAAGCTATTTTGGCAAAAGTGACACACCATTTCACTCTGCAGCTTCCATGGTAAGATTTTTTTTTTTTTTCTTGAGGGGGAGGAGGTTACAAGAATGGAGGGCAGATATGGAAGGACTGGGAAATGAGTGGTATTGGGGAGCATGGTGTAAAATTCACAAAGAATCAACAAAAATTGTTTATAAAAAAAAGGCAGCTCTGAGTCTAAGCTAGGCCTCACTGTTGCCAGGCTGATGTTTCTGCCTGTCCTGCTACAGCCACCTCATTTCTTCAAGCCCCCAGTGTGGCCACAGCTTACAGATGTGAAGTCCCAGGGGCCTTCAGAAATATAGCTTCCTTAAACGTTCTTGTTTTGCCTCAGCCATCCATTTCCTATTGGAACTCTGGTACATACTCAGTGGAACCAGAACACTTCCCCAGTTCCATAAGATGAGTCAAAACCAGTCGTGATGGTCCTATTCTCTTGATCTTGTGACTGCTTTAGTCATGGCCGATGTGCCACAGTTCTAGCCAAAAATAAGCAGAGGTAGTGTCCAGGTTGGGGTTACTGTTGCTGGGGTGAAACAGCAGGACCAAAAGCAGGTTGGGGAGGAAAGGGTTTATTCAGCTTATGCTTCCATATCATGGCCCGTCACTGTAGGAAGTCAGGACAGGAACTCAAGCAGGGCAGGAACCTGGTGCTGCTTACTGGCTTGCTCCCCATAGCTTGCTCAGCCTGCTTTTTTATACAACTCAGGATCACAGGCCAGAAATGGCATACCCACACTAGGCTGGGCCTCCTTCATCACTCACTATTTAAGAAAATTCCCTACAGGCTTGCCTACAGCTGGATCATACAGGGTTTTTTTCTTAATTGAGGCTCCTTCCTCTCCAATGATGCTAGCTTGCATCAAGTTGACATAAAACTAGCCAGCATGGCCAAACATGGTGGCACATACCTTTAATCCCAACTCTCAGGGAGGCAGAGGCAGGTAGATCGTTATGCATTTGAGGCGAGCCTGCTCTACAAAGTGAGTCCAGAACGGCCAAGGCTACACAGAGAAACCCTGCTTCAAACAAAAACAAAAACAAAAAAACAAAACAAAACCAAACCTAGCCAGCATGGATAGTTTGTTGGGGACTCTGAGAAAAGTTTTCCTCATTGATCAAAGTGCTGTCTATAGCCATAGCAAAAGGAAGTGTCACAAGAAAAGACAAAACCTAATTTATAGAGGTTTGGACATTTGAACATATGCAAATAGGAGTTTATATATGAAAAAATTATGTAAAATAAGAGTTTATATATGAAAAATGTGCAACATCATTAGTTATTAGGGAAATTCAAATTAAAACTGCAATAAGGAGGCTGGTTCAATGGGGAAGACCACTTTCTATGCAAGCATGAGGACTTGAGTTCAAATCTCCATGCAGGTAAACAGCCAAGCATGGCTGCAGCATGGGCCCATTGCTGACGGTGAGGATGAGAGAGAGAAGCAAGAGGATTGCTGAGGCATCCTGGATGCTAGTCTAGCTCCAGCTACAGCGAGAGACCCTGCCTCAAGGGGATGAGGAAGAGAGTCACAAGAGACCCAGCAGCTCCATTTCTAAGTATGTACCTAAACAACTAAAAAAATCTAACACATAAATGTTCCCAACAGCGTCATTTAATATAGACAAAGTGAAAATAACCCAAATGTCAATCAATTGATGAATGGGTTAAAAAAAAATGTGATCTAGCCATATAATGGTTTTCAGTCAAGAACAAATGAAACGTTGACATACACTGTAACATGGATAAGTCTTTAAAATGTTTTGCTACGTGAAAGAAGCCACACCCAAAGGTGCTTATATGCTAAGTCACACAGATGTAGAGTTATGTTTATATATGAAGTAGCCAGATCAAGGCCACTGAGAACCTGGAAGTGGATATGTTGCTGCCAGGGGCTACGACAGGAGATAGCAGGAAGCAACGGCTATCGTTCCTATTTGGAGAGTGGAAGGGGTTCTAGAGTAGCTAGCAATAATGAACAATAAGCTTGTGTTTACTACAACAAAAATAAACCTAAAAAGAAGCAAAATACCAACTCAGGCTGCAGCATAGATGAACATAAAAGTACTTTGCTAAGTAAGATATTAGACACAGACGGCTGTATATTACATAATTTTTCATATTTAAAATGTCCTGAGGTAGGGAAATTCTGCAAACAGAAAACCGGTCAGCAGCTGCCAACGATTAGGGGTGAGATGGGAATGGAGAAGAAATGGAGAGTTACTGCTTGGGTTCAGGTTGGTTTTAGAGTGATGAATCATCCCGGAATTAGACAGCAGTGGTGGTCAAAACATTTTGGAAAACTCTAAAAGTCATAGAATTTCCCACTTTGATTATTGAGTTTTATAGCACATGAACTATTATCTCAGTAGAGTGCCCGACACCTTTACTTCCCTCTGGATACTGACTTGATGGTTTTCGTGGAGCTTTTGCAATCATCCTACATTCGGACACTAGCTTAAAAGGCTTGATACGCTGAGATTGCAGGAAAATAGATAAAACCAAATCAGCCACCTGCCGATGTTTCTGGACCTCTCGTTCCTTATAATGATAAATCGCTTAATGACTAACTCAACAGAAATGCTGTGGTGAAAGCCTTAGCTGATATGAACATATTCTTTAGAGTTAGCTCTGAGAGTGCATTGGTCAAGTTTTCATCACCACGATAAAGTAGCTAACACAAACATCTTATAATACGGAAGGGTTATCTTGGTTCATGGTCTCGGTTTATGGTCATTTGGGCTCGTAGCAGCAACGAGCGTGCAGTAGCAGCCCCTGGCAGAACAGTGATATATGACAGCGTCAATCTGGGATGTATCAGAGTGATATAATTATCAATAAACTCAATTTTCTTGCTAGTTTTCCAGAGCTTCCACATATTCCCTTTAATCATTGGAAACACGCACACGCTTCAGTTTGCAACAGGAAAACACGCAGTTGTTTAATGATTCACCAAGTGACTAATAGTCTTTGATTCTGATCTCTGACTTATTTAGAATTCAAAGACTTTCTAAAACTCAACTTTCTTTTTTATTGTTATTTATTTTTTATTTTTGAGATTATAATTTAATTATGTTTTTTCCTTCTCTTTCCTCCCTCCAAACCCTCCCTGTTCTCCTTCAAATTCACAGCTTTGTTTTTCATTGATTGTGCTGCATGCATATATTTGTGTGTGTGTATATATATATATATATTTTTTTTTAACATAATCTGCTGAGCCATATAGTGTTACTTGTATGTGTGTAAAATGCAGCTTTCTACAAAGAAATGCCTCTCCTTGGCATTAAAGAAGAGGAGGGTACTATTTACTGGTGTTTAATACTTCTCTCCCTCTGCCCAATGCTGCTTTTCTCAGGGCCGTGAAAGGTACCCCATCTAAATCTGCCTATTATTGAAAGTGTCTGTTTCTACTGTTTCCCTAACTGAGAAGACACCGAACTTCAGTTCCAATATTTTCAGGGCTTATATCCCCCAGAAGCCCTGTCTTTCTACTGGATTTTTCTTCTGTGTACTTAGCTAAGCCTTTCCACCCTGGAATAAACGCCAGTCTCTTACCTTGGCCTTACTAAAGGTTTTCCGGACAAGTTGGCCAATGTTTTACCTTATGTTTCCGTAATTGTCCCATATCTTACTGGTTTAACCTCAAGTTTGTTTTTGCTGTACCTCTCGTTCTGACTTCAGCATTTACACAATTATCAATATTTGTTTTTTGAATTCAGTTTGTTCAATTACCTACTGTTTTCTTTGTCTTTCACTGAAGATGAGTCTTTAAACCAACCAACCTGGGGAGTTGGTTAAATGTTGCTCAAGCAGATTGACTCAAGTCCAGATGAGATACCTTACTACAGCCATATCAACCCAGACCTCAGCTAAAGATAAAAGAAAAACAAAACAAAAAAAAAACAAACAAACAAAAAACAAAACAAAACAAAACAAACAAACAAACAAAAAAAACAGCGCCCAAAGGCAGGAAGAAGAAAAGTGACTGAATGGGAATCTTCCCAGAAGAATGAATTTTTACTTCAGAATGAATTATGCTTCTGCTATTTGACAGGAAGACCCAATTGTTCTGAAATTATAAGAAGTTAGATCTGTGCCTGCCACTCTTGGAATAGAGACCAAAAACTTAAAATATAAATTTCAAATGGGTCTCACAGACTGGATTAACACGGGTAGATTAAGATTGTGTGTGGAGTAACAATTTGCTTTTTCTTCTCTATAGAGATTTTTCATTTCAACTTAAACATAATGTTTAAATAGAGTGTTAACACTATAAACTCGTGCAATGGAATAATACTCAGCAATAAAAAGGAAATTAAGCACTAAATATACTACAAAGATGAACCTTGAAAACAGCATGACTGGCTAAGAGAAGCCAGTCATGAAAGACTGTATGGTTCCTGCAGCCCCCAGCCCCCACCCCAGCCTTCAGCTTCCAACCTCCTGGCCCCCACCCCCAGTCCCAGCCTCCAGCCCCACCTCAGAGTGTTCATGTGACTTCTACTTTCATCACCTTTAAGTCCCAGGGTAACAATAGGCGACAAACCTCACCAAACAAGACAATCTAATGGGCTCTTCTAAAAACCTCTTTAAAAATGAGGACAGACAGAAGAAGAAATGAAAAGCAGTGAAAGAAGCAGATGGTAGATTTTATAAGGTAACTTTCCAGTATGGCAAGACTGTTTACCTGGTTGGTCACTGGCTGAGATCTTTCATTCCCTCTGGGATCTCTGCTGTAGCCTACACTCTTCCCATTACTTCCCTGCTCTGACTTGTCCCCATGCATACTAACCCATCTTTCAAACATGACTGATCATCCTGACTGGTGAAATTCTTTAGAAAATTGTAAAAACCTTTTTCAGATCTAAGTTTTGGGAAATAAGAGATGGTTGGATTGGTGTAAAAGATATGTTCTATAGTTAATTTGCATCTCAGAGTAGGTGCCAGCTGAATTACAGCCACCTGATTTATTAGAGCAGCTTGAAGATGGCTGACCCAGTGTTCATGTCTTACACTCATAAAAGATAATGCTAAGGTGACCCCTCATTTGTGCACAGGGAACCTAATATCCACAAGAATTCAGACTTACTCTTTTCATACAAAAATCAAAGCTAGGAAATACGGCCAGTGAGACAGAGGTGGGACCATACTGTGGCTCTACTTGAAACAGTATTACCCAGCAAACTGGATAGAGCCTGGGATAAGGCCACTAACCGCAAAGCAAATGCCTCACCTCTGCACCAAGGAATTAGAGTTTGAAAATAGTGGAGTTACTATACCTGCTTAGCAATGTAGAATTTAGTTATTGATGACTTCTTGGTCCTGGATCTAAATACGCTGAAAAGCTGCCAAGGAGCCAAGAGCCAAAAAAAGCCCAAGGGAATCCACACGAGAACAGTTTGTTCAAAACAGAGTGGCAGGTCGGCTTCGGGTCTGTCCAGAAATGAGGAATTCTGGGGGACCAAAAGGAAAGACTGTTGTATACATACTTGTAGAATCACAGCCTACTCTCCCATCATTCTCTCCGTGCTTCCCAGCGACTTGAATTCAACCCCACGTTTATATAACAAGCTTCCCCCTTTAACTCCGGATTCTCATGCTCATCATTAATTCTGTATCACAGTAAAACAAATTCACCATTTCATGACCTTCAGTGGCTTCTCTGGCAACCCCACCTCTAAAAACTTATCTTCATGTGATTTTAAGTGAATTTCTACACTGACTAGTCTGCAGGAAACTCATTAAAGAATTTACCAAATTTTAGGAAGAAGAAAGACTATTCCTCTACCCAAAGCGGAAAAGAGTTTCCCAGGTGTAAGGACATGTTACGGGGTTTCTAGCTCTGTTTGAACACACTGGCAGATACTCTAACGCGTGGGCAACCAGACAGAATGTACAGGCAGATGATGACATTTAGCCTATTATGGCTGAGACTTTTATTATTTTTATCAAAACCAAGGAGGCCTGGCCATTTCAGTGCAGGGATGGCAATGCACTGTCAGACAGAGCCATGTTGTGATAAATACATTCAGGACTATCTGTAATGTCCTTCCTGCTCCTGTCATCACTAGCCAAGGTCACCAAACTCCAGAGCTCAGAGAACTCAACTAACATATTTGAACATGAAGCTAAGAGTTCACAGACAACACTCAAGCTCACTCTCCATCCATTAAGCCGCTTGGAAATCTGATCTGTCTTGAAAGTCCCTGCTATCCATGCTCTACAAGGTGCTACTCTTGTTCACCCCCAAACACCTGGCTCTTTCTCTAGTGCTTCTTTCTCTAAAGATGGTGTTACCCAATTCTAACTGTTAGAAAATTTACTGGTCCATACTGGTGGCCACGCATGCCTGAGTTTAAGAAGAAGAAACAAGGAGAAAAAAAACGTAATTTCTCACCCAAAAGGTAGAGTTGCAGTACTGCTCCATGCTGGTTTCCAGAGCACTTTGGTAATGAAGACCTTCCTATGATTGCGTGGTTTCTTCTTTACCGTTTTCCTCAACAAAAGCACATGTCAAGGGGCAATGCACTCTCCCATTTTCACATCCCAGTTAAAGACATACCTTCTGACCTTTATTCCCAACAATTTAATAGTTAACTTTGCTGATTGTGTACTTATGTCAGTGGACAGACATGTGACTGGGGGATCTCCAGAAAGAAGGAGGCTTACCACTCCTGCAGAGCCCCACCCCTGTTGTGTGGCATGCATAGAAGGAACCAATCAAAGATATTGATGCAGTTGGCATGACAGGAGCCCGTTTCCTTTTCTCCTGTGGTTAGTTACCTACAGAACATAATAGAGGAACATGCATCTGTACACGCACAGTTTCCTTTCTTTTGACTCCATTAAGAGTTCACAGAAGGGCTGGAGAGATGGCTCAGAGGTTAAGAGAACTCACTGTTCTTCCAAATGTCCTGAGTTCAATTCCCAGCAACCACATGGTGGCTCATAACCATCTATAGTAAAATCTGGTGTGCAGGCAGAATGTTGTATAGATAACAAATAAATCTTTAAAAAAAAAAAAGAGTTCACAGAAATGTTAATTATCCATTCCTCTGAATTTTTAATTAAGAACACATAATAAACATAAAACATGGTGTAAGTAATAGAAACCTTATTTGAAAAAAGGTCAGGTTATATAGAAGAGCAAAAGCACTGTGACCCAATGAACATAATTTAGGCAACAAAATGTTAGGCTTGCTGTTAGGATTACACAGTTTTCTTTTTTCATATTTTAAAAAATTTTCCATAATTATCAAATATTAATTGTATAATAACATTTTAAAGGGCATAACATAAAATTTATCATCTTGACCAGTTCTAAGTTTGCAATTCAGCAAGGCTAAGTGGACTTACATTGTTAAACTAATTTCTAGAACTTTTACCTTGCAAAACTGAAATTCTATGCCAATTGTGTATTACCCCTTCTCTCCAGGAAAGACATAATATAATATAATGATGATAATATAAACAAGTTAATATAGTCTCTCTTTCTCTCTCTCTCTCTCTCTCTTTTTTGTTTGTTTGTTTGTTTGTTTGTTTGAGACAGGGTTTCTCTGTGTAACATCCCTGGCTGTCCCAGAATGCACTCTGTAGACCAGGCTAGTCTCAAACTCACAGTGATCTGCCTCTGCTTTCCACGTGCTGGAATTAAAGGTGTGCACCACCATCACCTGGCTTAATATATTCTTTTATACATCTTGTTTTTTGTTTTGTTTTGGGAACAGGGTCTCTCTTTGTAGCCCCACTGGAACTCTCTTTGTAGGCCAGGCTGTGCTGGAACTCACAGAGATCCGCCTGCCTCTGCATCCCAAGCACCGCCACACCTGGCTTTTATTCTTGTTTATTGAAATAAGACATTATGAGCTCTGCCATTCAGAACTAAGTTTACATCTGTGTTGCCTACAAAAATAGTTCTAAGTAATCCTCCAGAGCATGTGTTTACCATGTCAGTGGGCATGTCTTCCTATTCTTGATTTAGGATGTTCTGTATTAAAATGACATCTTTGAATATAGTAAATATTTCCAAAGCAAAATGTCTAAAACTTTAGAAGATATTCAGCATATATCACATTATCATTTTCTTCTAGTAAAATACAACATAAAAATGGATTTTTTTTCCTCCCTAAACCGAGGGCTACATTGCTACATTTGTCATAGCCCTGAGCTAGAAACTACAGTGGTAGACATCAGAGGCATTTAAACTCACATAGATATGTTACTGAGGATCTCTGGGCACAGGGAGGCCTGCCACCTCCCAAAAGCTGTGATAACCGACAGGGGATCCAGAGATAGTTCCATCAAGGGGGAAACAATAGCTTACCAGACTTTACAAGGGTGTTGATTTCTAATGGGATCGATGGCATTCGGTTAAAAAAAAACAAAAACTGAGTATGTCAAGAAATGCCTGAAATGGTGATAAATTATGGCCATGAAATTCTAACAACTCTTCCCAGAAAAAAGAATTTGCATCCCACTTTTTGAGTGACTTAGTTTGCTTTGATCAGGAAATTAAGGCAGAAATGATGTAGGGTAGATTATAAAGCCCAAACACAAGAGCTCATCTATACTATACTATACTATACTATACTATGGTGAGGACCTAACCGCCAATTGATTAGGCACCACGTGGAAAACAGATCAAATAGAGTTGGGCAATGCATCTCAGCTGCCCTGGCTGTGGTCCAAGATTGTAACTGACACCCTCCATGACCATCTGCCCACCAGCTGACTTTCCAGGTGGATGCTGACCCAAGCAAGGGAGAGAACAGTCACACGATCGGCACACAGAATTACAGAAATAGCATTATTATAGGAGGGTAAATCATTGTCTGAAGCCACTAAGTAATTCACCTGCTTTTCTGCACTGATATTATCTTAGTATAGGTTTTTTTTTTTTTTTTTTTAATGCTGGCCATTGACCCTCTAAATTATTTAAATGACCAATAGCGAGCCTGAAAATTCCTGCCATCCCAGACATTACTTATTTTATTTTTAGGACTTGTGAGATTGTTCAGGGATACTTGCTGTCAAGCACGTTAACCTGAATCCAGTTCCCAGAACCAGGACAGACCCAGCTCCAGCAAGCTCTCCTCTGATCTCCACACGTTTACATAAATAAATGTGTTTTTATTGTTAGCATATGTCATTTCTACAATGCAAAAACTTTCATCATGAGATTTTTGTGAGTATACAATGTGCTTTGATCATGTTCATCTATCCTCCAGTTGTTTTTATGTCCCTGCCCTCTCTGATAGGTCCCTTGTTTCCTCAAATAGGACCCTTTCTACTTGCGTGCTTTACATTTTTAAAATCTAGATTCCATGTCTGAGAGAAAACATGCAGTATTATCTTATTTTTCTTAACATTTCCCTGTGTTTTCCCCTAGCAGTTTCAAATTTTCCTGTCTCCCATTAAAGTCCTTGATTCATTTTGAATTAATGTTTTGTATAGTGATGATCTAGTTTCTTTCTCCTACCTACACAAGGACAATTTTCCCAAGGGCGTTGTTTAAGAGGCTGTCTTTCCTTCAGTACATGTTTTTGGTACATTTGTCACTTTCTGGGTCTATTTATGTCCTATTATTGGTCTAGTCTCTGCTTCTATACCAACACCATACTGTTTTTGTTACTATAGCACTGTAATATAATTTCAAGTCAGGTATGGTGATATTTCCAGCAGTGCTCTTCTTGCTCAGGATTGCGTTAGCTATTTGGCACTTGTGTGTGTGTGTGTGTGTGTGTGTGTGTGTGTGTGTGTGCTTTCTTGTTATTTTTTCCCACTTCTATTAGAGACTTTCATTGGAATTTTGATGAATTTTGCACTAGTTTGTAGATCATTTTTGGTGCTATTATCATTTCACAATATTAATTATGCCAATCCATTATTTTATGTTTTGAAGTTTTTATTATTGAGGGGTTTTTGTTTTGTTTTGTTTTGTTTTTACCTCCTTGTTAGATTATTCTTAGGTTTGGCGGTTCTTTTAAGGCTAATGTGAATGAAAATGTTTTCCTTATTTCTTTGCATTTTTTGGTTACTGGTGTGCAGCGAAGTTTCTGGAATTTTTTGTTTTTTGTTATTGTTGTTGTTTGTTGATTTTTGAGACAGGGTTTCTCTGTGTGGCCTTGTCTACTACCCTGGAACTCATGTATGTAGACCACACTGGCCACAACTCAGAGATCTGCATGCCTCTGCTTCCCCAGTGCAGGGATGGAAGGCCTGTGCCACCACACCAAGCCTGCTTCTGAGTTTTTCTAAGTTGCTCTGTCTCTGCTGTTTTGCTGATAATGCTTATCAGATCTAAGTTCCTGAGGGAGTCTTTGGGTGTGGTTAATAGGATCATGTGGTCGGCAAGTAAGGCTACTCCGGACGTCTTTCTTTCCTGTTTGTATCCTTTGCAGTTCAGTGGTCTCATTGCTCTGGCGAAGGAGTCAAGTACTATGCTGAACAGGAGTGACAGCGAACACTCTCAAATTTAAAAGAAAGGCTTTTAAGTTTTCTCCCAGTTCATATAATGTGGGCTATGAGGTTGTTGTTCACAGCCTTCACTATGTTGTGATACAATCCTTTTATTCCTAAATTTCTTCCCAGCGTTTATCATGAAGAGATATTTAATTTTGTCAGGATCTTTTTTTTTTAAACATCTATTAAGATGATCAAGTGTTTTTCTGTCCCTGAGTCTATTTATACCTGTATTATATTTATTGATTTGTGTGTGCTGAAAGTTCTTTGTTTTTTTTTTTTAATAAAACCAGCTTGACTATGGTATATGATGTGTTGTAATGATTTGGTTAAAGTACTTTATTAAGAAATTTTGTGTCTGTATCATGGAAATTGGTCTCCAGCTTTGTGGTTGCACCTGTTTTTGAGGTGAAGCAACACTGGCTTTGTACAGTAAATTTTGTTAGCTTTTTTTCTGCCTTGCAGTTACAGGGACTGAACGAGGGTCTTGGTCAGGTTAAGCAAGTGCCTTGCCAGGTGCCACATCCTGTTAAACTTACTTTAATGCAGGATTGGTTATCTGGATAGAATAGGAAGAGCACTTCTCTGCTGTGTTGAAGTTCTAAACAAACTGATAACAGTTGCTAAGGGAGATGCCTGGAGGCCTAGAGGAAGTCGGGTTACAATAAAAAGGAAAAAGAAGCTCAGCATGTTTTTTTTCTTTTTCTTTTTGTGTTTTTTTTTTTTAAGAGGAGGTGTTAGTACAGTTTAACAACAACAGAAGCAAACTGGTAAAATCTTACTTCAAAGGCAAATCACATATTTATGTATGAATCACTACGATAAATATAGGACATGGAACATTGGGTCCCACGTTCACAAAAAACAAAACAAACAAACAAAAAGCCCTGATTCATAGTCCTCCAGGAAAGCTTGCTCTCTTTTATGGAATAGAGACCTTATATAACAGCTTTGACAGGTAAATGAACTTTTGAGATCTTATTTTCATTCTAACTATGAAGAAAGACCAACTAGACCTTTAGAACTATGAAAGGATGCCTTAGCGGGGTCAGGCTTTATCAAATCTCTTAAAATGGCCTTTGCTTTTCCAGTTCAGGGAGAAGACTTTCTTTGTCTATCTTTGTGATAGACAAGTCACGTATAGTGCCCATTCCCAGTTCCAGTTACCTATCGAGGCACATCTGCATTGGCATGCCTTTTGATGCTCAAGCTTTAGCCTAGTAGGATTGATATTAGGATGAATTAATTAGAATGGTTTAATTCATTAGGGTGAATTAAACAGTTTGCTAAGAAGTACAAGAGAGTAAATTACAAACTCAGGAGTTCTTTAACATCAACATTTCAACAGTCTAGTTACTGCTGTTAAAGTCGCTGTCAGTCCAGATGTTTAAAGTAACATCTCCCAAAGTGTGTCAGGACGAAGTTAATCAGCAGTGAGTAGGAGCAACTGCAGCAGCTTAGGGATGCTGTGCCTCCCTGCAGTCTGCTGTGACTCTCCGTGACTCCTTGCAGCGTACCCAGCAATTCCGAATCTTCTCAGCTACTTAAAATACTTTTAAACCGCAAAATAAAGAATGGCTGGACTAGTCCGCTCTCTGCTCTTAGGTCAGGCTCGCTTTGGAAGACCTCAATCTCACATTAGGATCTATAGACCTAACACATGCATTTAAGATAAAGCTAATGTAATCAACTCTGGTTGGCCAGAATGCTCTGGTCATTTTTTATTTCTCTAAAATCATATATGTGTGTGTATATATATATATATACATATATATATATGTATATATATATATACATATATACATATATATATATATGCGCCAAATACTTTACAAAACAAAGATAAAATATCTTTTTCAGTTAAAATCTTTAAGAAGCTAAAAAAGAATCTGACAGTTTTTCAAAAGGGAAAAAAAGCATTAGGTGCCATTTTGGCCACATGTTTCTTATAAAATAAAAAGCTCACATTTGATATATAAAATTCTTCAGTTTAACGACTGTAACAAACCCAATGTTAAAGTGAGGTTATCACAGAGATCCCCAATCTTCTGTGAGTGTTTGACATCTCAGTTTACAGGGCAAATTTTATAAGCTATAGAATGGAACACTAAGAGAGTAATGGAACACTAAGAGAGCCCACAGTTTGGGTTCTGGAATGCTGATGGCAAGTTCTCCATATTACCTACTAGTAGTCTTTCTCAGGAGATTAAATGCAGTGATAAAAAGTTAATGAAACTTCCGGAGTAAACAGACGTTTCATAAGGTGTCAATAGAAGAAAGGTGGAAATAAAGTTGGTTTAGTAGAACTCTGATCTTTGGCTCAAACACACATACACACACAAAACCACAAGCTACTGCTGTTATTATATCAAAATAAAAAGGCAGGAATCATGTGAAAATAAAATATTCTCAGAAGTCTATCAGGAAAGCTACACCAAAAATTCTTAAATAATATAAAGCCAAGTTATCAAGCTATGAACTAAAAGTTAAAATAAGATAACTTTGCTTTGTTAAAATAAGATATTTCAGTGGACCTGAAGCTAAGAATGCTTTTTATAAAATGTGAGGAAGAGTAGCCAGTGAAAATAGTTGCTTGATTTTCTCTCTTATTCCACAAAGCTCCTGAAATTTACGTGGCTCCTTACACAAAGTTTCCTAACTCCCGAACTGCACTTCAGAAATGACAGAGGAGAGCCACAACAGCTTTCATCTCTGTCTGAAAGAGAGTAAAAAAATGAGAACTCTACATTAGATGTTGTTCTGGAGAATTCACACTAACTCCTGCCAAATTTCCAGGCCGGGCATGCGGCTGGCACAACAGCTTAGAATCTACAACAACGGGGTGGAGAGATGGCTCAGAGGTTAGGAGCACTGGCTGCTCTTCCAAAGGTCCTGAGTTCAATTCCCAGCAACCACATGGTGGCTCACAACCATTTATAATGAGATCTGGTGACCTCTTCTGGCATGCAGACAGAACACTGTATACATAATAAATAAGTATATCTTAAAAAAAAAAAAAAAACAACTACAGCAACAGTCAGTCACACTACCCTGAACTCTTTAGCTGTTAGCGTTTAGCAAGTGGCAAGAATAGTAGGTTACATGTGATTATAAATTTATCAAAACCTACAGAATATATAAAACCAAGAAAGAACATAAACTATGGGTTTTGTGTTTTAATACTATTAATTATAGTCATTAAATAAAACAATTATAATAATGAATACTGAAATTAAGGGGGAGCTATACATTTAGAGGGACAAAGAGTTTCTGGGAAATCTGCACCTGTAGTTCAGTTTTGCTGTGAACTAAAATTCCTCTAAAAGCAATTTTTTTTAAAGGATGATCTTTTTAAAAAGATTATTTACTTATTTGTTTAATGTACAGGAGTGCTTGCTCTATTTGCATGCATGGCTACATGACAGATGAGGGCTTCAATCAGAAGGCACCAGATCTCATTATAGATGGTTGTGAGCCACCATTCGTTGCTGGGAATTGAACTCAGGACCTCTGGAAGAGCAGCCAGTGCTCTTAACCAACTGAGCTTTATCTGCAGGCCATAAAAGCAAATTTTTAAAAAAGTGAATAGAACATATGTTACTTCTTTTTGACAAAAAATATGTATTTGTAGATTCAAACAAGTTAAATTTTGTTTGAGATGGTTATTTTTTTTTTAATTTTTAAAAATGAAGTTACTTTATTTCATTTCTTGTGTGTTTTGGTGTTTTTTCTGCATGTGTGTCTGTGCTCTGTGTGCATGCCCACTGCCCACAGAGGCCAGAAGGAGGCACTGAAATCTCTGGACCTGGAGTTACAAATGGTTGTGGACGACCATGTGACTACAAAGACTTGAATCTGGGGCCTCTGGAAGAGCAGCCAGGACTCATAACCCCTGAGCCAGCTCTCCAGCCCCTTGTTTTAGATTTACTTATTTATTTGTTTTTTTTTTTCTTTTTGAAAAATTTTTTTGTTTATTTATTTAATTGGTTTTTAAAGACAGGGTTTCTCTGTGTACCCCTGGCTGTCCTGGAACTTACTTTATAGACCAGGCTGCCTTCAAACTTACGGAGATCCGCCTGCCTCTGCCTCTTGAGTGCTGGGATTAAAGGTGTGCACCACCACAGGCCAGCCCCTTGTTTTATTTTTAAGACAGGATCTTATTTTGCTCAGGCTGGCCTCAAACTCACTATGTACCAAGGCTAGCCTTGAACTCATCTTCCAGACTCAATTTCTCAAGTGTTAGCCACTATGCTTGGCTTTCAAATGAACTGGTTTTGTTTGTTTTGTTTTTCAAAACAGGGTTTCTCTATCCTTGGCTGTCCTGGACTTGCTTTGTAGACCAGACTGGCCTCAAAGGCACAGCGATCCACCTGCCTCTGCACCCTGAGTGCTGGGAATGAAGGCATGTGTCAAAATGCCCAGCTTCAAATAGTAACTTTTCTTGGCAGGGGATGGGGGGAGAAAACCAGGACTTTAGAAATTTGCTTATGTTAGACACTGGAAGCCGGAGAATGAATAGCAAAGCTTTTGCAGCCTAAAATAGATTTTTATTTATGGTTGTGAGCCTAGCCTTTAAGGGCTGAGCCATCTCTCCAGCCCCAGAAATAGATTTTATGAGAACTTACAGAGGTCAGAAGAAAACCATTATCTGTAAACCTCTGGAGTCACTGAGACTAGTGAAAGTATCTTAAGACTGAAGGGACAAATACCTTTCAGGATTTTTAGTAAGACAGGATAGAGAGACGCTAAAAAAAAAAAAAAAAAAAAAAAAATCACACATAAAAAAACTCTGACTGTAGCTACAGGAAAGAATAGTTTGTTAAGTAAAGAATATTTTGGGAATTAAAGATCATCACTAAGAATCAGAATAAGAACAAATTTTAAGAACAAACACACAACCAAATTTGGTTTCTCTATTGATCTTATTAAATAGTCAGCAGATATATATTGTGAGCTCAGCAAGGTATTTAACAAAACATATCATGATTTCTGAATAGTTTAAGATTAGAATATGTTACATGGATCTTTAGTTGAACAAATATATATTCAAAGAAATTAACAAAACGAAGTAATAGGTACTCTAAGAGCCTCTGTTAGAAGCTTGTGTCATCTTCTGCAAAAATACCAAGACTCTTTTCGCTCCCAAATGAGGTAGGCGGCACAGAAAAGATACTTACTTTGGGGAGAAGTTTCAACTAGAAAATCTGTAAGGTTTTATGATACAATGGATATAAAATTTACACAAAAGGCAATGTAGTATGACAATTCCCTTTACTTAAAGACAAACAACAGGATTTCTTTACATCACAAACTCTCCTAGGACCTTGAAGATGTGGTTGAAATCCAACACATGCAAAATTTTAGAAATGCTCCTATTCTATCATGTGAAACTTTTTATTTAATGAATTTTCTCCATGTGAGAGCTACCACTCATATTTAAAGGCTGTACTATAAAGGACTGTAAGACATAATAAAGAAATCAGAAAGATTATAAAAGGATTTCTCCTAATTTCCTTTCCTCTTTAATTGTAGAGATGCAACCAAGGACTTTATTTAGGCCAGGCAAGCGCTCTTTACCACCTAGCTATAACCCTGTTCTCCAAATTGTCCCTTATCTGTCTCCAAAAATGTAGTTAACGGCTTGGTGTGTGCATAGATAGATAGATAGACAGACAGATAGATTTATAGAGATGGATAGATTTATATAGAGCTAGAGAGCCTTTACAACATAGTTCAATCAACACAGTGATGAATACACAATAGTATTCTCACAAACTTCTACTGTCCATTGATGTCTCTTTGCTGATTTGTATGACTTTGCAGAATGAAATTTCCTCATGAAATAGTTCTCATTCTTGTTAAGTGATGCACCACTATAGTTAAGCAGGCAGACATAATTGAGGAAACGTCTAATCATAATGACTCAGGAGAAAATGTTCTATATTATTGGTACTTAGTACGCAAAGTCTAATTAATAAGTTAATAATTGAATAAATAAAGAACCTTGTCAAAATTTGCAATTCAATGACTAAGGTAACTCAAAGAGTTGGACACTTTAGGTTAATGATTACAGAAGTATTTAAGGAAGGTTTTCTTTCTACCCGGACATCCAGAGTAAGTGGCAACAGTAAAAAGATGGTTTTTGCCTTCGTATTTTAAAATTTGCTATAGTACTTCATGTACCTAGACAAAAGTTAAACATTTTGATTATGAAATAGCAAAGCAATTTCTCCCATCAACTGTAATATGGATATTCTCATATTGCTAAAATGACAAGTTTTTGTTGTTGTCTTTTGCTTTCGAATATCCAGGACCCAAGGGCTAGGGTGTAGTTCAGTGGTAGAGCACTTACCTCTGTGCAAGGCCCCAAGTTTTAAGTCCGGCAGTTAAAACAACAAACAAATACATGGATCAAAGAAAGATATACAGGCCATAATTAACAGCATTTTAATACTTTTACTGTGAAATTATTTTCCTTTCTTACTAAAACTTAGAATATAGTGAAATTCTTCTTGAGGGTTAAATTGCAAAGAACATATTTAAATAATAAGTGATTTCATCAAATTAGACTTAAAAGCTTACCAGAAAAAAAAAAAAAGGTAATTACTAAAAGAAAATTTATAGGGTTTTCTAAGTTCATACTTTGAAAAATGATAAAAGCTGGTCCAGTAAGCGGGCAAAGGTGCTTGCCAAAAGATCTTGAGGAGCTGAGCCATTCTCTGGAGCCCACATAACAGTGAAAGAAGAGGGCTCACTTCGCAGAGTTGCCCTCTGACCTCTGCATGCCTGGCACCTGGTATGTACATACACACAACAATAAAATAATAAAAATTATAAATGCTATCAATGGGACAGAATCATATTTCCAGTAGATTCAAAGAATACACTTTTGTTTAGAGGTTGTGGGCTTTTGGGGAAAAGAGTTGTTTGTGATAGGGTCTTACTGTGTAACCCAGGCTAGCTGGGACTTCCAATCTTCAAGTCAGCCTATGAGTACTGAGGATAGAAGTAGTTTTTAACCTTTGGCAAGCTAGACAGAATGGAATGTACTATGTACAATGTTCTTCGGACAGCAAGCTATCAACATAGCAAACACAATAATTTTTTAGATCTTTACTTCAATCATCCCATAATGTAATCTTGACAAACCATAGCACAGACTAGCATGAAAAGATATGCAGTAGAAGAGAAAACAGTCTTCTGACTTCTGGAGAAATAAGGAAAATATAGAAAACAAGAAAACACGATTTATCATTTTTCAAAAGGGAATTTGTAAAACAAATACTGCTATGAAGTGGCCAGATTACAAAATAATCTGACAGATTAGAGAAGGCACTTTAAGCTGTAATATCCTGGAGAAACATTTAACTTTACTAGCATTAAGTACATAATTTTTCTTGAGTCACAGTCTCACTGGCCTTCAACTCCTGGCTTTAAGCAGCCCTCCTGCCTGTTTCCCAAGTATATGGGAATACAGGAATAGCAGAAAATTAATAGCCATTGCTTTCAGAACTAGACAACTGAAGGAAACGACATGATTTTGCCTATAAGATTTGAATAGTGCAGAATATTAGCAACCCAAGTTAACATCAGTGTGAACTGGTGGGAAGAATGCTTGTTAGACATAGTTAAATCACAGCAAGAAGTATTATCTTGATATATGCCTATGAACTTGTTTAATCTCAAAATACCATTTTTATAGTTACATATATATAGTTATATATATATCTATATATATATATTTATTTATTTATTTATTTATTTATTTATTTATTTAGAGACAGGTATTCTGTGTAGCCTTGGCTGTCCTGGACTCGCTTTGTAGATCGTGCTGACCTTGAGAGATCCGCCTGCCTCTGCTTCCCTGAGTGCAGGGATTACAGGTATCCAGCAAAATATCAAATATTTTTATGGCTGATAACTAGACTTATTATAAACAGTAATGTGAAATGACAACATGAAAATGGCCAAATTAGTAATCAAAATTTACTAGACAAAAAAAAAAAATTTTTTTTTTGAGACTGGCTTTCTCTATGTAGTCCTGGCTGTCCTGGACTTGTTTTGTACACCAGGCTGGCCTTGAATTCACAGCAAATCTGCTTGCCTCTGCCTCCCGAGTGCTGGCATTACAGGTATGTGCCACTGCAACTGGCAACAAATATCATTTAACCGTACCATCAAGACTATAAAATATAACCGGGTGTGGTGGTGCACTTGTAATCACAGAGCTTAGGGAGGCAGAGGCAGGCAGATCTGTGTGAGTTGGAGGCCAGCCTGGTCTACAAAAGCCAGTTCAGGAAAGCCAAGGCTTCACAGAAAAACCATATTTTGAAAAAAAAAAAAAAAGACTATAGCTTTTACTTGAAGGTCTACCAATTAGTAATTTTTAAGGCGTTTGAACTAAGAGGCCCATATTTTATTTAAATGATACCTTAAAATCTATCATTTAATTTGAAAATCTATTACTCTGGAGGTTGCATCTAAAGTGCAACAAATACGGTGTGTGGGCATAGAGATTTGGGCTAAAAAATGCTGTTTTTAAAATTGTGCCTTTGACATGAGAGACAACTGTGTTGTATCACCATTGACTTAAGAGACTGTGTCCACTGAGTTCATGTCAAAGATTTTAGGATTTTAGGGATTTTAGGTCCTCTCCATGCATGGTCCTTGGTTCGAGTATTGGTCTCTGCAGGATCCCCTGGGCTTGGATTTTTAGTTTCTGTTGCTCTCCTTGTAGAGCTCCTTCTCCCTCCAGGAAGAAAGTCTATCTCCCCCTTCTGTCATAAGATTCCTTGTACTATGCACAAAGTTTGGCTGTGAGTCTCACCATCTGCTTCGATGCCCTGATCAGTAGAGTCTTTCAGAGGCCCTCTGTGGTAGGCTTCTGTCCTGTTCCCTATCTTCTCCTGCTTCAGATGTCTATCCCATTTGCCCTTCCGGGGTGCAGTCTTGCCAGGCCACAGAGGAAGCCAATCCAGCCAGTCCTGATGAAACCTGATAGGCTAGGGTCAGACAGAAGGGGAGGAGAACCTCCCTTATCTGTGGACTAGAGGAAGGACTTAGGGGAAGAAAAGGGAGGGAGGGTAGTACTGGGCGGAGAGGAGGGAGGGGTCTACAGCCTGGATACAAAGTGAATAAATTGAAATAAATAAATAAAAAGATTAAAAAGAGACTGTCCTCCTGTGGCCTCTAAAGACAAGAAAGACTATCACCTCAGTGTCTTGTGATTGGACTCTTGAGAATGAGTTACAAAGTAAGTAAACATGATGACTCCTGACTTATGAAGATGTTCCTGACTTCACAGAAGCAATACACTGCAATTCCATGTACAAAGTACCTTCTTCCAGAAGCCGACTTAAACTCAGAGTGGCTTCAGCAAATTCTAACAAACTTTTGAGGAGTTTGAACTCAAACCAAGAAACTTTTCTCGGGCTGGAGAGATGGCTCAGTGGTTAAGAGCGCTGTCTGCTCTTCCAAAGGACCCGGGGTTCAATTCCCAGCACCCATATGGCAGTTCACAGCTGTCTGTAATGCCAATTTCAAGGGATCTGACACCTTCACACTAAAATGCACATAAAATAAAAATTAAAAAAAAAAAAAAAGAAACTCCTCTCACTAGTAAGACTGCATTTCCAAGGATAGGTTATCTCTTGTAAATTATTGATACACTACATAACTTTAGTTTCCTCAACCCTTAGTAACTGCTAAACCGGGAGCTGACTGAATTTTCCATTAGTTTAGGACCCTTACAAATGCCATGACTAAGTTAAAGTGGCTTGAATGAAAATATTTGTTCATTTAAATAACTAAAACCTGAGAAATTACAATTCGTAGAATTCCAGCGGCTCTATTTCATACCCCTTTCTCTGATTTTTTTTTTTTTTTTTTGCATGTCAGCTTTATTCTTAAATTGGTGTGAGTCGACTACAACAGATTCAGAATGCATCTCTAGATATAACACGTATTAGAAGGAAAAGGAGCATTTTTAGAAGGACTTCCAAATGTATAAAGCACTTTCTGGCATCTCAAATGATACAGTTCCTCAATCAAGCCCTCAATGGGGAATAAGGACTGAAGTCCTTAATAAGGCCCATCCCTGGGTCTGTGCTGAGGACACCCTTCTTCCTAAGGCACTGATGTTTCATGAGAAAGACTGAAATTCTGTTCTAGTACAGTCTCAGGATAACTTGGGAACAAACTCTACTTACTTTCATATCAGAAAAGGATTTAAAATGGTCTTTTAAAATACATAAAATATAACAAAAAATCTAATGAAAAAAGAGAAAAGATGCAACAAGCCTATTGTGCAAAACGTACTCTTTCTGCTTTCACCTAGATAAATGCTGCAAATTTGACCGCTGTTCTCATCAGTCAATGAAAGGAGGGAGACTTGGTAATCAGTAAAGATGACAGCAAATTTATGGGGCAAGGCACTGGGGAAGGAGGATCCCTTATTTTGATAGTTCCAGTAAAGCATCTTTGGTAGGATTGCATTCATGCTGTGTTCTTACCTCTGGGTCAATGAATGTACACAATCAAATCAGGAATTCTGACTGACTGGCTTGGGTCATGTGGTCTCTTCTATAGGCAAGGGAAATGAAATTATATGGCTGATAATGTTACCAAGAGGAAAAAAAAAATCATTGTACAAGGGCAGATTCAGAGACAAAAAAATAAAAATAAAACATTCCAAATTTCATATGAATGGAATGTTGTACAAGTTATTAATATACTGCATTTACCAGTTGCTGTTATTTTAAAACGGTCCCTGCCAGATTGGGTGATGTAGGTCTGTAATCACTGCTACCCAGGTGGCTTAGGTAAGAGGATTGTTTACGTTCCAAGGCCCATTTGGTCAGCTTAAGAGTTTTCGTATCTTAAATATTCTTAAAAGGTGCTGTGTAGGCACAGTGGGAGTAAAAGAGAGGCATCGATGATGCTGTTTAGCTGTGAATCCTGAGCTAAAATACCAACTTGCCAGGCACAAAATTGGAAGTTGTTAGAGCAGTAACTAACTTCCTTGCGTTGATTTGAGGCCCACTACACAGGAGGGAATTCACACCTGGTATTGTAAATGCAGGCAAAAAAAACCTTTAGAATTTAAGAGGAAGCTTATGTACAGCTGTTTAGCAAATGTAACTTGCCACCAAAATAAATTCTAAATATTTTATGTTTATGCTCTGAGACTAATACTTTGCACAGCTTTAATCAGAAAAGCTTTTCTTTGCAATGAACTGCACTGATGCAGATCCATGGCTGCTCAGGGCACTGAGTATTAGGTGATGGGTGAGAACTCAGCCCAAAATAGGAAGTTTATATCACCATTTCTAAGCCTCAAGGAACGTCACAGTAGAAGAAGAAAGAATGTAACGTCTGGAAGATAGGGAGAAGGCCTATGAAATGCTATTTTCTGGGTATCACACAGCCATTACTGTTGGTATAATGTTCTTTTGAAATATACACACCTTACCCTTGTTCATTCAAATGCTGATTTCTCCCCACCACTCTCTGGTTTCAATCCAGATATTGCATTGTGATACTTATTTTAAGCATCCTGTCTCAACTTTGTGTAAACAGGCCAAAATAAAGCAACTAGACACAATGTTGAGCAATGGGAGGAGCCAGAGGACAGGAAAGAGGGGAGGAGCCAGAGGTCAGGAAATGAGTGGGAGGAGAAAGGGCGAGGAGAGAGAGGAGAGCTGAGCAGGAGAGAGATCTTGGAACAGCATGGAGAGAATGAACCAGACGTAAGATTTCACAAAAAGCAAGTATAATGGGTAAAATCTAAATGTTAGGAAACTATGAGGGGTTGGAGGTTTAGGAGGGAGTAACTATTGCCCAGCATTGTGTTCTAGGTTAACTAAATAAACCAGTCTCTGCGTAGTGATTTGATTATACAGCTGTTTAGGACTAACAGCAGCTTTACCAGAAGATATATCAATAATAAATATTAATCACCACATACAACACATTACAATCATCTCACAGCAACTGAAGTTGCTTCTCCTGGGCCTTCACAAAACTGGGCCTGTCACTAGTCAATCGTGAACGGATAAAATATTCACAGGACCACAATGAACAACTGTGTGGATTCTGGGGGAAAGGCAGTTATTTTCTTCAATTACATACCCATGAAGTGAGCCCACCAAGCTCCAATGGATAGTTTGAAACTTATGGCCACACAGATATTCCTGGTCATACTTAACGAGTCACAAAATAAAGACAAGAAGATAAGAGCTATAAAGAGATGGAGATTCACAAGAGTGGGAAAGAGATCAGGAGAGGGAATCAACCAGGTGTGTTATATACACGTATGAAGTTGTCAAAGGAGAAAATAAGTTATATATAAATATGCGAAAATTTATACAACACGAAGACAAAGCAGATGAGTACTGGGTATATAGCTCAGTAATAGAGTGCTTATTTGGCATGAAAAAGATTCTAGGTTTAACTATGTGATATTATCCAAGGTTAAAATTTAATAATTCCAAGGGAAAGGATAGGGAAAATATTGTTTTAGCAAAAACATGATATTGAGAGATACAAATTAGAGAATAAGAAGCTGTATTTTGTTTTCACTGGTGTTTTCATACATGTATTCCTTCACTACATTTCAGGAAGATACTTTCACTGTTGTGTTCTTAGATAGGAAATATTCTAGACCAATCTAATTAAAAAAACCTTCCTCACATATTTTTAAAATCAACTTTATTAAAATATAAACTCATTTTGTGGGAACATTATTTTTCAGCCTATTCAGAGTTATACAATAACCATCATCACAATGAATTTGGGAACCATTTCTATCATCCTCTAAAACAAAATAAAATCCCCAAAGAAAAAAATAAACCTCGTATTTAATTTAGAGCTTTTTTCTTACTGTTTCCAGAACCAGCTAACATGGGGGAACAAAGTGGCATTCCTATTATCATTTTTCCTTATTTGTCAAGGCCTCCTCCTCCAATTTCAGGATTGAGGCTGAGAGACAAGGACCAGAAGAAAATGACCTACACAGGTCATTTTATTGAACCAGTAGAGCATCAGCTTTTTAGTTTCCAGGATGTGGTGCTCTGAAGTGCTAAAACTGAAAAAACAAAACAAAACAAAATAAAAAACCATTTAAAATGAGATGGCTGTTCCTATGAACTGATGCTATAATTCACTTTTGCTTCATTAAAGTGTACAAAATAATGAAATGCATAGTTCAGTTTTGTTTGGCTAATGGCTATCAAATACATATTCTGTGATAGTACTTTCTAGGTATCTAACTCTTCAAATCCTGTCCTTCAGAAGGTCTTCCTTGGTTCAGTCCAGGTATCTGTCAATATTTGCAAAACAGTAGTTTCTGCT
The DNA here is from genome assembly GCF_907164565.1 of Psammomys obesus. Taxonomy (NCBI): domain Eukaryota; kingdom Metazoa; phylum Chordata; class Mammalia; order Rodentia; family Muridae; genus Psammomys; species Psammomys obesus. The sequence goes on along the minus strand of NW_026596125.1, from coordinate 3,779,470 downwards.
GTAGTCTTCCACTATTTGTAACTTAAGTATAACTGATGGGCTATGGTAGTTTAAAAGAAGATAATGAAATATAAGATTAAGTTCCCATTTTAACTAGTAAACAACACGTTAGTACCATGTAGAAATTTCAGGTCCCAACAACATTTTACATTTACACAGGATCATGCTTAACTCTTACTTCACTAGGATCTGCAAAATGACTGTTCTCTGATGGATAAATAATATTACCACGAACATCCATGCACAGAGTTGTGTAGACACTCAACATACTCACAGTTCTTTGGGTATATAATTGCTGAGTCATACTGCATCTCTGTGTTTAACACTCTGAAGATTTACCAAACTGTTCTGTTGTTGGTTATTAATATTTACTATTGAGTTATCTTTTAGTTAAACAGCGGTTATTCCTAAACAAGCTGTATACCCAAATCACCACACAGAGGCTGGGATTTATTTAACTAACCTAGAGCACAATGCTGGGCAATAGTTACTCCATCCTAAACCTCCAAGCTCGCATAGTTTCCTACCATTCAGATTTCACCCATTATAATTACTTTTAGTCATATCTTAGGTCCGTTTCCATGTTGTTCCAAGACCTCTCCTGCGCAGTCTCTGCTCCCCTCTCCTCCCACTGGCTTCCTTCTCCTCCCCTTCAGGCCAGGATGTCCCACCCTATTTTCTCCATTGCACAGCACTAGCTGGTTGTTTAATTGACAATTACAGAGAACAAATGGGGGCATGTTTACACAAACTTGAGACAGGTGATGCTTAGAATAAGCATCACAATGCAATGTCCGGATCGAAGCCGGATACTGGAGTAGAGAAGTGTGCATTTGAGTGAACGAGGGTACAGTCCACAAGATATTGCACCAACACTGCTCTATAAAAATAGCTGCATCATTTTATACCCATCATCAGTGCATGAAGGCTCTAGTTACCCCACATCTTTCCGCACTTGAGTAGTCATCCTTGTCTGTATAAAAAAGGGACTCACTATTTTTGATTTGCAGTTCCCTAGGGATTAAAGATGGTAACCATTTGTAACTTTCCTTTAGAAACTTCTATTTAAATAATCTGCTACTTTAAAATCAGATTGTTTTTCATGATTGAGTTTAAGTGTTTATATATTCTAGCTACCATACACTATCAGACATGATTGTAAAGATTTTTCCCCCATTTTTTCCAGGTGTCCTGGGTTATTGATGTTACCCATTGAAGCTTAAGTTTTTGATAAAGTCCAATTTACTCCTTTTTTTTTTACATTTGCCACATGTGCTCTTTGCCTAATCTACGACCACAGACTTATCATTTTCTTCTACACAGTTTGTGTTACTGATATTACATTTACATTTACATTTAGGATTCCTTTTACTTTTGTATATGGTATAAAAATCTAGTTCCAGGGCTGGAGAGATGGCTCAGCAGTTAAGAGCACTGGCTGCTCTTCCAGAGGTCCTGAATTCAATTCCCAGCAACCACATGATGGCTCAAGCCATCTATAATGTGATCTGATGCTCTCTTCTGGCCTGCAGGTGTACTAATAAAATAAATAAATACAGAGCACTCATAAAATAAATAAATAAATATATATTAAAAAAAATCTAGTTCCAGTCTTTTGCATGTGGATATATAGTTTTATTTCAGCATCATTTGCTAAGACTATCCTTTTCTTTTTTTCTTTTTTTTGAGACAGTTACTCTGTGTAGTGTTGGCTGTTCTGGACTCAATTTGTAGACCAGGCTGGCCTTGAACTCAGTGAGATCCTTTGTCTCCCCGACTGCTAGGATTACAGGCATGAGCGACCACACCTGGATTGTTAAAACGATTTTAAACAAATTTCCCAATGAAGGTATTAGACTTCTACTATATTGTTAGCTCAGCTGACAGCCCAGAAGGTAAAAACCAAAAGCTTGCTAGCTCAAAGCTCAAAAAGGCCCAAGAGCCAGAGCTAAAGCTTAAGCACTAGAGAGCTAGAAGCGAAGCTAAAGCCAAAGAGCTGAAAGAACCTTCTACTTCTACCCACTGTCTTAAATACCCCACAACTCAAAATTCCTATTGGGATCCGTAAGCAGGCATCTCTATGGCCAGCCCAAGGGACCTGATAAGCCAGATATCAGGCATCTGTGAAGCCACCTATGGACCACCTGAAACCACCCACGCATGCTCTGGGTCACCTTGTAAGAGGACAAACACCACCTCCAATCTCTCTCTCCTGCCCTACCCAGATTCGGTATCTGTGACCCCTTCCCTCTTCCCTTACTAAACCTCCCATGTGGAACCGATATTGTGGCGTGATTTGTGAACCCACTGTGAAACTTTGCTCCACAATCCTAACACCTCCTACTCTTTAACCCCAGCCGGCTGGTTTCTTCCTCCACCTCTTGACCTAGGATTAACTTTATTAAACCCTGTGTACAGAAAGCTCTTGGATTAAAGGTGCGTGCTAGGGCTGGGTGAACCACACCATAATTACCTGTTTACAATAAACAGAATGTTCTTGATTTAAGATGAGTGATAGGGCTCAACCACACCAAATAAGAAACAGTGCTTTACAGTTCACAATTTTGGGGTTCACAATGGGATCAAATATCCTGCAACACTATGTCCTTGCCTCAACTTGGATGTTAGAATGTAAAGGAAAGAAAGAAAAAAATTCAAGTTTGGGATTATTTTTTTAAAGTTTCATTTATTTATTCATTCATTTATTCATTCATTCATTCATTCATTCATTCATTTATTTATTATGTAAATATTATTATGCCTGCAGGCCATAAGAGGGCACCAGCTCTCATTATAGGTGGTTGTGAGCCACCATGTGGTTGCTGGGAATTGAACTCAGGACCTCTAGAAGAACAGACAGTGCTCTTAACCACTGAGCCATCTCTCCAGCCCAAGTTTGGGAATTTTTATGCTAAACCATATAACCTTTACATTTCGCCCAGAACAATAAATCCAATTAGTACATGATAGAAAGAAGAACTAAATGAAACAGAAAAGCAAGACTGTCTTCTTTCATAGTAAGCTACTGACGATATTAAGTCAACAAATTTGAGACTATAACATAATAGAATGTGAATTTTTATTTTACAGACAAAAAGGCAAAAAAGTGACCCTAAATTGACCCTAAACCAAATTCTCATTTCACATTTTACCAGTTCATCAGTTAATTCCACTAAAAACTGACTAAGCCTTTCTCTGTGGAACAAGAACAGACTCAATTTCCCCATGATCACAGCAATGACTAGCAAAGAAAACTGATTGCATTGTTGTTCCAATTTCTTTTTCTTCTTAGAAACATACTCCATGGCCATGTGGAAGATAACTGTAGATTCAACTTCTGCCTTTACACTGTGATATCCTTGACTTTCAGAGAAGTTTAACTAAACGAGGACATCCTTTGCAATAGCATTCAAAGTCCTTACTTTTGTCACATCTGTTACCTTCATTGAATACTCTGAATGAGCAAGTGATGCTCCCATTGCAACAGAGGAATTTCTGCAATAGAAATAACAAAGAACAGATAGATAATCCTATCAGTTGTTAAACACACCCTCCTACAGGCACTTTGCTTTATAGACTAATTCATGGCTCAGAATAAGGGAAGATCAAGGATGGCAGACTACCATACTCCACAATTTTCATTACTTAATTACTTGAAAAATCTACTAGCTAAGTTTACCTGGCAGGAGATTGGATTTTATATCTGAAAATGTGCATACTAAGAGTCTTCCTTTTTTCATTGCACCTCCCTTTCCCAACTAGTAAATGAGATGATTCAACCTAAATTGTAGAAATCCTTTAGGGTATTAATAAAACATGCAGTAGATTAAAGTCCTTAATGGCAATAAACTTTCAAAACAACTGCAAGTAGAGAGCAAAGGTAAAGGAAGAGTATTTACAGTAGGAGAGATAAAATGGTCCTGACGCTGCCTTATCAATTATTAACTTTGTAAATGGAAAGCATACAGAAGGGTTCATGTTAATATCTGACTCACTGGATACTTTATTAAGTACCTAAGTTCAGGAATGCTTTAGTTAGGCAATATTTCCACTCAATTAACAGTCTCTCTCTTAATAGACTCACAGTCTAGATATAACCACAACAATGATGAGGGCTACCAAGACCAAGCAAAGACTAGATACAGGATTACTTAACTTCTGAAGTTACTGCTTATTTATGGCAGAGCAACAATCATTTTACAAATACTTTTCAACTGAAAAAGTAACCATAATACTTCCTTATCACAGCATTCCATTATTTAATAATGGCATTAACTAAAGTTTTCTTATTTAAACAAGCAAAGATTAATTTCATCTTCTCCTGTATATAAATAAGGAATGCATTTGTACCGAAACTTCATTCCCGAATCTCTAGAAGACCGAGCAGAACAGTGGAATTCGGTAGCACCAGAACCCTCAAGGATCCTTTGCAGATTTTTATCTGTTATGCCACCCCCTGTTACAAAGAAAAAGTAATATATTAAATGGAACAGAACATCACATAAAATTTCAATATAGTGAAATCCTTATTCTACATAACCTCTCTATTCTAAAAATGTTCACTGATTCAAGGATTACTGTCTCTAAGCTAACATGAGATCAGAAAACAAAATCTATGGCGCAGATCTAGAGAACTTTTAAGGACAGAGGGCTTATACTGAAATCTCATTTATCCACTGGTTTATGTCACAATGCCATGCATTACTATCTTTGCATTTAAAAAGACTATTCTGGACAAGGAAAATTATTCAGAACTTCATCGCTACTTTCCTATCAACTTAAAACCAAATATATGGGAAAATCAAATATATGAGAAGGTCAAGATAGGCCTGAGGAAAAAGCTACAAAAGCATCAGAAAATTATCCTCAACAGAAATCCTGTAATGTTTTTGCTCTGGCCCAGGTTTTGAAGATTGTACTGGACTCTACTAGAAATGAGTAACTAAACTATTTACAGCTTGTTCATCATACTACTAACTTTTGTTTCATTTTACTGAAGAATCTAATTTTACTTTATTTAAAGCACATAGCCAAGATGACATTCATTTGGATAATCTTGAATATATTTGTAATAGTTATAGTCTGAACTGATACTGGTAATTATAAGTATGAAGTTATTCATCCTTATATTCTGATATAGTAGATCTATTTAAAACATTTTAGGATGGTATTAGTTATGTACTTTGTACTTTAAGCTACGGTTTTTTGGTTTTTTTTTTTTTTTTGTTGTTGTTTTTTCCAGTTTCTTGAGACAGGATTTCTCTGTGTGTAGTTTTGGTTGTCTCTCACTCACTCTATGTAGACCAGGCTGGCCTTGAACTCACAGAGGTCTGTCCGCCTCTGCCTCATGAGTGCTGGCATTAAACGCATGTGCCACCATCGCCAGCATAAGCTATGTTTTTAATATACTTCCTCAGACGCATTAACTTGGCTTTTTGTTGCTGTTGCTTTTAGTGCTGAGTCATATTGCTGAACCCTAAGACGTGGAAAGAATAAATCAGGCAGAGTGGGTAATGTCTCTAATCTCAGCATTTGAGGCTCAGATTAGCAGGATGGCCTCATGTTTGACCAGCCTGGGCTACATAATAAGACCCTGTCTAAAATGAAATAATAAAACAAAATAGAAAGAACACAGACTGACAAGCCAGATTTAGATTGTAATTCTGGGCTTTCCCTCTGTAACTAAAAAGCTGTGTGGTCTTGTAGAAATTATCAAAACTACTGAATCTCAATTGATTTTAGTGGAAATTCTTTGAGCTATTTAAATGTAGGTTCAGCATATATATAGTCTTTTTAGGTTGAGATATATTCCTTCTAGCCTTGCTTGCTTCTGAACTTATGAAGAAGCTGGATTTTGATATTTGATTTGCATCCTGAAGTCTGTTGATGCAACTGTATGAGCTGACTGAATGTTCCATTTATTCAGTCACCCTGCCTAACATTTGGCTTTATTATAGGACAGCAATATTGAACTTGCTTTGCCTCACCAAGATGAACATCCAAACTCATATTCTACACTGTAAGAAAACAAACATGGAGAAATTCCTTATTTGCTCCTCTCTGAGCCAACCTTTGTTAGAACACTCTTCTGTTAAATCCCAGCAGAGACCTAATCTTAAAACATTTTAATCAAACTATGTATTTTTATCTCTGCATACCATGTTCTAACACTCTCTCCCTTGTTTTCTTGACTCACTTACTCTTCTAAAACTTTATTTCAGTATTATATGAAAAAAGCAGATAAATACCTGGCATTACCACAATCCTGCCTTTTGCCTGAAAAAGGGTGAAAAAAGTAAATTTTAGTGTCTTTCTCTAAATTGAGATTAATAAGTATATTTAAAAATATAAGTTAGTGCTAATGGTTAACTTTTCACTAGCTCTTCTCTCTCTCTGAAGGTTACTGAGCAAAAAAGATGTTCAGCATTGTAACTTTTTTTCCAAAAAAATTCATTGTATTTCTTTAAAAATATATTGTTATAAATACAAAGACTAGGTAGAAATATACTTTATAATCATACCACCTTAAGAAACAATCTTACAAGAAAACCACAGAAATTTTGAGTTTGTGGTATGCAGTGAAATAAAAATAGTTGCATCTAAGTAAAAGTTCGGCAAAAAAGACAATATTTACAATTAATGGGGGAGTGGGAAGGTGGGAATCCATTCAAGTCTTGCCTCATCAAATAAATACCAACAAAATAAAGCCATAAATTTATTAACTAAGACTATAAGAATTTGATTTCTGAAAATTTTGGAAAATACAAACAAATAATAAAATTATATTGCCTACCCATTCTCCTAAGAGTCTATCTTTCCAGAAAAATCACTTTTCTCCCACAGCCGCCCTTCTCAAGACTCCTCCTCACCTATTAAAGTCATATGTAAGCCCCTAATTCTAACCATCTCTTTGAGTTATATTTCTTTGCTAACACACACACAGTTAAGCATGCATTCTTTTGTTGGATTATATGCCCCAGGAACTAAGCATCATAAGAGTTAAATAGTTTAAAAAGATAAAAAATAGTAAAAATAGATAGAAAAACCTATCCCTTTCACAAGCTGAACAGAGAAAGTTCTTATTGACATGGAACTTTGTTGGAGGTTGGGCTGATGCTAATTACTGGCATTCAAGATCTGATTACTGTCTGCCAGATACACCCATCCTTGCTTGTGTAAAACTGTCTAAAACATCAATTGATTCATTAAATGGGTTATACCTGGGCAGGGCAGAATAGGGTAGGCGTGGCTAAGGTTCCCAGGCTTTTGAGGATGGAAGAATCAAGGGAGACAGACAGCCGGGAAGAGAGGAAGGAGGATGTCATGATGGGTTAGCCTGAAGAAGAAACCCCATGGGACTTGGAGGAAGGACTCCAATAATGGTGTGAAAAGGCCCAGATGAAGAATAAAAGGAAGTATTTAAAAGATTATGGACGAAAGCTAGGATGGTTAAGGAGGATGGCACTGCACTGGATGGGGGCTGGGAGATGAACGGTGAGGTGATTTAGACAGTGTAGGTCGGAACATCTACCTGGACCACGGTGAATAAGACAATTATAAAATCTAACAGGTGTCTGTGTCTTATTATTTGTGATAGCGAGTTAGATAATACCACCATGATAATCATAGGGCTAATGATAAATATTATATAACCCAACACCCAATTTTAAATTACTCTAACAGAACTTATATATTAAAGAAAGACAGATAACAGATAAACATATTGATATAATAAAATTCCAGAAAGCAAGTACAACAAAGATAAAATATAGTCAGGTAATGAAATAAAGACTAAGAGAGAGGGGGCTAGTTTACAACATCAGTAATTGTTAGAAAAACTATCTGGAACAAAGATGTTCCATGTTCTCAAACATGTAAAAGTAAAGCATCCACAAAATATTCACTATCTTAGAAATTGAAACTATTTTAGAAGGGGAAAGTCACATTTGTTTCTCCCAAATGAAAGCTTTCCAAAATAAAGACAATATATAATTATATATAATAATATATTATATATAATAAATATATTATTATATTATATAATATATTATAAATTATAAATAATATAATGAATAATAATATAACATACAGTTGTATAATATATAATATAATATTTAATATTATATAATATATAATATATATATATAAGACATATAGCATGCTTAGGTAATTTGCTTAGGAAAATTAGTAAGTGGCAAAACCAAGATTTAAGACTGAATTCTAATCCAACAGTCTGTGTTATGTATAGTACTGTATAATAGTACTAAATAGTTACTCAAGGTATAAAAAGTTAGTGCAATTGTGTTAGTCAATGATTAATATATAAATACACACACAGTGGCGGGGAGGGGGGAAAACTTTAAAAATACATGACTGTAGCAACCATTGTACCGTATTCTCTATTCTTCAGTCATCTTTTAAAACTAGAAACCTGGTTCACCAACTCTTCTATTCCAAAACATTTTAGGCCTCCCCAGAGCCAAAGATTAAATATGAAATGCTATTTAGTAAGGTTTCCAAGGTTCTAGATAGTCTTTTTTTTTTTCACTTCAAATTCTGCTCATTCCTCAGTTCCTCAAATCATGCCTACTCTTGTTTCCAGGTCTTTGAACACACTATTTCTTCTGCAGAAACAATGACCAACTTTGACAGAATAACTTTCAAATACCCTTCAAAGGAGTAAGACATCGAAGTTTGGAGTCTTTTTATCTAGGAAGTTCTAACTACTACCAACCTTCATCCCTGAGAATCTGGAATTAATTCCACTCCACTGTGCCCCTATAGTACCTTGCAAAAAACAAAACAAAACAAAACAAAACAAACCTCTATTAAATAGTACCTACCGTAAAAAGATTGTATGGGCGGGAACTGTGTATGCACACATATATATATGCACACACTACTTGGCCACCAAATGTATAAATGCCCTGTACCTAATATATACTTATTAAGTAAATATTTGTAAAAATCAATACATTTCAGAGTAACGAAATCACATCCAATCCTTAAGTGAACCTACTGAACATTACTTATGAAAACTGAAAATAATCAGATGTCTACACAAAAACGCTAAATTGATACTGTTGATAAAGGCAGTAATAATAGAAATAACACATACTAAGGCCCACTACATGCCACGCACTGTGCTAAGATCTGGATACATTTTACCTTCTTCAGTTCTTTACAAAACAAAACAAAACAAAACAAAACAAAACACCCCTTTTAATGAGAAAATTAAACTTTTCTCAATTTTACACAAAGATGTTTACAGGTTAGTGCCCTCCTTAATACCACACAGCAAATAAATGTCAAACCTGAGGCTCGGGCATAGAACTCTCATAACAGAAAGTCTGTACTCAGTAACTTAGAATGTCTCTGAACTGCTCAGAAAAATACAGCTGTCTTTTAATGACAAAGCAATCTTCAGGCTGGCAAGATGGCTCCTGGGTAAAGGCACTTGCTGCCAAATCTGAAAACCTGAGTTCAATTCCGAAACCTACACAGTGGACATGTGCCTGGGCATACACACAAACAAATGCAAAAAAAAAATTGTTTTGAAAAAAGCAACCCCTGACTGTTCTACAAATCTAGCTCACTGGGAGAAATCATAGGAGAAAACATTTTCTTCTATATTGATAGGTGGGAAAGTTTAAAAAACCCTGTAAGTTTTAGGATATATGTACAGATAAATACTATAAAGTTTACAGGGTTCTCCTGCATATACAGTAAAAAGATGTGGTTGTATATCTAGGAAATACTAATGACAAAGAAAAGGTACAATTTGTTGTCTATAATTTGATATAAAGTGCCTTGATTATTAAAAACACCCATCCAATAGATAAAAATTATATGACCGTATCATTGGCTTTGCTTTTCTTTCATAATCACAAAGTCAGTAATATTCATTTTCATAAACCAGCTGAATAACAGACTTTCCAGAGTAACCACAACCATCTTAAAAAGTAAAGAAAAAAGGTGCCTTACCTCATCTATGAGTTGCTTTATCAGAGGCAGTCCTTCTAGTGCTGAGCTGTCACATCCGCTCGTCAAAACACGTTCAAATCCCAAAGTCAAGAGGGTCTCCAGAGCTGCCATTGGATCATGAACCATATCAAAGGCTAAAATAAGTAAAACTGATTTGAATGTAACAGAAATATCCTCTAATTCAGAGATTCCAAAATATAGTGTGAATATATATATACTATTAAATATATATTCAATTATATATAAATGTATATATACTATTATATATAGTATATAATAGTATTTTATTTATATATAAATGTATATATGCTATTAAATATAATTGAATATATAAATATCATATGTATATAAACATAAATAAACATAAACATATGTATATATAAATATATACTACATTAAATATATAGTATATATAAATATATATAATTGAATATACAGTATATATAAATATACATTCAATTATATAATAGTTGAATATATTCAATTATATATAAATGTATACATATATACTATTGAATATCTATTTAATAGTATATATACATTATTGAATGGATAGTATATATTGAATATCTAGTATATATATCATAGTATGCTAGATTTATGCTAGCCTACATTATACAATTATAGAATATTTATAATTTTGTAAGTCAGGCTGGCATTTAAAATTAGTCAAGGTAAAGCATTTAAACCATAGAAACTAGGAAATGCTACAAACCAGAGTTTATTCTTTCTTTTCTTTTTGAGACAGGGTCTCATCACGGAGCTGTAATTAGCTTGGTGATTACTACACAGTGAGTACTATGTAGACCCGGCTGGCCTCCATCTCACAGAGATCTACCTGCCTCTGCTTTTAGGGTTGCAGGATTAAGGACATGTACCATCATGTCAGCTCTAAGAGTTTTTGTTTATTTGTTTTTTTATTCCTAAGGGTTCTTTTTCTTTTCTTTTTAAAAAATTTATTGATTTTTCTGTACGACTGGTGTTTGGCATACAAATGTGTGTGAGAGAGTGGGACCCACTGGAATTTGGGTTACAGACCCAACAGTTGCGGGCTGCCATGTGGGTGCCAGGAATTGAACCAGGGTCCTCTGCAAGCGCAGCCACACTCTTAACCCCTGACCACCCCTCAAGACCCTCTTCTTATTTTCCAAGAGTCAGCGTTTGCCACCCCAACATCTGCATATTCCTGGTAATCGGAATGGTCATTTTACCAGCACATATTTCAATAGGTGCATTTATTTAAATGAAAATTAGAAGTGGCAAGTTTAAATTTTTCAGTAATCACAAATGTTTCTCTTTAAAATAAACTTACTTAAAAGCTTATTGTAAAAAAGCATTAATGAATTTATGCTAGCATTTAGACATGACAATGCTGTAAATGTGGCAGGTGAATGATCACATCTGGAAAAGTGCTCTAAGGTTTCAAGACAAACTACACTGCATAAAATGAAACATACTCGCCTGTCCTACGAGAAACCTGGCCTCACCTTCACATTTATTGAGTAATAGTTTATAGCGAATCATTTACCTGATATACTCAAGTCTCACAGTGTAAGGCTGGTTGTTTTCAACAGACTATAGGAGGTTTCAACTGCATTCTACTAAGATACTTTCTAACTCCAGTCAGGCATGGAAGCACAGGCTTGTAATTCTCGCACTCAGGAGGAGGAGACAAGAGGATTCCAAGTTCCCGGCGGGAGGAAAGGAGAGATGAAAGGGGAAAGGGAGAGAACTTCTCTCTTCAGAACACTAAGAAAGGAAAGTAGCCTAACCTTAAAAAAGATAAAACTCCTGTACCAATGTGTTCTAGGGTATTCCCCACTTTTTTTTCTAGCCGATTTAATGTGTCTGGTTTTATGTTGAGGTCTTTGATCCACTTGGACTTCAGTTTTGTGCAGGGTGATAAGTATGGATCTATTTTCATTTTTCTACATGTAGACATCCAGTTGGACCAGCACCATTTGTTAAAGATGCTATCTTTTTTCCATTGTATGGTTTTGGCATCTTTGTCAAAAATCAGGTGTCCGTAAGTGTGTGGGTTTATTTCTGGGTCTTCTGTTCGATTCCATTGATCCACCATTCTGTTTCTATGCCAGTACCATGCAGTTTTTATAACTGTTGCTGTATAGTACAGCTTGAGATCAGGGATGGAGATACCTCCAGAAGATCTTTTATTGTAGAGGATTGTTTTAGCAATTCTCGGTTTCTTGTTATTCCATACGAAGTTGAGAATTTTTCTTTCCAGGTCTGTAAAGAATTGTGTTGGCAATTTGATGGGAATTGCATTAAATCTGTAGATTGCTTTTGGTAAGATGGCCATTTTTACTATGTTAATCCTGCCAAGCCATGAGCATGGGAGATCTTTCCATCTTCTCATATCTTCCTCTAATTCTTTCTTCAGAGACTTGAAATTTTGTTCATACAAGTCTTTGACTTGCTTGGTTAGGGTTACGCCAAGGTACTTTATGTCATTTGTGGCTATTGTGAATGGTGTTGTTTCTCTAATTTCTTTCTCAGCCCTTTTGTCTTTTGTATACAGGAGTGCTACTGATTTTTTTTTTTTGAGTTAATTTTGTATCCAGCCACTTTGCTGAAGGTGTTTATCAGCTGTAGGAGTTCCCTGGTAGAGTTTTTGGGGTCACTCATATATACTATCATATCATCTGCTCATTGGTACAGGAGAAAACTTCCTGAACAGAACACCAACAGCACAGGCTCTAAGAGCAACAATCAATAAATGGGACCTCATGAAATTGAAAAGCTTCTGTAAAGCAAAGGACACCGTCTTCAAAACAAAGCGACTGCCTACAGATTGGGAAAGAATCATCACCAACCCTCTATCTGACAGAGGACTCATATCCAATATATATAAAGAACTAAACAAGCTGAAAAGCAACAAACCAAGTAATCCACTTAAAAAATGGGGAACAGAGCTAAAGAGAGAATTCTCTGCAGAGGAATATCGAATGGCAGAGAAGCACTTACAGAAATGCTCAACCTCATTAGCCATTAGGGAAATGCAAATCAAAACAACCCTGAGATTTCACCTTACACCCATCAGAATGGCCAAGATGAAAATCTCAAGGGACAACACATGCTGGAGAGGTTGTGGAGAAAGGGGAACCCTTCTCCACTGCTGGTGGGAATGTAAACTGGTACAACCACTCTGGAAATCAATCTGGCGCTTTCTCAGACAACTAGGAATAGCGCTTCCTCAAGATCCAGCCATACCACTCCTAGGCATATACCCAAAAGAGGCGCAAGTACACAAAAAGGACATTTGTTCAACCATGTTTGTAGCAGCTTTATTTGTAATAGCCAGAAGCTGGAAACAACCCAGATGCCCCTCAACTGAAGAATGGATGCAGAAACTGTGGTACATCTATACAATGGAGTATTACTCAGCAATGAAAAATAAGGAAATCATGAAATTTGCAGGTAAATGGTGGGACCTGGAAAGGATCATCCTGAGTGAGTTGACCCAGAAGCAAAAAGACACTCACGGTATATACTCACTCATATAAACATACAATATAGAATAAACCCACTAAAAGCTGTACATCTAAACAAACTAAGCAAAAGAGAGGACCCTAACTAAAATGTTCAATCCCCATCCTGAAAGGCAAAGAGGATGGACATCAGAAGAAAACGAAAATAGGAAACATCCTCGGAACCTGCTACAGAGGACCTCTGAAAGCCAGAAGAAAACAGGAAACAACCTTGAAACCTGCCACAGAGGGCCTCTGAAAGCTTCTGCAGTATAGACTGTCAAAGCAGATGCTGAGCCTGATGGCCAACTGATGGGCAGAGTGAATGGAATTTTATGTAAGAAGTGGGAAATAGTAAGAGCTGGAGGGAACGGGAACTCCACAAGCAGAGCAACAGAACAAGATAATTTGAACACATGGAACTTCCCAGAGACTCATACTCCAACCAAGGACATTCGTGGAGATGACCTGGAACCCCTGCACAGGTGTAGCCCATGGCAGTTCAGTGTCCAAGTGGGTTACATAGTAATGGGAAGAGGGACTGCCTCTGACATAATCTGATTGGCCTGCTCGTTGATCACTTCCCCCTGAGGGGGGAGCAGCCTTACCAGGCCACAGTAGAGGACAAGACAGCCACTTTTGATGAGAACTGATAGACTAAGATCAGAAACAAGAGGAGAACCTCCCCTATCAGTGGACTTGGGGAGTGGCATGCATGCAGAAAGGGGAGGGAGGGTGGGATCGGCAGGGGAGGAGGGAGGGGCTTATGGGGGGATACAAAATGAATAATGTGTAATTAATAAAAAAAAAGTATAAAAAAAAAAAAAGATAAAACTACTTCTGCTTTGGTGCTCAGTGCTGTCACTGAGCACAAGGTTCTGAGGTACTATGACACTCCTTTCCCCCCTTTTACTGTACACAGGCAGCTAATTTACTACAGAGGTTTATTCATTAATTTTATGTATATAAATGCTCTATCTATATGTACACCTACATGCCAGAGAAGGGCATTATATCAGATGCCCTCTTAATATAAGAGGATCTCATTATAGATGGTTGTGAGTCACCATGTGGTTGCTGGGAATTGAACTTAGGACCTCTGAAAGAACAGCCAGTGCTCTTAACCACTGAGCCATCTCTCCAGCTCTGGTTTTCTCTGTTTTAGTGCCATCACTTTCTCAACAGTGGTTATACTGCCTTATCAAATTAACAAGTGAGGAAAAGGTGGAATTTCAGACTACACTGCGTAAAATGAAACATTATACTCGCCTACTAATATTTTGGTAAATTGTGATAATATTTTCGTTAAGAGCTATTGGAGAAAGAGAAAGGAATAGAAATTTGAAATCATCTTTTGGTTTAAAACTTTAAAAATATATTCTATGTGACTAGTTCATTTTTTAAAAACTATTAGGCATAAAAAAAGTATTAGGCATGACAAAAATTAAACTATTTTTTTCCAGATGTTTACTTAAAAATATTTTTCAGGTTTGAAATTTTTTTGTTGGTGTGCCTGGCCTCAAGATGCTGACAGCTTAATGTCTTTTAGTTATTGGCATCTTATAAAACACACTGCTAATACCAAATCGAAAAAATAGTTTCTGGTAGTATCATACATTTCAAAGGGCAACAAATACTTTATCCTAATTCCTATAAATGAAGACAAATGCTGGCAATTCACTCTAAGGCTATTTAAAAAGAAGAAAACATTTAACACTTTCTCAAGTCTATCAGTATTTTAACTAAAGATCTCTTTATTTTCATGGGCAACGGCAGTGCCTTCTAACCACAAGTAATACTCGTCCCTCAATTTTGCCCGGGGTCAGTACGATTTTGCCAAAGCACATGGGAACTATTAGCATCTATCTCTGATATAGAATGTCTGATTCTTGTTCAGACATCTACTTTCTCTCCCCACAAGAGGTCTCTATTTGATAAAACTAGCTCTCACTGCTAGCTCTACGAATGATTCTGTCTGGAATAAGCCAGGCAGTACATTTCATTTCAATGGCTCTGGTGATTTATTCTATTTAGGACTGTATATGATCTAAGGTAATCTAATAAAAAAAATGAATCTCAGGATTGCTACTTGGTTGGACGCATTTAAGTGCAATCTTTACTCTCTTGAGTATAGCTACAAGTACTTTCTAATAACACTCATAACAGAGCTTTCAAGGTTCCTAGATACAACACACTATTTCTTTGTCTATAATTTTTCTTCCCAAGAACTAAGATACTAACTAGTATTACTGTAACATTATAAAACAGTGCTCATTAGAAAGGTTGTGCCATCTGGTAAAATTTGAAAACTGACACCATTTAACAAACCCATTATAACAGAAAATGACTCACCTCGGTGGAAAGTGACTGGCAGAGGACGGCAAAGAGCTATAGAAAGAAAGTCATAAAATAATGTGAAGAGGTTCGTTGCTATATGTGGAATTTTTCTTGGGCAAAACTTCTATATTTTCTTTTGCTAAGACAGTGCTGCTCTGAAGCACTTCAAAGACTGCTCTGAAGATCTTCAAGAAAAACTTTGGCTTCATACAGTAGGTAGTCTTCATCTATCCTCTCCACCTTCTCACCTTATCACTGACTATAATAACCTCTCAAGGTTTAGTGCACTGGTTAATGTAATCAGTGTTAAGTTTCTCTTAAACTCTGCAAGAGAAGTACACCATGAAGGAGTGCTAAGATGGCTTTGCCACATATGCTCTCTACCTCAAATACCCAAACAACTTCTTTTTTAAGCTAGGTTAGTTTAAATATCTGCAGGTAAGACTGAAAAATCCATTTTGTGAAATTTTTTTTTTCTGCATCAAAAGCGTGGGTTTGTACATTAGAGGCCTTTACACCTCAGATATAAATTCTTACCCACAAGAGATGTGCATAGCTCTTTGTCAATGTTCCCATCTTCAGTCAGTGCCCCAAATACCAAACCATCAGCACCATAAAGCTTGGCAAGACGGATGTCAGCCTTCATCACCTCAACTTCACGATCTGAATATAAAAAATCACCTCCACGGGGTCGAATCATTACAAAAACTGGAATCTGAACACTCTGTTTTACTACTTGAAGAATACCTTTAAGAACAGAAACAGACTAAAGTTCAATTGTAAGCTGAAGGATCTGAAGACATTATTAAAATATTACTGGTCATACAGTTATTCTTACGTATTATTTCTAAAGAAAAAGAGGCAACAGAAGAAATCGGAGAACAATTATATAAAGGGAAGAAGGCCTGTGGAGAATGGATGAAGCCTTGAGTAAATGTGTAAAGAATGAATGAAGTCCTGACTGAATGTGAATTATTAAAAAGGACCAAAGCCTCAGACCCATGAGAGCTGGCAAAGCCTTGCCCTGGTCCAAGGATGGGTATTTATAAATGATTGACCAGCATGTGCAAAAACTAGAAAGTTCAGCTTCTTCCCCGCAGATGATCACAACCTGAGATTGCTCCAGACTTCATACTGAGACCAGCTTACTCTTCTGCCTGTGCTGTACATGATAAACATGCTGAGGCTCCAGGCTGTTGCATAGCTAGTGGCACTCCATCAAAGTATAATCCATCCCATTGTAGTGTCTCTGTGTGTGTGAGTGTATGTGTGTCTGTCCTTGCTTCATTTCCTCATTGCCTGAGTAAAGTTTCCAGGACCAAGCCGTGCAGGATGCAGTGCAGGCCAGTGAGGGAAAATAAAGTGTTTATGTGTTTATGATAGAAACTAAGTAAAAGGAAAGTCAAGGGTTAAAAAGGAACAAGTTAGAAAGACTGAAGGTACTACAATTTAAAGGCACTTGTCAGTTGATACCACAAAAATTTCTGATGTTTAAAAACAAACATATGTTTGATTAAATCTTTTGATGATGTTATTTACAGCCACAAGAATTGTGGCCAATTCTAACTGGCATCATACTGATTATATACTTAACATATCATTAAATAATCAATTGTCCAAACCTGTGTATAAAAAATTTGATGAAAGAAAAAAAGATACTTACCCATGCTGGGTGTGGTTCCTCCTTCCAATAAGCCAGAACATAATTCAATCCGACCAGCACCTGTGATGAACACACATTTTTAAAAGTTCCTGTAACAAAACAAACTGTTTATCTAAATATGAGACAAGTCTGAGAACTTAATTGAAAGAAATCAACTATAAAATTAGGGTAAAATTTTAAAAAATTTCAATTGTATTCTACACCCCTCATTCTGTTACTGATAGCCAAATTAAGAGTTAATTCAAGTTAAACCAGTTCTCTTAAAATTTGTATTAAAGAGTTGCTGTGCACAGGGAATAAAGAGTATTAGACAGAAAACAGAATGTTAACTCTCAATCAATAAAAAAGTAATATCAACTTTTCAAAGCATTCCTCATTACTCTGAGCCTTGAAAAACAAAACAACAGAAAACCAGAATGGTTACTTTGGAGTAGCTATCAAGAGAATCTCAACATGAAGACAACGTTGACAGCAAAAGAACTCCTAGACTATTGGGGTCATAGTAAAAGTTCTCGGGAACGAGGCTCTTACTAGCCAAAGATAGGACATTTTAAGCATCAATAAACAAAATAACTATGATAGAGTAAAACATATATGTCTAAATCTAGTTTTATAATGGTGAAACAACTCATTGCAGGATAGCAAACAGATGTTATTCTGAAAAATCAGTGATCAGAGAAGCCAGCCCTTCTCCCTCTCTCATACAAAGCAAATGACCAAATGAAGAGAAAGTTGTTCTTTCTAGATGTATTTAGTTAATAAATAAATAAATAAATAAATAAATGTATGTTAAGCAGGGCATGGTGGTACACACCTGTAATTCTAGCACTTGGAACAATGAGGTAGAAACATTATCATGAGTTCAAGGCCAGCCTCAAGTACACAGTGATAACCTATATATGTCCCTCTTAAAACAAAACCAACCCTAAATATATAAATATATTTATATAAATATATATATAACATATTATGTATAATATAACATATATATGTTGTACATAATATATATGTATATATATATATATTAATAGGTTAGCAGATGATTGGAAAACTTACAAAAGATAGATCAGGTTGGTAACACCTGAATAATCTTAACATATCTCTCTCTCTCTCTCACACACACACATAGGCAAACCAAACAGAAAACCACAAGATGCCCGTCTAATGTAATACAACAGGAAATAGTCTATAAAGCAATTTTTAAAAATTATTTTTATATTTAAAAAGTTTTTATTTTAATTTTGGTGTTTTGAGACAGGATCTCCCTAGATAGCTCCGGCTGTTCTGGAACTAAGTAGATGAGGCTAGCCTCAAACTTACAGAGATCTGCTTACTTCTACTTCCTGAGAGCTGGGATTAAAGACATGCACCACCTTGCCCAGTTTATTTAATTTGTATGTATGGGTGTTTTGCCTGTATATCTGTGTACCACATGCAAGCCTGCTGCCCATAGAGGGCATTGAGGGCTGCCCATAGAGGGCATTGGATTCCCGGGAACTGGAGTTAAAGACAGTTGTGAGGCACCATGTGAGTACCGGGAACTGAACCTGTGTCCTCTGCAAGAGCACCCAGTTTTTGTAAGCAATGAGCCCTCTCTCCAGCCCTATGAAACAATTTCATTAAAACTCAGTTCTGAATCGGACTGTAAAGTGCTGGGTTAACTACAATTCAACAGGGAATACAGTGGTTAGAAAAGCATATCACAGGCACCACTTACATAATCAGCAAAACTGAGGCTGTGGTGCGATGCATGCTGAACATCACAGTGCACACAACAAAGAACTACAAAAAAAGAGAAAGACTTCTTTAATGAAAAGAAGCAATCAGAGTATGGTAGTACATGTCTGCAACCTAGCACTTGGAAGGCTTAGGCAAGAGGATCACAGTTTGAGGTCACCCTGGGTTATAGCAACTCTCTCTCAAAACAACCCATAAGAAGGGATGTAATACAGCATCCAGTATGCACAGAGCCCTGGGGTCAATCCCCATGGGGCACCAGGAAAAAATTCATCTGTCACAGCATATATCAACCCTTCATTTGTTTTTACTGCCACAAACGGATTTCACATTTTCAAAAAGCAAAAAAGAACAGGGCAGTGGTTGTACACACCTTAATCCCAGCACTGGGGAAGCAGAGGCAGGCAGATGTGTTAGTTTGAGGCCAGCCTACAAAGGGGGTTTCAAGAGAGCCAGAGCTATTACACAGAGAAACCCTGTCTTGAAAAAAAAAAAAAAAACTAAACAAACAACAAAAAAGTGACAATAACCAAAAACATGTATATTGCTCTCTACCAAAAATGTTTGTTGACCCATGATATAGTCAAGAGAAGATTGACTATCGGTTAAGAACTACAGTTGAAGTTTATAATTAGAATTAGTTTTCATTGTCAATTTGCCTAGATTAGGACTCATCTAAGAGAGGCATCTGAGTGCATCCTTGAGGGAGTTTCTAAAATTCAATTGAACATGGGTAGCACTATTTCACGGGCTGGAGTCCCAAACGAAAACCAGAGAAGAGGAGAAGTCAATTGAGCACCAGCATCCACTTCTGTCTGCTTCCTGACTACACACTGTGACTGGCTGCCTCATGGTGTGCTGCCATGCCTTCAGTGCCATGATAGACTGTATCTCTTCAAACTCTGAGCCAAAATAAACTCTTCTTTTTGTTCTGTAATTTGTCACAGAAACAAGAAAAGCAACTAATACAAAACTGAATGATGAGTAGAGGGGATGCTAGGGTTTCTACTGCTGTGATGAAGCATCATGACCAAAAGCAACTCAGGGAAGTTTATCTTGTAAGTCTGTCATTGAGGGAAGCCAGGGCCAGAACTGGAGGGTGGATACCGTTCACTGGTTTAATAAGCCTGTCTTCTTACAGCACCCAGGACCACCAACCCAGGGTAGTACCACCCACAGTGGGCTGGGCCCTCCTGTATCAATCATCAGTCAAGAACATGCACCACAGGCCAATGCAGTGGGGTATTTTATTCTGAGGTTCCTTCTTCCCAAAGGATAAAATCCCCAGTCCATGGGGATTCATATGTTATGACTGGTTCATTTATGTTTGAGAATGTTCTTTAATTAAAAATAAAGGTTGGGAGGGTGGCTTATACTTGGCCAACTTGTATAAGATCCTGGGTTTTACCCCTAGTACTACCAAAAAATAAGTTAACATTTTTCTGATCTTGAGATGATGGAAATGTGTATGTTCCTTGCATAAACAAATTCAGAATACAAAACAAAACAGCACCTAGAGTAAAAAGATAGTAAGTCTAAAAATCATCTTTAATTTTCATTCTTTTTCAAGGTGGGGTACTGAACCTAGGACACTGCACATGCTATAAGCACTTTGCCACTGAGCTAAATGCTCAGTCCCCTAAAGATATCTTTAAACCATTTCAAAATTTTAAATTCGTGTCAAATTCAGTAAAATCATCACATTAATAAGTTCGTAGAATTATAGGCATGACTTAAAATGTGACCTGCTTGGGGAAAGGGGAGATGAGAAAGTAATTGTCCAATCAGTTTTGGTCTTGCTTTACTTTCTAAAGCAAGGTCTCTCCACTTAGCTCAAGCTGGCCTCAAACTTTCAAACCTCCTGCTTCAAGCTCTCCCATACTGGGACTATAAGCATGAGCCACCATGTCAAGCTCTTCAGTAGGTTTTCTAGTTAGTTGTTTCTGAAAGGACTGTCATTATGCAAGAGATGACAAGGGCTTTCTCTCTCTCTCTCTCTCTCTCTTTCTTTAATGGAGTCTTCTCAAAAGCTCAAACAGATTTCACAGTGACCCATCTGCCACAGCCTCCCAAGTGCCCAGCTTGGCAAGGACTTTTGGGGTCAGTTTATCAGATTCACTTTCAGACTCTAAAAACAGTTGCCAGTTACCACTCATTATCTCCTTACCTCCTCTTTCTGCATTCACAGCTGACTCCACTGAATCTACACACACTTCCATAAGAAAGCCATTTGCTGCTCCTAAAATACATGAACAACAAGAATTCTTGAAGGTACTAGCAATTCATACCAGTCTTCCTTAAATACTTCATATTTTTGCTGACCGAAACCAAATGTGCAATAGAGGAATTAAAAGATGCACTAAGGATGCATGGATGGCCATGTTGTAAGATACCCCTCATTAAAACTGTCATCTCTAGGCTGTGAAATAGATATACAGACATGCACAAAAGAAACCAAACCGAAACCATCTTTAGTACACAGTAAATACAAAATTAATCTTCCTAACACAGAGGTCTCATCAGTGTCCCAGCTCAGACTTTCAGGTGTCTCTCAATGATAGCAGTGAGGAACTGCTATTATAAGGATTACATACTACATATAAGGAATACATATTTGAAAACAAGGAGTGGACTTCAAATCCTTGTACCACCAGTTTATTCACTGTAACTCTAAAGAAGTTACTTAACTTTTCAATAAAACAGAGTAGGTTTCAATTCCTACCCTCAGGGTAACTAACCTTGAGATAACTTACATACAAGGTATCAGACCCACTAAGCATTCATTATTAATAAATTCCATATGATTTCCTCTTTATGACTCCAGTTTTCTTCAGTATCCATCTCTGCTAATGATTATACTCTCTCAATTGACAAAATCCTTTTAATTTCATCTTCAAATGATAAACTTTTCCAAAGGCTTGTGCCAAGTCATATTTCCATGTTTTTTTTTTTTTCCTCCTAAAGTAGAAATGTTTATCTCCTTTGGAACTCCAATAACTTGAGTTATATTTTTCTCATGAAAACCTAGTTTCGTCTCTTATTTATGAGATAAATAGCTGATTGTTATTGGTTGACATAAAGTTCCTTAACAAGGTCATTATGTAAGAATTCTCTATCTTCACCTCTTGGTAAACACAGGCCCTATCATGCTAACAAGTTATTCAAATATATATTAAAACCGATTTACAAATTCATATGTTGACACTAAAAAGTATGGTGTTGGCAGCTTTGGGTTATTCTTGCAAGTTAACATATAACTTATTTTTAATTAAAAGGTTTGAATGTTAGAGCCCAGGAAATGACTCAGTGGGTAAAACCATTTACTGTAAACGTCTGACCTGAGCTCATCCCCTGAATGTATTTAAAGTTGGAAGGAGAGAACTCCACAGTCATCCCCTGACCTCCACACAATCACTACGGCACGTGTGCCCACACTTACACAATAACGATCAATAAAATGTTAAAGTGTTTAATTCATACTTATGTACTGATCTCTGTACGAAGTCACCATATTCTAGTAGCAATTACTACTGGGCAGTGACTTAGGAATTATTCTTACTTTTGTATATTGATTTTTTTTTTACCTGAACAAAAATCTGTCACCTCCTAATATCAAGTTGCAATAATCATCAGTCAGTCCCATATACTGGGACTCCAATGCTAACCTATGGTCTTAAACAATGCCCTAAGTCTGGCAAATCTGTTAACAGCAGTGACAGCAGTGGGGCTCAGTGCTTACGGATTATCAGGAGCTTCACACAAGAGGTTGGGAATGGCTACAACAGGAGCCTGAGCAATGAAAATTGTTGTTTTGTTAGGGATCAAAAAAGACGTTTGAAGCAGGAGTACCCAAGGTAAGATCCTCCAGATAGCTTCGGGGGTTCTGAGTCTGTGGCTGTTTTGCCTTTTTTTCTCTTAGCCTCTCAGAAGGGAACTGTAGTTTCGGGACACCACTAGACAAGCCAGATGGAACGCAGATGGAGGTATGAGAATCTCTCTCCCATTAAGCCAGATATAAAAGAGATTTGCAAAATACAGCGCATTGCCACTTTCACTATTTTGTCTAGGGTTAGTTATCCTCCATAAAAGTTAGCTGTATTAAAATGCAATAGGCACATTACGGCTATTTTCTAATTTACCAGTCCACACTTTTTAGGAAAACAAGTTAGGTCGTGGGAACGACAGACGTGAGAACCGCCGGTCTGGAGAACCGAGAGCTCACTAAGTAGGAAGAGAAGAAATGTGTCGCATTCCTGTCTGCCACGCTGGCCCGTCCCGGACAACTCCCGCAGGCAGCAACCTGCGACCCAGGGGCTGTGGGGACGGATCCCCCTGGGCCCCTCTGCCAGCCGCCACACGGTCATTCTCTACCGCAGCGACGGGGAGGCGGGTGGGTCCGGCCCTCTGGCGGCCGCAGGGGCCGAGGGAACTCGGGAGAGCGACTGGCGGGGAGCCACGAGGGGCTGAGGGAACTCCGGGAGCCGGGAGCAAGCCTGACAGGCCGGGACACACCCCCGGCCGACCCGCCGACCACCGCCCGGCCCGCCACCTTCCGCACCCGCCTTCCCCGACGTCATCCACGCCGGTTTCCGCTCGCAGGAAGTGCCCTTCTTCATGCTTCCCGCGATCCCCCCTCGCTCGCCTTCGGTTTCCACGGAGTCTCCGCGGCTGCGCGAACGACCGAGCAGGCGCGCCCCCGACGCCCGCGCCCGGCAGCCCCTAAGGAGTCGTAGGCGCAAGCGCAGTGGCCAGTCTCGCGCGAGGGGCGGGGGGGGGGGGGGGGGGGAAAGACGCTCGCCATGCCTGACCCGGAAATGTTTCTGCGGTCCGTAGAGGCGAAGGGGACCGCAGAGCGCCGGTGCGTTCCGGTGCTGGCGGTGCACTGTCAGTATGCAGCGGTTGCTTCTTCCGCCCCTGAAGGCCTGGATGGGGAGCCGCTGTGTCGGGCTCCTGGTCCCTAGGGCGGCGTCCAGAGCACAGGTACCCACCGCAGCTGGCTCCGATCACGGAAGCCGGATTGGGATAAAGTAAACGAACCGCCCCGCTAGTGCTTCTCTCCTTAAGGTTTCCTTGTGTCCTGACACCTCCGTGAATACGGATCCGGAAATACTGCCCACAGTTGTGTATCACAGGCCGATTTATTTCTCTTGTATGTTTCAATTTCCCTGTCTGTAGAATGAGATAACTAGCTATTACACAACGTGTGAGAATTAAATTTTTAAATATACATCAAACCTTTAGCATATCATAAAAGCTCAGTATTTTTTGCGCATTTGGATTTTGCTAAAAGCCGCCGGGTAGTTAGGAACTTGAGACTTACTTTAAATTGCTTGTCTAAGATACCCAGTTAATTAGAAGTAGGAAACTGAACATATATATTCTTACTCTTAGTGTTAGAATCAAAAGAGGAGATGTATTCTCTTATATGATAATTATTAGTAAAAAGTGAAAGATGTTTGTTATGTGAAGAGAAACCAGAGAAAGTCTATTAATTACCACTATGTTATGATCCAGGAAGAAAAACAAAAACGCCCACAATGGCTCCTGCCCTGGAGAAGTCAGTACATTTAATTGCTAGTATCTATTAGGTCTTGCTATGTATGGGACCAATGCTACAAACAAAGGTAGCAAGACGGAAAGAGCAAGATTGACCAGAACCTGCCATGCAAAGCTCCCAGATGAGTGAGACACAGGGACAGATCACCTGAAGATACGTGACAGTGGGTTAGGGGTTGTAGTAGGAGGGGTTCCCGTTGCTGTGAGCGTGACCTGTTGTAAGACTCTGAAAAGTTCAGGTGCAGCAATGCAAGCCCACATCTCCAGTGGGTAGTATAAGTCAGGCAAGGAAGGACATGTATGGGAGGAGATGGAACACTGAGAGACCGAGAGGAGAGAGAAACCCAGTAGAAAAAGGGTTCGAGTATTCCAGATGAGAGACAGTGATGGAGCAGGGCAGTAGCTGTGAAGGTGCAGCCTTGGGGGTACTTTACTGCAGTCAGATTGAGGCTGAGAGTGGGTAGCCGTCTCTCCCACATTCTTCAGGGATAATTTTCTGTCTTACTCCTTAGTGTGGTTGCAGCTATGGCGGCAGGCATCCTCTGCGGCCGGGGCAATACAGCACAATCACTGAGGTGGCTTTGCAACCTGGAAAAGGTACAGTGGCCCTTCCTTCGAAGGTAGCTGAGCGGGCAGTGGGCCGATGGCTCCTGGTGTGCAGTGGAGCAGTGGCGGGAGCGGTTATTCTTGGAGGAGTAACTAGGTGAGTAATTTGCTCTCGTTGAGTCAGGTTATCAGTAGGAAAAGGAGGCCTTGGGCATCGTCCGGTTTAGATCTGTCACTTTACAGATGCAGTAACTGACAGCCTGCTCTGTCTTAGAGCAGGTTGCTGTTTTCTTAGTAGGGGCCTGTCATAGGACAGGGTTCGGTCTTAACTAGTTAGCAGCTGGCCATTGTTGCTGTATATTTTTACCTCTCCAGTGTTCAGATTTATCTTAACCCCCCACTGTTGTTTACTTGAACACATAAGGTCATCCATACATCACGATTGTTCCAGATACCTCCCAGGTTATATTTATGTCTATACACAGACTTTATGGACTTAGGCTTTCTCTCCCCCCACATCATTGAAGTTTTGTTGTTATTGAGGGAGGCCAAGTCATTTGTCTGGTGATGTTTAACATATCCTTTGTCCCCATCTGTCCTGTCTTAGGACAGGTTAGTGTTTTATTATATAGAACCTGTACTTCTGTAATAAGTCTCTTTTCCTGGTGTAAAGAATGTTAGTTTTAGCTGGTATTATATATCACTCAATGGTTGAATGAATACTTAGTGTGTGCAAGGTCCTGGGTTCAGTCCCTAAACTGAAATAAGAATAACAGCACCAAAATAAGAATGTTGTTCATGTATTTATTACACATTTCTTTAATCTAAGCATTGTTTTTGTCTATAAAGAAATGTTGGTTAAAGATTTAAGTGGGACCCAGCAATGGTGGCAGATGCCTGAAGCCTTGGTTCTTGGGAAGTTTAAGAGGCAAGCCTAGGCCACCTCAGAGACCCTGTTTCTGGGAAGGAAAAAAAAAAATCAACAAACAGTAAATGAGGGGGTTTAAAAAAAATTGAGAGAATAAAATAAAAGTATAAATAAGAGCTGGGCATATAGGACCTGGTTTGTACAAGAACTTGGATTTCATATCCAGCATTGCAAACAAAAAAGGAAGAAGAAAGGAATTCATACTCACGGGTTAAGTTCAGATCTACTTGTTGCTGTAAACTATTTATGAATAATCTAGAAACATACACTCACAAATTTATTGCCTGTCCCAAGGCTGACAGAGTCTGGCCTCTCCATGGTCCACTGGCATTTAATAAAGGAAATGAAGCCACCCACAAGCCAAGAGGAATGGGAAGCGGAATTCCAAAAATACCAACAATTCCCAGAATTTAAAATGTAAGTGTTAGAAAAAAATCAGGTAAATATCTTTGCGTGTGATGAAGGCATACTTGGAGACATGGTTTCTCGCTGAACCCAGAGCCAAGCTCATGGCTGGCAAGTCTCAGTGATCTCATCCCTCCTCCACAGCACTAGAATTTCAGGTACACATGGCCATACCCAGCTTTTTAAATGGGTATGGGGGATTTGAACTCAAGTCTTCATACTTGTGCAGTAAGCACTCTCACACACTAGCCATCTCCAAAATCTCTCAAGTAAATACCTTGTGTCAGTAAAGGTTACTGTTGCTGTAATGAAACACCATGACCAAAGGTGACTTGGGGAGGAAAGGATTTATCTTACTCACGGTTCCATATAACAGTTCATTATCAAAAACAGGGAGGGCACGAACTCAAGCAGGGCGGGAACCTGGCAGCAGGACCTCAGCAGAGGTCACGGAGGGCAGTACTGCTCGAAAGGCGGTAGGATCTGGGAGAATGGAGCCTACAGACAAGGCAGACTGAAGTCTCATGCGATGGCCAACTTTATTCAGAGCATCAAGCAGTTTATGCTCAGGGTTAAGAAGAATCACATGAGTAAGGTGCGCAAGCACAAGAGCAAGCCACACAAGGCAAAAGCATGGTTTCCATAGAGGCGTATTAATAACAGCTGAGGTAAACTCACTCCTGGGAGGAGCATGAAAACACATTCCAAGAACAATTTTTTGTTTTGAAGAAACTGAGGTCACAAGACTTTTGTCTTGTTTTCTTGGAGTTTTCTCAGAAGTACTCAGATTTCTCATAGGACTCCATTCTTGGACTGTGTTCCAAAAGAGGAGTACTGATTCCTGCCTTGCTCCCATGGCTTGTTTAGCCAGATCTCTTACAGAACCCATGACCCTCATCCCAGGGATGACCCTACCCACCATGGGCTGGGCTAGGGCCATCAATCACTAATTTAAATCAGTGTTCTACAGGCCAGCCTATAACCCAGTCCTGTGGAAGCATTTTATCAGTTGGGGCTCCTTCCTCTCAGATGACTCTAGACTGTATCAAGTTGGCATAAAATTAGCCAGCACATATCCTAGTCATCTTTTTTGCTTCTCTAAATCCTTTATGGTTGGACTTACTTATTGATCTTTTCACTTAAGTGTAGTGAGCTGCCTACTCGAAGCTTTGAGTTCAGGGCCACCTTAAAGTTACTGATGAGGAAGAGAGCAGATCTACCAAACTGCAAGATGGAAAATGTTTCTACATTCCACAGGGTAACAAAAACCAAATAAAGAAGTTGAGAATGCTTAGCAGTAAAAGTGCTTACCCCACAGCCCTGATTACCTAAACTCAACCCCAGAACCTATGTAACAAGCAGAATGCAGTGGTGTACATCTATAATTCCAGGACTGTTGTGAGGGGGGAGGTGGAGACAGGAGAATCGGCCAGAAATTGAAGTGCCAGCCTAGCCTGGAGTGCAGAATGCAGTGGTGGGTATAAAAGAGACCCCGCCTCAAACACAAGGAGGAAGGAGAGAACAAAAAACTGGTTCCCAAAAGTTTTGTCTGACTCCCACACACACATGCTGTGGCATATTCATGTCCATGCACACAAAATAAGTAAATAAATAAACCTCGTTCTTCATTTTTTGACTCCCATTTCACCTAGCCTGAATCATGACATGACGCTGGCGGAATTCAAGTTTATCTGGTACATGGAGTACTCGCACCGAATGTGGGGTCGAGCTGTCGGCCTTGCATACATCCTGCCGGCCGCCTACTTTTGGAGAAAGGGTTGGCTCAACCGTGGCATGAAAGGACGTGTTCTTGCTCTCTGTGGCTTAGTCTGTTTCCAGGTAAGACTTATTCAAGTCCGAGAAACCAGAGTTTTCCTAGTTGGCATTATTTAAGGAGAGTATCTTTGAAGGGCTACAATAGAGTAGGTAAGACTGAGCATTTTAGTGCCATAGGCGTGGCTTTAAGCTCCTTACGGCACACTGACTCCTGTCATGTATGATTTTCCTAGTGTGGGTGGAGATAGTAATATTGCCCTTAAGTAATGTTAAATGAGATGACGCCTGTAAGGCACTTAGTTGGATGTGTAAAATGAGTAAGTACTCAGTAAGTACATACCTTGTGCCGATAGAAATAGAATTTCATGTCCCTGTTATGGTTCTCTTCCTGTATTCTCTGCCATTTTCTGTCTAAGACAGAGTGATCCTCATTGGAGTGGCTACAGAGACAAATAGGAAAACTCCAGAAAAACAGTTTGCAGGATGAAGGTTGGATACAGATGTAACTGATGTTCAGGTATACATGATATTTAAAATTATGTAACCTGGACTTTTCTTAAGGAAAAGAGCTTTGCAAGATTCTCACAGTTAGAGCTGGAGAGGTGGCTCTGTGGTTAAGAGCACTGGCTGCTCCTCCAGAGGATCTGGGATCAAATCCCAGCACCCACATGGCAGTTCACCCCTGTCTGTAGTTCCAGTTCCAGGTGATCTGACACCCTCAGACAGACATACAGGAAGGCAAGACACAAATGTAAATATACAAATTATTTTTTAAAAAAGATATTAGTGAGGCAATAGAAACTACAGTAAAGAATTAGACACTAAGAAAAGTTATGTTAACTTTTATATTTTAGTAACTAAGCAAAGGTGGATGGAATAAAGTGTAAGTTTAAGTTCATAATTTATTTAACAGTAAAGTGAAGGTAGAAATTTAAGCTGTCAAATAGGGTTGTGGGAGGAAGAAGTTGGGCTGGAGAATCCTCACAGTATGAGCCTTCAATCTCAGTGTTCCTGTGTTCCTGCAGATGAAAGGTAATTATGATAGCCAGGCTAATCTTGAAAAGGGAAGGAGATCACTGAAGGGTCACCTGAAGAAGTAGAAGAAACTCACCCCTTTGGCCTGGGTCTTTGGGATCATGAGCAGTTTGTGTAATGATTGTGTCTTATCTGGTAAGATTGTGATCAGTGTAGTTTGGTTTTTTTACTAGTTAAAGTGAAGAGCCATGGAGTATGATACATTCTGTGAGTTTTCTAAACAGAAACGTGTTTTGCTGGGGAGGGGTTTTTGTTGTTATTGTTTGGTTGGTTGGTTTGGTTTGGGTTTATGAGACAGTCTCAAGAAGCCAAGTTCTGACCTCCAACTTGTTAATTAGCCAAGTCTGACTAAAGTTGCCGATCATGCTGCCTCTGCTTCCGACAGGCTGGGATAACAAGTCTGGGATTAAGCCACCACATCTGGCTTAAACATGCACTTTTCTTTACAGAGTTTTCTTTCTTTCTTCCTTCCTTCCTTCCTTCCTTCCTTCCTTCCTTCCTTCCTTCCTTCCTTCTTTCCTTTCCTTCCTTTCCTTCCTTCTTTCCTTTTTCCTTCCTAAGAGTTGAAGTCTTTGACTGTTTAAGTTTGAAGTTCAACTTTAAATTTCTTCATCTTCACAATTTATAGTTTCCAGTTTAATTTTTATTGGGGAGTAGAAATATATTTTTGCAAAGCAATCTACATGAAAAATCTTACACATGACCTCTTTCCCAACTTTTGTGTTTATCTTATACCCACCTATCTCGACAGTAATTCTTTTTAAACAGCCTTTATTAGCTTTTTCCAACTACAATCTAGTTTTCACAGAATAAACTATTTCACTGTTTCATTGGTTAACATGTTAAGTTATATTGAATATTTGTAAGTTTGGGTGCAGATAAACTAGGATTTTATATACTTAAACTATACTTCAGCAAAACATAAGTCTAAACATAGTCTAAACAGCACTAATGTTGTTAATATATAACTACCAACAGGTCACAATTCCTGAACACTGGCTGTATAGGAGGGTGTGGAAAACGTGTCGGATAGGGCATTTTTTCTGATAATGTACTTTCTTTAGAACTTACCAGGTCAAACCTTGTTTGATTTGCCTCTTTCTGCTTGAATTCTAGGGTCTTCTAGGTTGGTATATGGTGAAAAGTGGGTTAGAAGAAAAACCAGAGTCCTATGATATCCCTCGGGTCAGCCAGTACCGCCTGGCAGCTCACCTTGGCTCAGCACTTGTTCTTTACTGTGCCAGTCTGTGGACCTCTCTCTCACTGCTACTCCCTCAGCACAAGGTAAACGTCAGTTGTTACCACAGCTGCACAGTGTCGTGTGGCAGGGAAGTGGAAAGTCTGTTTCTAATGAAAGTTACTAAGTCAAAATTCAGATTCTCTTTAGCACACATTGTTTTCACTTTGGCCCTTGTGTAGAATGCATCTGTGAATGTGGGTGTGCACGGTGATTTGAGACCCTGATTTCAGTTCTTTGGAGAATATATATCCAGAAGTGAAGTTTCTTGAAAACATAGAGGCTGAATATCTTGTCATCATTATCTAATGAGGAGTATGAAAACACAAGTTTTAGGAAAAGAGCAAGGAGAACTGACAATTAGATACAGCTCTTTAGTCCTGCCACCCAGAATGGCAACACAAGGAAGACCAGGACAACAGATGTGTCTGAACTTTTGCTGGTGAACAGCAGCCCAGTTGCGTCATATTAAATGGGAGCATAGCATTCAGTCTAACACTGTATTAAACCATAGTGATCTGTGTCTGAAAAGTGCTTTTCTGTATGCTGGTTTTCCTTCAGGAGAATGGCAATTTTTATGTTTTATGCTTTGACTCAAAAGCAAGACACAACTCTCCTTTTTTTTTTTTCTTCTTGAGGCCTTTGTTTAAAATAGAAGTCTCAGGCTACCACACTTATTTAGGACACTATTTTCTTTCTTTTCCTTTTTTTTTTCTTTCTTTCTTTTTTTAATTCTTTCACTTTTTTCTAGTATTTACAAATAGTGATTGTGGGTTGACCAGATGGCTCAGCAAGCCTGAAAACAGCAGTTCAGTCCTTTAACTCACATAAAGGTGGGTGAGGAGAACAGACGCCACAACATTGCATTTTGAAATCCTAACATATGCTATGGAAGCAGCATGTACACACACATACATACACACTAATAACTTAAAATGCTTACTTTAAAAGGGATAATTAAGTAAATATTAAACCATGAGTTGAGCTGGATAAGCTGTTCATGGAGAAAATTTTGACATGCTGTCAGATTTTTCATAGTCATGTAATAGGTATTTAGTGCTAAGGCCTTACGTTCCAGTAAGGACTGGAGGTATTCACAGGGAAGCCAGATATTGAAGCGTTTTCATTGTAAATACTCTTCATCTGAAAAATCCTTATATTGCCTGCACCTACACCTATTTCCTGACAATTGTTCTTTCTTTTCGACTCCTATGATCTCTCACTCCTTCCTAAGTGTTCACGTGTACCCACACTGATACACTTACCCAAACACTAGAATTGAACTGTGGCAGGTTACAGATAACATTTCTCAATTTTGCCCTTTTTATCTGTTTATGTTCTACCTAATTATGGAAAGAATTTGAGATGATGGCTAGTTAAGCAATACGGTGTCATGCTCTCCATCCCAGTAACTACTAGCTCCTGAAGGCTATTTAAATGTTAATTAATTGAAATATCTAGGAAGGTACATAATAAATGTCCAACATGAGAGTGTCGAAGCGGGTACCTGCTGAGAGTACTTACCCTGTTAGCAGACAGAGACAGTCTTGAATTGTCTGGGTTTGGATTGGAGATCTTGCTGCCTCCATGGTTCCTACCAAACAGCTGACCTGATTATCTTTTCAGTTACCTGAAACCCGACAGCTCCTGTGGCTGAGGCGCTTTGCTGGAGGGACAGCAGGTCTGGTATTCCTCACGGCTCTCTCAGGTAGGCTCGTCCCAGTACGCCCAGCGCATTTTCACCCTGTTCCTGCTACTCTGTTCTTCCTGCTGCCCCTTGATCGTTTCCTGTCACATTTGGCTCCTTCACACCTACCATTTACCCTCGGTTTTCTGCTCCTACTGTCCACTCAATTGAACAAAACTTTTGAATATTTACTTAAACCCATACTGTCCAAGTGCAAATTAATTTGTAGCTTCACCTGGAAACTACAAGCTGTGTATGAAACAGATGATGACCATAATTCATGTACATGAAGTGCTTAGAACGTGCATTCCTGGCATGTAGCAAAAGCTGTGTTAGTTGTGTTATGTAAGCATTATTACTCCAGAATGGGTCTGACAGATGGCCTCTCCTCAGTGATGGCCAAAGATGACAAGTTCATTGGCACTGAGACTAATGTAGGCCTTCCCTCCAAAAGCTTTAAAAATTTTTATGTATGTGTAGGTGTGTGTCTATGTGAGTATATACCACGTGTGTGCAGGTATACACAGAGGCCAGAAGAGGGCATTGGATCCCCTGTAGCTGGAGTTACATGTAGTTGAAAGCCACCCAATGTGGGTGCTTCGGGTGGGAAGCGAACTCGGGTTCTCTGGAGGAGCAGCAACCACTGAACCAGCCCTGGGTTTCTCTTTTTTAAATCATACGTTCACCTTTAGCCTTCTCACTTGGATGGATTCTCACTTCTCAGGTGGGAGTCAGAAGCCCCGTGTGGTTAAACTTTAATTAAGATTAACTAACATTTAGCTTTCATTCATTCAGTTATACTACCTGCATGCATGCTCAGCAGGTACATGAGGTTCGTGGCTTATGTAACACTCAAAACACTTCTGTTATCACAGAGACTGAGGAGGTGGGGGAGTAAATCCTGAAGACCCAAAATAGATCAGCGCTACACAGGGACAGGAAGGACACAGAAAAAAACAAAAACGAAACAAACAAAAAACAAAACAACAACAAAAAAAACGGACTTCTTCCAAACTCATAGGTGTCTCCTCCAGAGGGTTTGGTCTCTAGCAGAGACACGCTGGAGTCTTGGGGTCAGAGCAGATGTGGATTCAAGGTGCTGCCAACTCCTGTGGAGATTGTATATGCATTCTCCACGTGAGAAGCCTCAGTTGCCTGTTTGTCTATTATCCTCCAAATCGTTCCTTTATCCAGCTCTGTGGAGGGAGATGTTTCTATATTCAGAGTGAATGCTTACTCTTCACTTTAGTAAGTCCTCTGTATCTTGGCATGCAGGAGCTTTTGTGGCAGGGCTAGACGCTGGGCTTGTTTACAACTCCTTCCCCAAAATGGGAGAATCGTGGATCCCAGAGGACCTCCTTACCTTCTCTCCCATCCTGAAGAATGTTTTTGAGAATCCTACCATGGTGCAGTTTGATCACCGGCTTCTGGTAAGTGCGCTGATCTGTGCTGCCTGACATAGGGAGCCCCACAAGCATCAGGAGTGCAGGTGAGGCGCTGATGGCTGCAGTTAGCCACAAGCTTTTTGTAACTGCTTTTTCTCTTAGAAGCAGTTCTCCAACCAGCTGTCTGATCTGACATTTTTGTCATCATACACTCAAATTCTAGCTTCAAATCAGCTAGGCAGATGATACTAACCCACCTCAATCCTGAATGTGCCTACGTGCCATTTCATCAGAGATGCAGTTGACGCAGGAACAGACTACAGAGCACATAGCTGTGGAAGAGCCCTGAGGGTGCTTTGCTAATGCCTTTCTGTTTATTTAAGCCTATAGGTACTGATGGTGTGGAAGCCTTACTAAGACCGGCCTGGTAGGCTGAGTGTGGTCACCTGTACCCAGGAGACCCCAAGAAGCAGTAGTGTTGTTATAGAAGGAAGGGTAGGGTCACAGGGCCCAAGACATTAATGGGAGACTTGGTAACTGGTGGAGACGAGAGAAGCTTTATGACCAAGACTAACTGTTAGGATACATGTAAAGAGAGCTCAGAGGAGACCCCAGAGTTTGTCCTGCAGCATTCTTAAGCCATGGCCAGCAGAAATGGAACCTCTAGAGTGGGTGTTAGCCAAAGGCAAGCTGTCATCAGATGAGGCATGCCCGCTGGGACATGGTAGAGAGGGAGGTGTAGAGAAGACTCACATCTGTGGGCTACGGCTGACATTCCAGGGGAGCCTCAGTCCCCAACCTACACTGTATTTTAGCATAAGGAGAGTGTGATTGGATCTGCCCCTATAGCTCCTTCTGAAACACGCAGAAATATGGCGGAAAGCATTCTCTGTGGCATAGGAGAAAAGAAATTTTGTTTTTACCAGCTGGAAGCACTACCATCCCCTCAGCTTAACCCACAGAAGCTGTGGGTTTTATGTGCTAAGGCCAGCCCTGCTTTAAAAGTAGGGCTGGAGAGATTGCTCAATGGTGAAGAGCACTTGTTTTTGCAGAGGACCCAAGTTCAGGTCCCAGCACCCACTTGGAGGCTCACACTAACTGCAGTTCCAGAGGCTTCAGCAGCCTCTTCTGGCCTCCTCGGGCATCACATGCACATGCGCACAGACATGCATGTTGGCAAAACACCCACGCACATAACATAAAAATAAATCTTTGAAAAAATGTAAAATCAGATATAAAATTACAGCTAAGGATACAAAGTGTAATTTAAAAAGCAAGACTCTCACCCGTGGGAAGGTAAGTGTGTATAAAGCAGTAAAAGCAAACTCAGATGGTTGCCCTGAGAGACGGTGCTGCCTCAGTTGGAGCAGAAGAGGATGGTGGCAGTGCTGACGAGCAGCAGCTGGGGTGGAATGGTTTTGTGACTAGCGAAGCTCTTTCTGGCTCTCCTTGGTTCCCGGGATGTATGAGGTGAATGGGAGTCCTGCTGCCTGGAATAATATTAAACACCGATCATCTTTCTTTGCCGTAGGGAATCACATCTGTCACTGCCATTACAATGCTCTATTTCCTGTCCCGGAGAATCCCCCTTCCTCGAAGGACCAAGGTGGCAGCAGTGACTCTGCTAGCTTTGGCATATGCACAGGTACAAAGCCATTCTTGATGGCTTCCCCAAACAAAGTTAATGTTAACAGTAGATTAATGGTGTGATAAAGGTGTCACACAAGAGGAATGATAATGGCTAATAAACAAACAGCTTTTTAATATCAGAGCAACTTCAGAGGGTGGGACTAGAGAGGAGGGAGGGGTTTATGACAGATGTAAATTGAATTCATTAATTAAAAGAAAGAGAGAACAGCTTAAAATAATGAATACCATTCTGGTTTTTTGGGTTT
The DNA here is from genome assembly GCF_907164565.1 of Psammomys obesus. NCBI lineage: Eukaryota > Metazoa > Chordata > Mammalia > Rodentia > Muridae > Psammomys > Psammomys obesus. Next base: position 3,743,811 of record NW_026596125.1, on the reverse strand, counting down.
TTGTTTGTTTGTTTTTGGAGACAGGGTTTCTCTGTGTACCCTTGGCTGTCCTCGAATTCACTCTGTAGATCAGCTGGCCTCGATTTCACAGAGATCCACCTGCTTCTGCCTCCTGAGTGCTGGCCTGTACCACTACTGTCCAGCTGAATACCATTTTGTACTTGTTACTTTTTAAAAATTACTCATTTATTTTTATGGGTATGGCTATTTTGCCTGCATTTGTACCATACCCATGCGTGGAGGCCAGGAGAGAGTATAGGATTCCCTGGGACTGCAGTTGCAGACTGTTCTGAGCTGTCATGTGGATGCTGGTGATAGAACCAAGGTCCTCTGGAAGACTCTTAACCACTGAGCCATCTCCGTCCCTCGCTTGTCTCACTGAAGTTTGGATGTGGAGGAAGCAGGCAAAGGGATATTAGCCTGGGTGTAGGAAAATGGACACATTTGGATATTCTTGATAAGACCATGAGTCTATAATAGCTTTCTTCAGAGGGCAATTAGACAATAGATTATATATCAAATATATATTAAATATCTTATATTAAATATATATTAATATATTGTATATTAAATTTACTATATTAAATATTACTGTTTAATAGATTAAATATATGTAATGCTTCGGTCCAGAAAACTGACAGTTGTATCTGCCTTAGAAAAACTAATGCACTAAACAGCTTTTGTGATGGTAAAAATTGGAAACAAGCTAAAACAACCATGGTATGTCTCTGCTGTGGAATACTGCATAACAGTTTAAGAAAAAGCACGTGACAGTATACTTGCAACAGCACAAAACTATATGTATTTCTATAAATTCCAGCACTTGGGAGGCAGAGGCAAGTGAGTTCAATACTGGCCTGGTCTACATAGTGAGTTCTAGGCCAGCCAGGGCTACACAGTGAAACCCTGCCTCAAAACAAACAACAAAAAAACAACAACAAAAAACCCCAAAGTGCTCTGTCTCAACAAGAGCATATCATACATACAAGAAAGTAAGACATATAGGAACTGGCAAACATAACTACCCATGGGGAATAGGCACCCGGTAGAAGCAGGGTATGGTAGCTCGTGCCTATAATCCCAGCACTCCGGAGACTGAGGGAAGAGGATTGCTTGCACCATGATACGATTGCATGATGAATTTCATTATTTTACGTATGCTTGCTTGTGCCACCCAATACTCGCACCTGTGATGTTCTGATGCGACAGCGGGGAGGTTTGCATGTCCGCTGCTCACATGCAGTCACTTTCAGCATCACTACTTTCTTCTTCTTCCACAACAGGTGGCCTTGGGCATCAGCACCTTGCTTCTGTATGTGCCAACTCCTCTGGCCGCCACACACCAGTCAGGCTCCTTGGCTCTGCTCAGCAGTGCCCTTTGGCTCATGAATGAACTCCGAAGGGTCCCCAAATAATTCTCAGAGGATCATTCCCACGGACTGAAACTGCCTTGGGAATTCATCAGCAAGTTCAAGAACTTTTCTAGGAGGGTCACCTTGACATGCCTCATGGTTTACAAAGTGGTCAAGTCTCAAAACTGTTTTGAGATGGGCCCTGAATCAAGAATGTCACCAAGGTGTGATTATACCAGCGGTTCTCCCTAAGTCTTTTGCATTGCTGCTTCTTAATAGGCAGCCTGACTTTTCTTAGCGCCAGGAAGATCTTGCATTTCTGTGTCCTTGTGCTGCCAAGTGCTGTCCACTAGCCAGGCTGGTAGTGACAGTGTCAGACTCGAGAACAACCAATCGACCAGTAATGGAATGTTGTTTGTTAGTAAGGTTCAAGGTTGTCATAACTTCTGGTTTTTAAAAGCAGCTAACTAGCTAGATTTTGAAGTGACTATTCTCCTTTATGTGTGTGTGCAAGTGCTCGAGGAGGCCTGGGAGGATGCTGTCCCTAGAGCTGGATATACAGGCGAACAAGTTGTATGATGGGGGTGTGGTGACCAAACCCAGGTCCTCTAGAAGAGCATCGAGCACCTTTAACAGCGGAGCCATTTCTCCAGCCCAGAGTGAATACTATTACATGTTGACAATTTCAAGTTTAAAAAATAGGGAGGCTTAACACATCTGATCTGAAGTTGTCCATTTTTAATTTCTGAATGAGATGGGTTTTTTTTTTTTTCCAACTCTAAATTATTCTGTGAGTCTCTGTATATTGTTATTAGCAAAACAAAGACACGTTTTACTCTCCAAGTCCCAGGCCCTGCTGGGCTTGTGTTATTACACAAAAGAGATTTCCCTCAATCTCAGAACTCAAGACTCATCCTAGACCCACTAAATTCAAGCCCTTGGAACAGGGGTGGGCTGGTTTTTAAGTTTCCTGGGGACTTGAGTGCATGTAAGTTTGGTGACACGTGGCCTAGGTCCTTCTGAAATTCTGCCAGCTTGTTCCCACTCCTCCCAAATTTCTACCCCATCATCCCGGCTGCATTTAACCTGTTGGTCCCATCTGTGCATCAGCATGGTAGGCACTCTAGACAATCCTGTCAAGAAGGGAACCAGGGCAGCTTGCACACCAGCTACTTCTCACTCCACATCCAGAGTCTTCAGTTAGAAGCAGACAGCAGAGGGCAGGAGGGTCCAGCCGAAGATCACTTGTAACCATTTTTCAGTCACTTCAAGCAAGTGGCAACCCAAGTCAGCTCAAGTCTTAGACATTTTATTGCACTTTTCTTCTACTACAGTTAAGTAAAGTATGTATGGATTCAGTGTTTAGCTATTCAGCTACAGCATGCCTTCTATGTGGTCCTGGTGAACAGAGATCATCTTAACTATTTTTGTATCTGTTTAAGTCACTAGATACATACCAAATACTGAATGAGGAAAGAATGAATTGGTAGAAAATATACAATTATTGATTTATGTCCCAAATGTCTACTTCAGAAAAAGCCATTGCACACTTAAAAGATTAAATAAATGTCTTTTAATGTTTTCAACAGTCTGTCAACAGTTGTCAATTGCTTTTAAATATAAAGGTAATTAAAACATGTATTTTCAATCAGCTAACCCAGGATTTAATTTTTTTTCTTTTGCCAGCCTCAGGTGATTGATTAGGCCATAACTCTTATGACATCATTTAACCTTTTTAAAACTTACTGTGTGTGCATGTATATGACAGGGTATGCACTGTACATGCGTGTGCTTGCAGAGACCAGGCAACAAGTCCTGTGAGTCGGCTCTCTCCCTGCATCTCTGTGTGGGTTCTGGGGTGAAACTCTGATTGTCAGATGTGTGGCAAGTGCTTCAACCTGCAGAGCTGTGGTGCTGGCCCACATGTTTGTCTTTAACCTACACTGAGATATACCTCTGCTGTGGCAGGGCTACTACTTCCCACCAAAGACCAACTGGGATAAGCACGATTTTAGAATACCAGTTTACCTGCGGCCCTCTTTCTGGTCCTGGGTTATATATAGGCGTATGTAACGCAGAGCTATGCCTCCACATCTGGGTAACTGCATCGTCACCCCAGCACATTGCTCATTTACTAGAACTTCATGTTTATCAGAATTTTAATGATTCCATGAAATTTAAGAATTCCATAAAATTCTCTTTTCTGCCACCTGGCTGACAACATTCTTACTTAATGTGAAGCCGCCAAAGTGCAGCCTTGTAGCTACCCGAAGCAGGGCCGTCCGAAGAAGCAGGGCAGCACAGCAGCTTGTGTCTCAGCCACCTGCAGCGGGGTGGTCAGCAGCCTTTGTCCTTAACGTGTGAACACTTGGCTGTGGATCACAGTGGACAGATGCTGAAGGCATGCACGGCAGAGACCACACTGGTAGCAGAAATCACAGAGGACTCAGAGACCACACTGGGGGCAGAAATCACAGAGGATGCAGAGACCACACTGGGGGCAGAAATCACAGAGGACACAGAGACCACACTGGTGGCAGAAATCATGGAGGAGACGTGGCATACTTTAGAGCTTCAACTACATGGAAAGTGTGGAAGGAGAACTTGAACCAGGTGTACCAGCAGTCACGGTACTCGGGATCCTGCTGGCAGAGACGGACTTGAGAAGCTAGTAAGTTTCATGACCAGTGGAGCCAAACTCAGGGAATGGCTCCGTGGGTGGGCTGCTTCTGGACAGAACTTCTATTCTGTCCAGGACTGCCCTCAAGTTGTTCTGTAGTTTAGATGTGGAATGTTCTCCAAGAGCTCGTGTGCTAAAGGCTTGGTCCCCATGCTGACATTGGGATGGCGGGACCCTTGCATAGCTTCATAGGTCTTTAGGTCACCGGAGGATATGTGAGACTCCCAAATCCATCCTCTTGTATCCGGGTCATGAGCTGAGCTATACTTGCCTGCTGCAATGCACACGTCATCACAGGCTCAAAGCAAAAGGGACACCTGACGATTGAGTTGAGCCTGTAAAGCTGTGACTCAAACAACCCTTTCTCTATATAAAAGATCTCAGGTGCTTCCGTACAGTGAATGGACAGGGACACAATAGAGTGCGCAGCCTAGCGGGCACTTGGGGTGGCTCATCCATCAGCTGTCTTGCTTTAGGGAGCACCTTGGGAGTAGACACATCTTCAAGTTTGTTCCAAAGTCACACACGCGTGACTAAACATCACAACATTTTCAATTCTGGTTCTTACAAGAAAAAATAGAAGCAACGATTTGCTCACATTTGAAAAAACATGGAAGCCCTTGTAGTGTGAGCAATAATTCCATTTTTCAATATAAAAGGGGGCTCAGATTTTCAAAAAGCAAAATGGTCTGCTGGCTCCTGTCCCTCTATAATAGTATCAACAAACAAAAATAATGAAACACTAGGGCAACGGGAATATGTGAAACATTCATTTCAGTGACAGCCTACTGGGATAAAAAACAAGACAAAGCCGGCTTAAAATAGAGCCCTAACAAGCTGCCCACAGAAACAAACCCCAGGGTCGACAGGAACCCAAGCCGGGTGCAATAACTTTTCCAGTTAGATCAGAGGCAAGTTAAGGAAGTAATGGAGGCCAAAGACAGAGCCATGCTCAATACAGAACATCACCTAAATGAATTTGATATCAGATGCAATCATTGTTCCCAAAAATATTTGTTATTCTGTATTGTTAGTCCAAGGTACCAAAACTTGGTTTTGATTCCTCATTTTAGAACATACTAATTTTTATGATACCAACAAAATCTTCATGAGCTTGGCAGCAAGACTGAGGCTAAGCATCAACTAAGAGACCAAATTAAAAGACTACTGCTACTCGAAGCCACTGCTCCTCCTACTTAATTCCTGGCACAACTAAAATGAAGTCGCATACACATCCCAGTCTAGAAACTTCCCAAGAATCACCACCAACTTGTATAATGAGGTAGATATCTCTATTGGGCATCTGAACCTTCATTCAGATTTTTATTATTGGAATGTTATGGTTAAGAAAAAATCATGCAAAGGTAAGCCAATTGCTTAACTGTGAAAGAAAAAAAAAGATACTAAAAAGGATGCACTGAAGACTTGGTTAATGAAATTCCATCTGAAGCCTACCCAATGGGAGTGAGGAAGTGTCCAGCGACCAGTCAAGATGGAAATGCTCAGTCCCCCTCAACCACAACAAAGTGTCCCTTTCTGTTCTTAACCTGTGGAACGCTGGGATGTCTTATGATAATAAAAGTAAGTCTGAACCCCATAATATTAAAACGGTACACAGGATATAATGCACCAAACAAAAACTTAAAGACTAATTAAAATAAATTAAGAAATATATTTATATTGAGAAATGATAAAGATAAGCATCCTGAGATTTGTTTTTCAACTACAAAAAGATTGTAGGGCTATCATTCCAAAAGGCTGCCATAAAGATTAAATAATACACAAAGAACACATATAAAGTTCTTAAGAGTGGTACAAGGTAAGTGCTTGACAAATGGTAGCTACTAGTACCATCAGGACCAAGAGCAAGGTCATTAATGACAGCTTCAAATCTGGGCTAGTTAACCGGTTCATCTGAGCACACAAATTTGCACACTGTTACCCACTGAGGAACTTCTATTCTGAACAACACCAAGACGGGCATATAGAAACCATGATGAAATGAAAAGTTCCCTGAGGAGGCAAATGGCTAGCAAGAACATTTTTGTCATCTTAAAGTAGCATTAAAAAAAAAAAAAAAAAAAAAAAAAAAAAAAAAAAAAAAAAAAAAAAAGCAAAGGCTCACTCACAGGATATAAACATTATATCCTTTCATAGAGAAGGGAGACAGTTGGGAAGTCTTTTAACACTGAGAAGAACTGTCCATGACACAGTTTAGTGAAAAGTAAAGATGTCAATGTAGAAGAATCGTTGCTGGATGTACACTTCTCTGATGTGCACATGTGGTGATGTAGCCTACAATCACAGCACTCAGAAGGCTGAGGCAGGAGGATCACTGAGTACCAGGCCAGCCTGGGTTACACAGTGAGACCCTGCCTCAAAAAAAAAAAAAAGAGGAAGAAGGAAATCATTCAGAACTTGCCTAACAAGAGTCAGTACAGTATCTTCACCTTGGCTTATCCCAAGGGCCATCTTAATTTTTTTCTCTATTTCATAAAGCATTTTATTTTTTTCTGTTCCCAGTATGGAATTTATTTTCTAGAAAATCCACTTTTATGCTTTAGACTTTTTTTTTTCTTCTCTATTCTAACCCTAGAAATAAAAGGCTTTGGCAAAATAAGAAGAAAATGAGCCAGGCCTGGTGGTACATTCTTTCAAACTCAGCCTTTCGAAGAGATGGAGGCAGGAAGATCAGGAGTTCGAGGCTAGCCTTGGCTACCTGGAAAACTGGGCTCATGAGACCTGCCTTAACTCTCCCAAAAGAAGAAATCAAGCTGCTACTTCAACCCTGAGAGCAATCCCAGGCAGGCCCCTCACAGTTTTCTTCAGAAAGTAAAGAGCTCTTGGGGCAGGGAGGAGTTACTGAACACTGACCGTGTGCAGCTCAAAGGCTGGCTGCAGAGAAGCCGCTTTCTGAGAGGCAGCGGGTGAGAACATGGCGCATATGGCTTTCCTCTTCCCACAGTGGAAGAGCTATTCCTTCAGACATCCAGAAAGTGGCCAGGTTGCTCCACGGCAGATTTATCTACTTTAGAATTTACTATCTGTAAAGCATTCCAAAAATAGGTAATAACTTTTGACTTCAAGCCAGGCATGGTGGCTCAGGCCTTTAATCCTAACACTCCTGAGGCAGAGGCAGGCCTGGTCTACATGGATACCATACATACATACATAGCAGGTTCCAGGACAGCCAGGGATACATAGATCCTGTGTCCAAAAAAAAAAAAAAAAAAAAAGAAAGAACTTTGATTGTATTGCCTTTGCCCACTTTCCTGACGCTATTTTTAAAAACAAAACAGATACATCCCTTCCCAAAATACATGTAAGAGCTCAGCAGTGAAATGAGGGAAGTGGCTTTGAGTCTTCTGCACATTACTATGCCTGTGAGACAGTAAACTGAAGATGGGCGAACCCAGGCCCCCGGTTCCCCTCACAGTCTCTCCGTTCTGTGAGCACACTTACGGCTCGAGAGGCAGCACTGATGCCCAAGCAGTCTGTGAGGCACAGAGATGGCGATGTTCTCTATACTGGCCCGACCAAGTACCAGATAAAATACTGTCAGATCTTCAAGAAGGCATTCATTTAAAAGGGGCTCTAGCCGCTCAGATCTAGATAACCTCTCAGTCAGCACCACTGCCCGGGATTTTCGACCCCACCCACAATGGCTTGTCAAGTAAGCAAGAAGTTGTATCATTTTGGTTGCCTTGAAATCCTGGTCCACTGAACCTCCGAGATCTTGGGTCCCTATTCAAGGCTGTGGATCCCCACAGAAGACTCTCTCTGTTACAGAGAAAGCAGGGACAACGCCCTTGCTGGAATGGCTCTGGCTCTTTATCAGTCAGTACAAGCTGGTTTCAACCACGCTTCCGGTTGCCCAATTGAAAACTCGCTTCAGCAAGGGGAGGAAAAACGCTACATCCCAGAAACATACCATATTTCTGAGATAAAGGAGAAGCATGCTTCATTTGAGCTAAGTCCCCTGTGAGAGCACCGGCCTCTCGCCATTTAGATCCTTGCAGATTCAATTACGGCTTCTGAGAAGAGGTCCCGTCCTGGGCACCGAAAAAAAAAAGAAATTAAAGTGAAAAAGTAGAAATTCCCAGGCCAAAGCGGCATTTGAGGCCAGTTCAGGGCAGCGGAGGAGTTCAGGAAGCAGCAGCAGGCCTAAGAACTGGAGTTTCTCCAACCCGGTCCGGCCTCAGGGCCTCACGGCCCCACCTGCACCCCAATCATCGGCACCGCTCGTTCGATCCACAGCAGGTCCAGCGGAGCTGAGGCGCGAGTTTCCCGGCGGTGAATTCTGTGGATTCGCAGAAGGTACAGGATGATGGCCAGCAGCACCACCACGGTACAAGCGAAGAAGAGATAGTGGTTGTAGACAAAGGAGAGACGGAACCAGCTGCCATGGGCCTGCCGGATGCCTCCCTGCCGAAGGTCCCTAGGGGAGTGGAGAGAGCTGTTGGTTTCAGGATGAAACGTGCTGCGATTGGAAGGGCCCATCCTCGTTCACCCCACGAAACCAGCCGGACCCACCAATTAAGCGTAAGAACATCTGGACCAAAGGGATGCCCTGGTCTATGGGAGGCGTCCCATGGCCTTAGATGCTGCAGAATGTAGGGACAAAATCAAAAGGCCTTCGAAACTGGTTTAAAAAAAATTAACAGAAAGACAAAACCGGTCACCTGTAACATAAATCTTAAAATATACTTTGTAAATACAGCAGAGTGTCCCTTGAATCCAAACAGGACAAATTGAACGTGTCTAGATCTTAAAAAAAAATAGTTAAAGCATTGCTTAGGATCTATCATGTATAGACACGAAGGCAGTTGTGGCCTGACCAGTTGTATTATAACCTGGAAAAACAGCATTATAAAAACAAAGAGCACCTACATCTTCCAGCCACTAGATCCACTTTGTTTTGTTTTGTTTTGTTCTTTGAGGCAGGGCTTCTCTGCATAGCCTTGGCTGCCCTGGACTGGCTTTGTAGAGCAGGCTGGCTCACAGCAATCCATCTGCCTCTGTCCTCCTGAGTGCTAGGATCAAAGGCGTGTGCCACCATACCCAGCTCTAGATTAATTTTATCTGTATGACCTGCAATGTTTTGTTGCTGTTGTTTTTGGGTTTTGTTTTTTTTTTGTTTTTTTTTTTTTGTTTTTTGGGTTTTTTTTTTTGAGACAGGTTTTCTCTGTGTAATCATTCTGGCTGCCCTGGAACTCGCTTTGTAAACCAGGCTGACGTCGAACTCACAGAGATCTTCCTGCCTCTGCCTCTTGAATGCTGGGATTAAAGCCTCATGCCACCACTTCCCGGCTTTACAGTGTTTTTAAAAGATATGAATCTTCGAATGGAAAGCTTTCATATACAATGTGGATTTCTGACTTCTCTGGACAAATGGGAACTGGCAAATGCTGGGACAGATAGCAGCTCTGTGTGGCAGCGTCAGCACTTCAGCTGTGCACACGCTCTGGTTCTACACCACGTCACACAGCCCGCTTCCCCTACGTCCCCTGCCTGCTTCCTGCTAAGAGAGTTTAGAGGAAAAGGCACAGCTGAGTTAAAGTACTTATTTTATCTGAACCTTTTTCTAGCAAAGAGGGCCTAAAACCTGTTCCAAATGTCTTACAGGACACAGTGGCAAGGCATGGGTCTCACAGCTGGATGATAGTTCCCATGCTAAAACCATGTCAGGTCCTAATGCTAGACTGCCCCAAACTGGGCCAGGTCAATAACACATCTGGAATGATTCTACCCACTAGGAAAGATGGTATTACTAGACAGTCTCCTTCAACTCCCTGTTACTCCCAGACTAACTGAAGACTGACATTTTAGGTCATCCGTGGTCTCCTAGAAATGTTCCGTGTGAACCCAGTCCTAAAGACTGACCTGTTGGAGAGCAAACAAAGCTGGCTTTCTGAAATGGCAAAAGACGAGGAAGGGATTCAGAGCAACTTTCTGTTTCAGCAGGCCTGACTGGAACAGCGGCTCAGACGGAAGGAACAGTAGGAGTGTGTGGACGGTGGAAGGGTAGAGCTGGGCACTGGAGAAATCTATTCCGACTCATCAACTTAACACCCTCTGAGGTCAAGGTCAGCGTGACTTTACCTGAGTGGCAGGAATCGGGTTTTATACAGAATGGCTCCCAGCGTCCACTGCACCTCTCGGTCGTACACAAGCTGTGCTGTCTGCAGGTTCGGGTAGTCGTAGGGGAAGTGGAACCCCTCGTGCAGGACTTGGTACATCCAAGCTGACTTAAAACACTGATACCTGTGTGGTGAGAAGGAAGGCCAGTAAGTGTCTTTACCGTCTCACCTCTAGGGGGAGCCAAATTTGAGGCGGTGGCTGTGGTTTCCTCCTGTTCTGATTTCTTCAGAGAACACCCTGAAAAACCATGACTGTTTGTGCAATACCTGTGATTCGCATAAATGGAAACACGACCCACGACCGGCACGAGCGGGGTGACACCGGCACAGGGGTGCCATGAGCTAGGTTATGTTTGTTTGGTCTTTGAATTTGTCTTTTCTGCTGTTCTGGAACTCACTCTGTAGACCAGGCTGGCCTCAAACTCAAGAGATACATCTGCCTCTGCTGGGATGAAAGGTGTGAGCCATTATGCCTGGCACCTTAGAATTTTTCAAACTAAACATTTAAAAATGGGAGGATTATGAATCCTTGACAAAACGCTGACAGTTGTTGAAACTAGGTAATAGTTGACATTTTTCTTTCTACTTTTTGGCTAATTTTCTCTAAAATAGAAAAGGTCATTACTGTTGATGCTGTATCACTCGCAGGGCGTGTTCTTTGCTACTGGTTTCCTGACACAGAAATGGGCTCACTGTTTAGTCCCAATCCTCCAGAAAGCCACTATCTGAAATAACCTCATTCTCCATTCTGTACTGTTCAATGATTCTCCATCATGAGCCATGTTTTAAGACCACATCCAAAGCAGAAAAGAAATTTACTTACTTGAGCCGATGCTCATCTGCATGTGAAGAAAAGAGGCCGTTCTTGAATCTCTGCGCTAGCACCGACCAAGCCATGCCACAGTAATCCTGAATAAGCACAGACACAGTGCAACACTAAATCACGGCAAGTTCTCCAGCTTCCCACCGGCATGGCTGCTCTGTTCCTCGTTCCTCGGGAGCTGCTGTCTCACCGAGGAAGATGAATGGCACACGGGACCACTGAACAGGATGCCGTGCCTCCTCTAGAGCCCGAAGGTTAGGAGTAAGAGAAACACAAGAGCCAGAGAGCTAGTTCCAAATTCCACTCTGTGGAAAACTCACAGGAAAGGAGAATCAGCCTGTCTGGCGGTTACCTCTCTCAAAGATTTGGGGAGGGGGGGTGTTCAGAAAAGGAAGGTTTGCTGACTACCAGATGCCATCTACTGTGTGCCAGAGGATGAAGCAGTGAGGGAAAAAAAAATCCTGTCCCTGTGAGGCCTACAGTCTACTGATAAAGAGAATAAACACATGGGCATCACAGAGTATTCAAGACGGCACACTGTTCAGTGGAAAATAAAGCAGGAAATGCGTACGATGAGGAGGGTGGTAATTGTGGATAGGGTATCTAGGGAAGGTGGGAGGACCACATTAAGTCAGCATCTTAAAAAGTCAGGGGAACGACCTCCTTAACTCGGACAACTTACTGCGTCACTAGCAACTCAGCTAAGTAACCCCTTGTGCCCTTTGCTGTTCAACACAACAGAATCTGAAGAATCTTTGTGACAAGAAAAAGACCCAAGCCAGGCCAGTCAGGGAGCCCTGGGCTCTGGGAGAAAAGAAAGAAGGGGTGCGTGGGGCTGGAGACGGAGCAACATGAAGCAGGAGCGCCCCAGTAGTCCCCAGACTGCCTCTGGGGATGGGGCAGCAGAAACTTCAGATACCGCTCTGTCGGAAGTCCACCCCAAGAGAGCCTTAGGAGCTGGAAAAAGAAAGGAAAGCATAGGAAACACAGGAGGAGAGATTCTTTCCATCTCTGTCTCTCAGGCAGATCACAAAATTAGACAAGTCAAAGAGATGACTCATTTCTAGAGGCTTGGGCCCCTGTGTGGTACTGCTGCGAGATGGTGGGACAGAGTCCTTAAGTGGGGACTAGTGAGATCACTGGGGATGCCCTTTAAAGGGCATTACAGGCCCCAGCTCCCTCTGCACTCTCTGTGACCAGCTCATGAGGTAAACGGTTTGGCTCAGCCACGCATTTCCACCATGATCTTCCCAAAGCAAAGGGGCCAGTTTATTGTGAACTGGAACCTACAAAGTGAGACAAAATAAACTTTTCATCTTTTTATAAGTCTAACATTGCAAGTTACAATGACTTTTTTTTTTCAGTTGACTACAAACCAGGCGTGATGACACATGCCTTTCATCCCAGCTCTTGAGAGGCAGAGGTAGGGAGACCAGCCTGGTCTATATAGCAAATTCCAGGCTAGCCAGATCAACATAGTGAGACTCTATCTCAAAAACAATAACTAAACCAAAAAATAAACTGAGAGACAACAACAAACTTGATTAACACAGCCTCTAAACTAAGGCGGGAGGCACAGGGAGCTGGTCAAACATTTAGCTGTGCGGTAACTAAAGATCTGTGCCTGTAAGATGTTTAAGTTCTATATATGTGCAAAGTGAATGCTTACTCTTTCACTTAAAAAATGTATCTCCACCATCATGGGGGTTGGCAACAGCTTCTATCAAGGACCCATACCATCCTGGCCTCTTTTTTTAAGCTTTCTTTTTAATTGTTTTTGAGGGGAGTACATGTGTGTGCCACACATGTGTGAGTACCCAAGGAGATCAGAAAATGGTATCAGACCCCTGGTGCTGAATCTTTACAGAAGCTTGTTGTAATGGACCCCGGGAACTAAACTCTGGTCCTCTGGAAGAGCAACAATTGCTCAGTCACATAGCCATCTCTCCAGCCCCGACTCTGGCCTCTAAATAGTCCAAGCAAAGAGAAGAAAACCAGACCTGTTCACCAAGAGCACATTACAAGTCAGACACCTAGCCAAGGGGGATATATATGAGATGACACTTCTGAGCCATAATCGTCAGGGAAGCTGGAAGAAAAGCTAACTATTCACGATTAGACCAATTTCACAACCCGGTGATAACACATCCAAGGAAACCTAAACACACTCATCGGAAGGCAGCTTAGCAGAGATGGTCCCTTAACCTCTGAGTTCACTTTCTCCTCTATAAAATGAGGAGGCTCACAGGCTCTTGTAAAGAACCAAATGAGGTCCTGCCTGCAAAGGCCTCTGCATACTGCCTAGCACAAAGGCAGGCATCCAGTGGATGGCAGCTGCCGGTCTGAGCCACGTTGATGATTAGTGAGTTACCTGAGCAGCCTTGGCGAATGTTGGCCCGTGGTAGCGGCCACCAATGCGCAGCACATCCTCTGTGCAGTAAAAAAACTCCGAGAAGCCATAGAACTCGCTGTTGTTGAAGTCGATTGGCGACTGGTAAATGCCATTCAGTGAGGCCTGGCTGGTGTTGGAACGGGCCAGCAGGGGGCTCAGCATTGCCCTACAAGTGGCCCAGTCTCCCTTTCCCCGGACATGCAGGGCCTGGCTGTTCCTCTCCAAAACGTCCGTGAGTCCCACAGGCAGGCACGGGTCCAGGAATGGATTGTCAGCACTCAGGCCTGTCTTCTGGCCCAGCAATCTGTCACAGTGACAAAAGCAGACCGAGCGTGAGAGTGCGGAGCCCGAGCTCTCCTAAGAACCAGGAAGCACTTCACGGCGCCGAGCGGCAGGGACTGAGCAGGATATTATTACGATGCAGCAACACACGCATATTTGAGCATATTAAGTTTGGAAAAAGAGAAATGTATGCACCAGGGATGGATGTTACACAACCCTGTCATCAACATGTATTTCCTGGTGCAGAGTCGAGCAGGAGCCGTGAATCTGCTCTTCTCCCTCTGACCTTCATTCCCACAGGCCTCTGAGAAGTGCAAGGAGTTCACTCCTGTTTAACACCCAACTAAAGGCTGGAGAGGTGGCTCAGTGGATACAGCACTCGGTGCTCAAGCGTGAGTGAGTCTAAGTCCGAAGAACACATGGAATAGCCAGGTGAGGTGGCGAGTGACTAATCCCAGCGCCTTACAGGGAGGCGGGAAGCAGAAAGAAAAATCCCTGAAGCTAATGGGTCAGCTAGCCTGTGTGCACAGTAGTGGGCTGTTGGCACATGGGACAGGAATGGAGCCGTGTGAGGAGACTTCTGAGTGTGTGTGAGAACACTCTGAGAAAACAAGACTTCAGTTTCTTCAAACCGCAGAACTGGTCTCAGAACGTTTTCCTGTTCCTCCCAGGTGTGGGAGATAGGCATGAGCTTTACTTCAGATTATTCATTATTGCTTACTCCTGTTATTCACCCAAATGCTTAATGCTTTAACTGACTCTGTGGAAACACGTTTGTCACATGTGGCTTGTCCCTGTGACTGTGTACAGCCTGAACTCATGACCACCTTACTCGTGTGACCCTTCTTATTCCTCAGAGTAGAAATCGTCTGAGGCTCTGAATAAAGGTGGGTACGGCATGAGACCTCAGTCGCCTCATTCATCAGCTTCCTTCTCCCAGGTCCCAATGCCTCTAGAGCAGTGACAACGGAGACTCTGACCTCAAACAAGGCGAAGGGGAGGACTCAAGAGTCCCATGACAAACACATGCTGCATTCACACATATGAACATGTATACAAATACATACACACACACAAACATGTACCACATACACCACCCAAGACCTCAAGTGTCCCATGACAAACACATGCCAGCATTCACACATACCAACATGTATACATATATACACACATATGTCCACATGCACACACACACAAACCACATATACTACTGTACCTGGGCTTTGGGCTATTTATTGGGTTCTTTTACCCACCTCCCTACACCTCCCCTATCCCTAACTCCCCAGTTCCAGGTGGGAGAGAGAGGAGGTTAGAGGGGAGGGAGGGCGCCGACAGCATCACTTCTTGCTGATTACGGGCACTGAGTTCCTTGGGGCAAATTTTATCTTTGTTGTCAAGGATCTCCAACCAGAATTCCAGCAATCCAGCAACCAGCAACAGCGGCAGGAGCAAAGAGCAACGGGCAGAGCAGCCGACTCCAGGTCTCTGGCATTTATACTGTCTGAAGAAGCCCCAGAATTCCAAACATAAACTATCCTCAGCTGGCAGAACCTCAACCCTGCTAGAGCGCTAAACAAATCATAGTCAGCTGCTATGGGCAATCTGAAGCAGCCTGATATCCCACATCCGGGATTAAAACAAAAACACATTCATATAACATTTCTGTGTTTTCAAAGAAACCAAACATTTTCACCATACACCACCCAAGGCCTCACGTGTCCTATGACAAACACATGCCCACATTCACACATCTCAACACACACACCCACATACACACCCCATATACACAGAAAAATGCACACACACACAAATGGGAAGAGACAAAGTGGGAAGGGCTCAGGGGGGAGGGCTTCCTGAAGAGGAAGCCACGGCGGTGCCACAGCCCAGCTGAGTGAGTGGTTCTGGGACAGAGCAGGCAGAACGTCCGCTCCAGGGATTGAACCACAAACCCCTCAGCCTCCAGGAGGGAGAAGGGGGCAGGACTTGATTCCTTTCATGGCCTCTCACAGTTCTACTTCTCAAGTCTATTCTTGTCTAGCCATCGCCTTCTCATTATGAAGGAGATTGATATGCAGATCCCGCCAAGATTGGAAATCACATGGAAGCCACTGGAAACAGCATTAGTAGTTCATTATCAGTTCATAAATAGGCAGATGTGAACGAGTGGACTCGTGTCATGAAGATGCACCATGACAGGAACTGAAGGAGGACATGAGAATGGGCAATGCAACAAGATACTCCGGAATACACGGAGTCTATGCTAAAGACACGTCACTAACTACAAGGAAAACTCATGAAGAGAACCATCCCAGGATAGGGCTGTCTAGATTGGCAGCTACGGGAGCCAGACTTCGACCTAACTCACGAGTAGGCAACCTCAGAGCTTGGCTGGAGAGTAGCAAGGCATGGGAAATGGATGCAGTCGGGAAAGAAAGCACAGGACCTCTGGAGGGAAGCACAGCAGATGCTGAAGGAAAGGACTGATGTGGAGCTTTGGGGGCCAGGGTTCTCCAGACACGGCAGCACCAGGAGGGGCAGCGAGGCCCAGTGCGGACTAACGCAAACACTAGGGAGAGTTGGGGCCCTTGTCCCCCGCGGCTCTGTGAACTCTTAGCGATGGAGGCTTAAATACCTGGAAAGACTGATGAGACAGTATTTTCTTCAACACTCCCTAAATATAAGACAGGTTATTTCAGTGGGACACGCCAGAGCCTCTTAAAGTTCGTTTCATTGCTTACCCAATGGAAGCAGATGATTTTCTGGTAGAAAAGAAATGCTGTTTATTGTATTTTCTTCAATATGCACAATGATAAATAACTTTAATCAAAACAGTTACTTCATAGCTACTGACTATGGCCTGAAGGTATTCAAATGAAAAATCAGTGATCTCGGGGATGGTGAGAGGCTCACTGTTTAGAGCCCTTCCTGCTTTTGAAGAGGACACAAAATAAGTTCCCAGCACCCACCCAAGAGCCTACAACCAACTATATCTCCAGGTCCTGGGGATCCAATACCTTCTGATGTCTGCAGGTACCTATCTACATTCAAATACACATGAATACATAAATAAAAATAAAAACAAGCCTTTTTAAAGAAATCAGTGCCGGTGGTGGTGGTGCACGCCTTTAATCCTAGCACTTGGGAGGCAGAGGCAGGTGAGTTCGAGGCTAGCCTTGTCTACAGAGTGAGTTCCAGGACAGCCAAGGCTACACAGAAAAACCCTGTCTTGAAAAACCAAAAGAAAAAAAGAAAAAGAAATCAGTGATCTTTGCAGTTCTGGATGAAAACTGGCTATTCAAAACTTGAGATACTATTTTAAAGGCAATTTTAACTTAATATACTTGTTAGGTTTAATGCACACAAGCAAACCTAACTTTCACATGAGGGGACCTAATTCATTTTTCCTACCGCACACATCTCATGTCATCAGGTGTGGCTGTCAATACAGAAAAAGATGACAAAAGATGGGCATTTCTGCCAGCATTTCTACTAAAGGGCAGAATGCAGAACAGGGTCCTGGAAAGGAAGAAACAGACTTATTCATCATAGCCAAGATATCACTGTTTCTTCCTAATGTCTGCAACCTGGTGACATTGTACTTTAGAAATGTAGGTTCCTGAATGCTGGTGTGAGTTGGCAGCGGGAAGGCTCCTCTTGTCTGAGGAGTCGGGGAGGTGGGGATAAGGAAAAGAGGGAGGGAGGATGGGAATGGAAGGAGAGAAGGAAGGCCTACGATCAGAATGTAAAGTGAATCAATAAATAAATAAAATTTTACCTGTTTTTGGTAAGTGTTTCATTCAGCACAAGCTCTTCGTAGCGCTGCCGGGCAAAATTGCCTCCAAAGCCCAGAAAGGTGGTGACGTAAACCCTGTACACATGCTCCGTGTGCTGCACGTCACAGCCCAGGTTGAACTCAGCCAGCAGGATCTTGGCAGCTTCTTCCTGTGATGCAACATCAAGAGAAAAAAGAGTTTCTGTTCCTTTTTCAGAGAGCGTGGAGTGTATATCCAGAAGCTGTTTCTCTGACCGCCCTTTATAATGGCCTTTTATCCTCACGGACTCCTGTAATCCCAGCACTCATGTAGCTGAGGCAGGAGGATCACAATTCAAAGACAATCTGAGTTAGGTAGCAAGGCCCTGTGTGTCTGTGAGGTCATCTCCCAAAAGGGTTAATGGAAGACAGCGGACGCACCCTGAACGTGGGGACAGTGCCATGGGTTGGGGTCCTGGAAGCCAAGTACCCGCCTTCTCTCTGCACCTCCTGACAACAGATGCAATGTGGCCACCGCCTCACGCTGCCTCACACTCCGCTCCTGCCATACCTTCCCCACCATGACGGACCGCGTCCCCTCAAAATGCAAGCCAAAGTAACCCTTCCTCTTCAGTTGTTTCTTTCAGGCATTTTGGAACAGCAATGGGAGAAGCAACTGACACAGGGCAGGTGAGTTTATTTACAGTGGATGCCGTTTTCTGATTTGGACCTCTGTATTTTCATATTCTCTACAATGGAAATGTACTATTTTCATAAGCAGAAAAAAAAATTCCTTCAACTAAAAAAGATCATCATGAGACCTATTTTATGACCTTGTCTAAAACTATTCAAGAAGCTTTCATATTTCCTGTGACAGCCTTGGGCAGTGGGAAAGTTCAGTTTTATCTTCAAAATAAAGGGGGCGGGGAGTGTTGTTCTTTGGGTGTTCTGTTTCATTTTTTTAATTCCTTTGTTTGTTTCAAACAAGGTCTCACTATATAACTACAGTTGGCCTGAGAGTCGCCATGTAGGTCAGGCTGGCCTCAAATTCACAGAGATGCACCTGTCTTTGCCTCCCAAGCGCTGAAATTAAAGGTGTGTACTAACATGCCAGCCTTGGTTTTCGTGTTTAACTTTGTAGAGGTTAAATTAATTATGTCTTTGAGCTCATGGTCCAATGCCATAGCAAAGCCCTCTTTTTTTTCTAATTAGTCCTGTTCATCCTCATATCCAATCCCATCCCTACCCCGAGCCCATGAATGACCATCCCAATGCACTTCCTGTATGTTTTAATGTGTATTAGGCAAAATGGAAATGAGTATTTGAATTGTAGTATTTTAAATTTGTGAAATGACGCTGGACCTAGCATTTGCACTCCTAGATTTATAGCAAAGAGACCTAAAAACTTATGTAAGAAAGTGTTCATGAATATTCACAGCACTACTATCCATAACAGCCTAGAACCCACTGATACTGAATAAAGGAGCTGTGGAGCTGTCATTCAATGGAAAGTTACCGGCCACCAAAGCTCGTGGGGTGCTGGTGTGTACCATAACATGGGTTACCTAGCAAACATTCTCTAAGAGTCAGACATACAAGACTATTGCATAATTTCCTTATAAGAAAGGTCCAGAACAGGCAGATCCCAGATGAGAGAAACTGACAGGGAGATGGGATAACGCGAGATGACTGCCGAGGAATTCGGAGTTTCCTCGTGGCAGTGTTCAAAATGTTCTGGAGTTCCAGGTGACAGCTGCACATTCTTTGCTTCGTAACCATCCATCTTTGAGCCACTACACTGCTGTGTCTGCATCTAATTTGGTGCTTGCAAGTATTTCCACTGTTGCTTTCTAAGTCTGTGCACACAAGTCACTTAAGATCTTACAGCCCAGGGCCACCTGTCACCTATTCCTTAATACTGGAACCATGTGTTCATTCTACCTATTGAAGAGATACTAACAATGTCAGTGAAAAAGCTTCATAATCACACTAGTTCCCCCAACCTCCAACCCTAGCATGGACATCTCTGACTTTAAAATACACATTTCCAAAAGTCCCACCCATGGAAGTTCAGACATAAATGTTCCTTAGGTACCTCACACTCAATGAACACAAACATGAATCATCTGAACTCATGAAGTCTTGAGACTCTGGAGCTAAAAGACCAAGAGATGCTCTGACTCAGTATCAGAGCCACAATGTTTGCTCTGACCCCATCTCAGGACCCCACTACTCCCTGTGGCCCCGTCTCAGGACCCCACTAATCCCTGTGGCCCCGTCTCAGGACCCCACTACTCCGTGGCCCCGTCTCAGGACCCCACTACTCCCTGTGACCCCGTCTCAGGAGCCCACTACTCCCTGTGACCCCGTCTCAGGACCCCACTACTCCCTGTGACCCCGTCTCAGGACCCCACTACTCCCTGTGGCCTCGTCTCAGGAGCCCACTATTCCCTGTGACCCCCATCTCAGGACCCCACTACTCCCTGTGAC
>NW_026596125.1:3626103-3723891 GCF_907164565.1 Psammomys obesus | reverse complement strand
ACTATTCCCTGTGACCCCCATCTCAGGACCCCACTACTCCCTGTGACCCCGTCTCAGGAGCCCACTGTTCGCTCTGACCCTGCCCTAGGACCCCACTGTTGCCTCCCTTCCTCTGCATGCTCCTCTCTTGGCTGGGCTCCTCGCCCTCCCCGTTCCCCAGCCTGGACCATCAGGCTGATCTCTCTCTGCCTTCTCCTACCACCACACCCACCCACCTAAATACACACTGTATTTTTGTTCCAAATAGTCCTTGAAGTGTGCCCCTTCCATCCAATTCCACTTCCTCTGCCACTTCTCATTCTGACCTCTTTTCTCTTTTCGACTCACACCAAAATTATTTCCTTACAAAAATAAACCAGCACTCAGCCAATGTAGCCACAAAACTTACAGTTGGGAAGGATCTTCCAAGTTTATCTAACTATGGAACTGAGGCTCATGTAACTGTCTTTCTTGAAACATTGAAACAAGTGACAGAAATAAAAACCAAGCCCCCACAACACTCACGGCCCAATTCTACCCTCTCTCCCTAGAACCAGCCCTGAAAAATCCTACACTGGATCCGGCTCCTGAGCACTCCGTGGACATTCCAGACTTTGCTGCTTTCCCTGTGCCTCTGTACAACTGTGACGGCGGGAGACGGACTTTGCTAGACCTTAAGTCTGATCCTCGGCCCAGGTAAACAGATCATGAAGCCAGCCTGGCTCCTGCTGAGACCTTCACAATCAGGGCCGACCCTAGGTCCCTGTCTGCTCTCAGCAGTATAACAAGGGCCTCCACCAGGGGCAATGCTAAACATCAGAGTACCCAGCCACACACAAGTACCAACAGCACCGAGGGTGAGAAGCCATCACTTAGATCAGCAGGACCGTTGTGCTCCTCCTGCCACTGACTGGCTGAATCCATTGACTCTGGAGGCAGTGTAACTAGCATGCCCTATTTCTTACGTGTACTTAAAAAAGGGGTGCTTTCCTTTTCTCTCTACAATGAATCTTCTCCCTAAAAGGATGTTCTCGGCTGGAGATGCGACTCACTGGTACAGCACTTGCCCAGCATATGCAGGACACTGGGAGGAAGCCACAGGGCCGCAAAAGACAAACAAATAAATAGATAAAAGTGAGCATCAAAATGTATTCTTATATTTTGGGTTGCGAGCCTAGCCTTTAACAGCTGAGCCAGTTCTCCAGCCCATATGCATTCGTAATGGGCCAGAGACTCAGTCAGCAAAGTACCTGCCACATACACACAGAAAGAGGGCTTGAGTTTGATTCCCAAGTCTCACAGGAAAACCTAGATGTGGAATGTCAACCTTGGGTCTCCACACTCACTCTTACCTACACAACTACCCACACCACAGACACAGACAGACAGACAGACAGACACACCCACACACCCTCATGCACACCCACACAAAGCTGGGTGTGGCAATGTTGGGGAAGAAAGGACAGAGGTCCCCTGGACTGCAGACTAGCCCGTTTAGCAGCCAAGTTCCAACTCAGTGAGAGACCCTGTCTCAAAGAGTAAGGTGGCACACCATCAAGAGAGGCACAATCGTTTCCACAGACATAGGCACACAAATGTGTGTCCACGGATAGGAGCACATAGGTAAACAGGCTAAGAGCTGACGGAAAGGAACAGTAGCAAAAAAAGGTATTTATGAATGGTGTCCAGGACTGACCTGTATGTTTACTCTTCAGGCAACCCCAAAAGATACACAGTAGTAATTGTAACTGCTAAAATGTATCAAGTACTGATCATAAGCCAGGCCACTTGCTAAGTGCTTCACACCCTGGTGTCCCTACAACTTTACAAGATAGATACTATTAAGCCTTTTGGACACTAAGGTTGAGGGAGATAACCTACTCAAGATAATCCGAGCTACTGCCAGGGTGATGGCAGGCACGGCTCTTTAGTGAAGCAAAGGCAGGTAGATCTCTGTGAGTTCAAGGCTAGCCAGGGCCACATATTGACACCCCCATCCCCCACCCCCCCAAAAAAAAGATAAGCCAAGCTTCAAACAGGGATCTTCCCTCACAAGCACTGAACTGCCATACAAGGCAAAATACCTGTTTGGGAGGAAGGACAGAAGTCGAGGTAGGAACTTCATAGGCAATTTGGAGAGAGGCTCCTCCCATGTCCAGTATCCCCACCGTCCTCCTGCGTCCTGCTGCTGAGTCCAGGGAAGTGTCAGCGTCTGACTCTGAAATCAATGATACAGGAAGAGGACCAAATAATCAATAACAAAAATCAAGTCCAAAAGGAAAGACAACCTCCACCCCTCCCCACTGAGAGAGAGAAAAAGAGAGAGGTTGCTAGGCCAGCAAGATGGCTTATCCTGTAAAAGCTCTGGCTTTTAACTTGAGAGCAACTAAAATATATTAATCTAACTACTAAGTGTACATTATACAGAGGATAATTCTTACAAATGACTTAAATATAGTATTTCAACTATGTGCCCACAGGAAAGGAGAGAACCAGCTCCAGCACATTGTCCTGTACATAAGCATCATAGTGTGCTCATACCCATCCTCACACATACAATAAATAGTGTTTAAACAGCAGTAGCACCAGTGGGGGACTTTTTAAAAATGTGTTCTGTGGAAAGGGAGCAGACACAGAAATACAGCAAAACATTCAAAGTGTTGAGACTAGGTGATGGGTTCATCCACATGCATTTTATTACTTACCCTACTTTCATTAAAAAAAAAAAAAAAAAAAGACAAAGAAGAAAGGCTCAGAGCAAGCACTCCCACTCCCTGAAGCTCGGAGGGAAGCTCTAGCCCTTGAAGAGTATCATAAGGCAGAATGTACTTACCATCTTCATGGTCAAATCTTCCCAGAACAAAGTTGATTCCAATCCACGCATAAACTCCTGAGGAAAAGGTCTCACTGTAATTTGCTACTGCTGGACCAAGCTTACACCCCTCCCCATGGCTGTGCTTTTTCTCTTCTTCTTGGGAAAATACAAATGAGAAGAACCATAATATTCTATTCCATACTCTCCACACATGGATCTTTAATGGTGTGTGTGTGCATGGAGACCAGAGTGTGTGTGTACACATGCGTGTACATGGGGACCAGACATCACCACTGGGTGTCTTCCTCCATCACCTTCCACCTTGTGCTTTGCAGACAGGCTCTCACTGACTCAGCGAGGCTAGCTCTGAGACTCCAGGCGTGTCACCACACCTGGCTTTTTATGTGCTGAGGGGTCTGGATCACACCCAGGTGCTTGTGTGGCAAGGACTTTACCAATGGGGCACCCCCCCCCCAGCCCCGAGATCACCTTCTTTCAAGAAATGGGACGAGCTGGGCGTGGGGGCATGCCTGAGATCTCAGCACTAGGAAGCAGAGGCAGGAGGACTGCTCTAAGTTTTAAGCCGGCCGGCAAGTTCTTAAGCAGTAAAGGCTGCATAGTCAGGCATAACTCCTAATCATCCCTTGAGGTCTCCCCACACCTTAATGTAATAACTTGCTTTCACACTTAAATTAGGGAAACTGCACATAACTCCTAGAACTGTATGTTCCAAAATTCCAAAAGTGCAATTACCTAAGCAAAGATGCACTTGATCATGATTAAATACTACGCATGGTGCTTGGTGCTAAGTGAAAACCAGATATAGATGTGTGACATGTACAGGCAGCCGTCTGAAACCGGCTCCTCGTGCAGGATCTGCAGACAGGCTGTGCGGCTGAAGCAGGACAGGTCTTGACGGGGAAAATGGAAACCGATGCACAGAGCAGTCCCAAACACCTGCCAAGGAAGCTGACCCGAGTGCCCGGCCAAGCCCCATACCTTCCTGCTTCCCAGAGATCACTTCAGCCTGAGACTGGGAAAAGAGGAAGTCAAACTCCAACGGCAAATCCTTCACCAAATCGGCCAAGATAGCCAACTGCTGCCTGTGAAAAAGAACAAAAACATCCCACAGGTAATGATTAATCATCTTTTCACTTGGCACCGAAGTGGTCCCTGAGGCTAGGGCAGAAGGAGCCCAGGGGCGGAGGGCTAGCCTGGGAAATATAGGAAGCCCCCATCTCTTAAGGAAAACAAGAACCCCTTCTCACAAACCGCCCTCCGTTTGGTCTTATCATTATAAACGGCAGTACGCTCTGTCTTCCCTGTCCACTTGTCTGGCTCTGCTCCATTCTGGTTCCTATTTTGACATCAGAGGTTCACACTGCATCCAAAGAACAGCAGCACCCTACCCAAATTAAATTATGCTGCAGCTCAGACAGTGTTCACTGAGGAACACGTGGCTTTATGCCTCTGGGAGGGCATGAGGAAGTCACAGGAAGTCACAGCACAGATTCACAGCCTGTAAAATACTCCTAAGTACATTATTCCTAATTTCGATGAGAGGAAGAAGTCAACTGCAGAACACAAACTCACCCTCCAATCTTACACGACATGCACAGTGCCTCACGTGGCCACACAAACTCTACCGTGAGCTCCACACTAATCTTTTATATAAGCTAACGATTAACTTTTTACCCTCCTTTTCCGTGTTTCAAGGATTGACTTTTTTTTTTTTCTGAATACAAATCTTATCATTTGAAAAACCCAGATGAGGTTCAAAACCCAAATTCGTAATAATTTCCATTGCAAGGAGGGCATTTGAAACAGTATCTGTGGCCAGCATTAAATATTTTGTGGGTTCTTCAGTGAACCTGGAGCTTTCTGGTTTGGTTAGACTGGCTGGCCAGCCAACTCAGGGGATCCTCCCGTCTCCCCAGCACCCCTGTTGGGGTTACAGTCATGTACCCCTATACCTGGCCAGGGAGTCTGAACTCAGGACCTCACACTTATGAAGCGAGTACTTTCCCAACCGAGACCCCTACCCAGCCCACCTTGGGCCTTTAAAGTTATTTATTACAGGAACATTGTATGAGTCAGATGAATGTCAACATAACTCAGTGAAGTATATTGCTGCCGCTTAAAAGTACAGAATTACACTTGAGGAGCTAACTTCCCAATACAATCTCATGTGCAGAGCTGACTGTGATTACACATAATAAAACCCTGCGGCGTTTACAGGGCAACGAGGGGCTATCCCTCTCTCTGAGCTGGCATATGCTCCTAAGAACCCCCCAGGGGAAGGCTTGCTGGACCTGCTGATAACAGGGAAGGAGGGGCACCAGCCGCCACTGCAATGCAAATTACCCATACCACCTAGCAGAAGTTTTAACTGTTAACCTTTCATTCAGTCAGGGTACTTTGAAATTTGGGGGGTTAGAGTTTATTTCATTCTGTGTGTGCAAGTGTTTTGCCTGCGTGTATGTATGGGCACCACGTGTGTGCCTGGTGCCCACGGAGGGCAGAAGAGGGTGTCAGATGCCCCGTAGCTGGAGTTATGGATGGTTGTGTGTGACTATCAGGTGGGCACTGAAACTGGGTCCTCTTTGAGAACAAGTGCTCTTGACTAATGAGCATGAGATGTCTCTCGCCCCAAACCACTGTACTTTAAAAAATGTAATTCAAGTAATAAAAAAGAGATAATGGTAATATTATTTATTATAATAACTGGAAGAAAATAAGGTGATAACAAGGGAATTAGTTATATAATTTATGGAACATCTATGCAATAAAATTACTACCATATTGATGTCAATAGTAATGAGGTCATTTATATTCCTACATGATATCATGAAAAGATACTCAATATACTTGGTTAAGTTTGTTTAAAAAGCAAAAACAGAGGTTGGAGATGGCTCAGAATTTAAGAGTGCCTGCTGCTCTGGCAGAGGGCCTGAGTTTGGTTCCCAGCATCCAGATCAACTGTCAAACCGCCTATGACTCTGGCTTCTGGGCTCTCAGGTCCTTGCACTCATGTGTCCATACCCACACAGACATGTGTAATTAAAAATAAATAAACATAAAATCTTAAAGTTTTCAAATGAAATTACCAAAACAAACAAACAAACAAACAAACAAAAAACCGCTTTTATATACTGCACGGGAATAAAACTTTTATTTCCAACATTGTTTCTTTACTTTAAACTTAGGGGCAAAACTTTGAGAGCAGCTCAAGTGAGCTGTGGCTTAGACAAGACTCCCTGCACTGTCTTCTGTCCTTCCAAACACTTTCATGTTGGAATCCTACAGTTAAAAACAAAACAAAGTCTCATCAGCATGACTTCCCAAACATGAACTAAATAGGGATAACACCAATGGACATGCCAAAGGGGACAGAAAAAGCCCACAAGGCCTCACCCCTACAAAAGGGGTACAGACAACTGAGAAAAATGGGGAGCAGGAAAGGTGGCCTTTCCCAGGGAAGAGAACACCAACTGGCTAGCCAATGCCACATGGTCAGCCCAAGTATCATTGTATGCACTAAGCAAGTTATTTTTAGGACTGTATATGTATCCAGACATAGACATACAATGACCGTGAGAAAAGAGACCATGAATTTGAAGAGTAAGGAGGAATAAACGGAAGGGTTTGGAGGAAAGAAAGGGAGGGAAGAAATGTTGTAATTATATTTTAATCTCAAAAAATGTTAATGAACTATGATCCAGTTAATACCTTTATGTCATTTTCAAGGGTATTTCTATTGTAAAAGGGAAGTAGAAAAAAAATCTGCTTGTCTGTTGGCAAAGTGCAAATAAGTTCAAATGCAGTCCAAATGATTCATGAGCACTGATCATAAATATTAATGAAATAGCAAGGCATTAATCATACAGAGCAGGTTCTTGCAGTAACAGGCAGATGTATATCAGCAACTACGTTGCCTTAGAGGCAGCCGTGACTTCATCAGGCCCAGAGAGACCCATGCATGATTGAAAGGCAATCAGAAAAGAAGTCAAAGAGAAGGTTCAATGGTTGAAAAATGCTCACCATTGTCAAGATCAATATTCCGTGCTTCCGACTCAGTTATCACGGGAAAACAAAGTGGGCCTATACATGGCTTGGAAACTTTCCATGGAAACTTCTGTGACAGAGGCAGTGCTGGGCAATGCCAGGAGATGAACTGTCTGCTTTGCCCCGGACACACAAATGGTATCCAAACCACCATCCAGGTTCCTCTGCCCAGTCTGCTGGGTGGCTCTGCCACTTTGACCTTTTATTCTGGGTTTCCAACCCTGAGCTAAGCATGATGGAGCACGCCCAGTCCTAATCTCAGCACTTGCAAGGTAGAGGTGGAAAGATCTCAAATTCAAAGTCATCCTCAGCCCCATGGTGATAGAGACCAGACCGGGCCACTACATACAGTCCCGTCTTGGCTGGATGTGGTGGCACACTCCCTAATCTCAGCACATGGGTGGCAGAGGCAAGTGGATCTCTATGGGTTTGAATCCACTCCAAAATAAAAAAATTAATAGATAGGTACGGAGATGGATGGATGGATAGATAGATAGATAGATAGATAGATAGATATAGAGTGATAATACCTTTGTAGCAATTACAAATAGATACACAAAGAAAAGGTACCAACACAAAATGAAAGGGCTTGGAGGCAGAACGAACAGGTTACTCTCAGGACTTCTATTAATGATGTAAGGTTACAGGTTTCCCATTTAAAGCATGGCTTGTAAACTCCAAATAAAATTTTGTAAATAGAGAACTATAAGGCCTCTCATGACAACAAATGACTGGATAAACAGTCTGCCGCTCACCAGTC
The DNA here is from genome assembly GCF_907164565.1 of Psammomys obesus. Taxonomy (NCBI): domain Eukaryota; kingdom Metazoa; phylum Chordata; class Mammalia; order Rodentia; family Muridae; genus Psammomys; species Psammomys obesus. Next base: position 3,716,272 of record NW_026596125.1, on the reverse strand, counting down.
AGCCAAGGGAGTAAAGCTCCCACCATGTACAGCAGAGGCAAGAAAGCCCACACAGCACAGGACCATGGGGCGCCCCAACCCCGGCACACCAAGTGAGAAAATCTAAATGTGTGGAAAAGCAACCTGCTATTTACCAAGGAAAAGTAACTTCCACTAATAAGAAATGTCCAATGCTTACGAGACTGCAATCATTCCTAGAGCTTAATTCCAAAGTCAGCGTTGGCACTGAGCTCAATATGCTACCAAAAGCACAGGCAACAAAAGCAAACTCAACAGGTGTAAGCAGAAAGCTTCTGGAAACAACCAACAAAATGAAAAGGCAAGCTACAGAATGGGGGGGAGGGGCGTTTCCAGGCTGGGTGTCTGATGTGGGGAGCAATCCTCAACACACAGGAGAACTCTGACAACAGGAAGAAACCTACACCCTGGCTTTAAAAGGGAACTGTGAACTTGATTAGTGTTCTCTAAAGGACAACAAATGGCCAACTGGTATACCAACTGGTATATGAAAAATTCTTAAAGTCCTCAGGAGGGAAACGCAGATCAGCACTACAGTGAAAGACTGTTCGTACCTGTTGGGGTGGCTGCTACCAGAAAAACAAAACACAAGTATTTGCAGGGATGTGGAAAAACAAGGACCCTTGACAGTAGGAATGCAAAATGGTAGAGCAGCGATGGGAAATCACATTCCAGAAAGTGTGTATGAGGAACCAGCGAGATGATTCTGCAGGAAAAGCCGACCCTGGCACTCAAAGCTCAGCTCTCAGAGCCTACATGCTGGACAGAGACAATCAACTCTCTGAACCGTATGTGAACACATGGACATGCACACACATGCACAATGTTAAAAAACAAACTTTAAAAGTACATACAGATGGCTCAAGAGTTGGCTCAGTGGTTAAGAACAATGGCTGCTCTTGCAGAGGACCAGGTTGGTTGTCAGCATACGCATGGCAGCTCACAGCCATCTGCAACCTGTACTTGTGGTGACCTCAGAGGCCTTCTTCTAGCCTCTGTGGGCTCTGCATGTATGTGTTGCACACACATACAGGGAGGTAAACAGTCATACGCATAAAATGCAAATAAACATTTAAAAACAATGTACATAGGTAGCGGTGGAGCAGCCTAGGCCTGCATTCAACCACAGCAGCTTTCTCTGGTTTTTGTTTTTGGTTTTTTTTTTTTTTTTTTTTTTTTTGCTCTTTAAGAGAATACAGTGATGGTGTACACCTTTAATCCCAGAACTTGGGAGACAGAGACAGGTGGATCTCTGAGTTCGAGGCCAGCCTGGTCTACAGAGTGAGTTCCAGGAGAGCCAGGGCTACACAGAAATCCTCTGTCAAACAAACAAACAAACAAACCAAAAAACCACCAATAACAACAAACAAAGAATATCTGTCTTTATCTTTGAGGTGATTACCAAAAGAACTGAACTCAGGATCTTGGAAACAGATTAACACTTGCATAGTTGTGGCAACATTATTTTTAACAGCCCATATGTAAAAATGACCTAAACATCCAGGCAGATAAACGATTTAAAAGAGCATATACATAAAGCAAAAGACTGAAGGCCAACATGAACGGATGTTGAGGACATGATGCTAGGGCAAGGACATATGGCTTCAGGGAAACGAGAAGCGAGCGATGGAGACCCGCCACGCAGCACTGTACGTAGCCAACAGTATGTGCTGCAGACTTAAAAACTCATTCAGGGGCTTCAGAGAAGGCTCACACTGTTCCGCTGGGGACGGAGCTCATTCTCTGCGCCCGCACCACGTGGCTTCACCTGCTCTAACCACAGGTCTAGGGATGCGATGCTCTCTCCAGCCATCCACAGGCAACTGCTCTCACGTGTGCCCACACTCAGGGAATAACAAACTAAATATGAGGGGTTAAAAAAAAACTCACCCAGATGACAGAGCTCATGTTAAGCATTTGTTACTGCTTAGATGCACTGCCCTTCCCAAAAAGCTCTAGTAAGTTCTCTCCGCCAACAAAATCAACTCAAACCAAATTAAAAGCGTAAAGGAAGGTTTATCAGGGCCAGCTCTCAGGCAGGTTCACCAGTCCCAAGGAATGGGGCCAGGGAAATTGCCATGCAGACAGATAAGAGGGGACAGAGAGAGAGAGAGAGAGAGAGAGAGAGAGAGAGAGAGAGATGGAGGGAAGTCTCTAGGGGACGGGAAGCCCAGCCCCTGGGCTGGAAAACTCAGGGTAGAGGGTGGGTATATGCCAGCCGTACCCTGTAACAGGTAGGGACTAAGGGATGCTGGGAGAACCTGGAGGCCAGGTCCACTTTGATATTTTAAATAGGGACCTCAGCCACTAGTCCTGGGTCTGAAACCAGGGTCTGAAACAGGCTCATGTGCTGACAACTGCCTCCTTATCTGGTGGGTAAACCAGAGGAGCAGCTGCAGCACGAGGACTCTGGTGTCATCACTAGGTTCATCCATTGATGGAGTCATAATTTGCTGGTGCTGTTGGGACTTGGTGGAAACTCTGGAGGTGAGGGCTAACCGAAGGAAGCAGGTCCTGAGGCATGTCCTGGGTTGCAGGACTGTCTCTGGTGCTACATCCTTGCCACCATGAGACAAGCACCTCTGCTCCAGTGCACCCACCTGCCATGATATTCTGCCACACCACAGGCCCATAAACGGTACAGCCAGCTACAGACAAGAACTGGGAATCAAGTAAATCTTTTTCTTTAAACTGCTTCTCGTGAGTACATGTCATAGTGGTGGAATTGTAATGCGGTGTTCTCACAATAAAATAAAACTATGAAAAGCCAACACTCTGAACGTTCACTCTCATACCAGGTCCATAGCAAATGTGCTGGGATTCAGGAGGCATCAGAGAGGGAAAAAATCACAAACAAGGAGGTGTCTAACCTAAATACAACATCCTCTTCCCTCTCACACTCCACATAGGAAGAAAGGTCAGGTGTCAAGATATCAGGCTGCATGCAGGTTCAGGTGGGAGAGAGTGCCCTGGCCGGGGCTGAGAAATCGATCTAAGTAGACAGAGACTGAGATTTGTGGAGCAGGAGAGGGAGGGACTCAGCAGTCATCACAGGACCCACGCAGAGTTACAGAGAAGTTGTGTGGCTGGCCTGGTCTCCGGCTAGCCAGCAGGACCAGGCCTCTTCCTCAGGTGAGCCTTCTGCTATGCAAATACGGTCTCTCCACACCTGCTGCATGACTCAGACACCCCTGCCACCACTCCCAATTGCCACCACACCCTTAATCCAAACTCAGAACCCCTTTGTCATCTCAGCTAGACGTGGATCCCAAAGCCACAGATATCACGAAGATGTGACTGTCTGAGAGCGCAGGAACAAGGCACTGCGCTGCACTGGCTACGGGGATGGCTCCGCTCTGCCACCTGGGACAACACATGTGTATGCTCTGCCTTCATCCGCCTCCATCCTGTCTGCACGGGGCTCGCATCCCCAAGTCCCGTAAGCCCTGAGCCTCACCTCTCGGGGAGCAACCTCATGCCCGCTGTGCAGAGGATGTAAAGGGGGGTCTCCTTGTGCTTCTTCACGGGGACATGAGCAGCGGCGAAGCTCAGCAGAGGGCGCAGGTAATCGCTGGCATGTTCCGGAGTGTCTGCCATTGCGGAGATTCCTCAAGTAAAACATACACACACAGAATATATATAAAAGTAAAACAAATATATATTAACATAATACATAATCTATGTAATATATATGTATTCACATACATATTAATGTAGATCACATAATACTCAGAAAATGAACACTCAAAAGATTCTGTCAAAGGAGCCAGGCAGTGGTGGCACATCCCTTAATCCCTGCACTTGGGAGGCCGAGGAGGTAGAACTCTGAGTTCAAGGCTAACCTTGTCTGCAGAGCAAGTTCCAAGATAGCCAGGGCTACAGAGAAACCCTGTCTCAAAAAACAAAAATAAAACATTCTGTGGAAGGATCTACATTTACAGAGGGGAGGGTGTTGACTGTTTTTTGGTGGTGGTGGTGGGTTTTTTGAGAAGGTTTCTCTGTGTAGCCCTGGCTTCCCTGGACTCATTTTGTATACCAGGCTGGCCTCGAACTCACAGAGACCCACCTGCCTCTGCCTTCCAAATGCTGAGACTAAAGGTGTGTGTCACCGTGCCCGGCTACATTTATATTTTTGAAAGAAGTAGGATGACAATGAATGAGATTCCTCTCACTGTCCAGATCCTCAAAAAACAAGGGAACTTCCTCCCCCTTCTCTTCTTACGCCTACATCAGGTAAAGGAACAATAGGGAAACTCATTCTGATTAGTACCTGGCTTGATTTTTTTAACCACGGGCTGGCTGTTTCGGTCTCTCATCTGTTTGATGTCCAGCAAGTCATGGGGGTTCCCATTATGCCTTGGCCAGAAGTAAACAAAAATCCGGGAGCCACTGCTCCCACAGTCCACCACGAGTCCATAATTCAGGTTTGGGTCCTCCGTGTTGGTGGCTTCCAGGTCTCCTACCCGAGCCAGATACCTACGAAGGATAAAATAGGATGATCAGGTTCATGAAGAGCACTGGAGCTCACTTCAGATGACTGAGAGTCTTCACTGACAGCCCACACATCCGATCGGGCCCCAACGCTTTTGTGTACTTGGGTTCTATCTATGTATACTTGGTATAATACTAAATAAAGTAAAAAATGTTTAAGGTTTTGTTTACTTGTTTTTGTTTCTTGAGACAGGGTTTCACTAAGTAGCTTTGGTTGGCCTATAGCTCATTACGTTGACCAGGCTGGCCTTGAACTCACAAAGGTCTATCTGCCTCTGCCTTCCTAGTGTTGGGATTAAAGGCATGTGCCACCAGACCTAGCAAATGTTTAAATAGTAATTCACTTAACTAACAATAAATTATGTATGGATAAATTCAATCCACACTAACACCGCATACATACACACATATATGTAACATATATTATATAATATTATATATATATATATATATGCACACACACACATATACATACATACCTACAGTACACTTCCTGAGACAAGAAACAGGAGGAGTGGTATTGTTTCATAACACTGCAAATGTCTTTTATGCCTTGACTAACGTCTCACACTTGCTTTGGTATTCAGTGTGCTACGGACACAGCATTAGTGGAGGGTGAGATATTCTAGACTTTCACACCTACTCCGAAAAGGAGGAGCTTTTCTTTCTTTCTTTTTAAAATTTATGCTTTTTATTGATTAGCTGACTTCTGTGGGGACTGAACCTAAGGTCTCACACACGCTGGGCAAGCATCCTACCACTGTGTTACACGCCCAGACCAAGAAGTAGTTTTGATAGACCTTCAGGGTGCCGCAGACTCTGCTTCTCTATCACAACCTGAGACAAGCAGAGTTTCTTTCTTTCTTTCCTTCCTTCCTTCCTTCCTTCCTTCCTTCCTTCCTTCCTTCCTTCCTTCCTTCCTTCCTTTTTTTTTCTTCAGGGTTTCCTGTGTAGCCTTGGCTGTCCTGGACTTGCTCTGTAGACCTGGCTGGCCTTGAGCCACAGAGATCCACCTCTCTCTGCCTCCCTGAGTGCCACCACACTAGGCTACAAGTACAGTTTCTTAAAGATTTGCCACCATTGGAGTCTAAACTGTCTTTGTTACAGTTTCTACTGCTGTGGTAAATACTTCTCTTATACTACAAAAAGGATGGCATTTTGTAACAAGGCATGATTTTTTTAACATTATTGGAAACAGACATAAGGAGTGTCTGTGGGTCCGTGAATTATGCAAATCTTCCTAATCTTGGCACATTTTTTTTATAGTTTAAAATTTCCACTTACATACCACCAATGTTTCTCATAAAAATCTTTGAGATACTGGAAAGTGGCAAATTTACTCAAAATTCTAATTCCCACTTGAAAGCTCAAATTGAAGTACTTATGACGTTTGTTTTCTTTGGAGGGCTAGTAATAGGTGTATTTCATTCATTTTCAAGAAAAGGTCTGTAGGTTAGGGGTAAAACTGAGTGGTAGAATGCAAGGTTTAAACCTTTGTATGCTGCCCAAAACATGTTGTTAACTTTTAAGATAAATGTTTTCTTTTATGTGTCTAAGTGTTTGCTCGTGTGTGTGTGTGTGTGTGTGTGTGTGTGTGTGTGTGTGTGTACCATGTGGAGGGCTGGTGCACATGGAGGCCAGAAGAGGTCACTGGGACCCTGGAACTAGCTGCAGACCTTTGTGAGCTGCCATGTGGGTAGTGAGAATCAGGCTTGGTTCCTCTGCAAGAGCAGCCAGGGCTCTTAGCCACTGAGCTGTTTCTCTATTCACATACCCTTCCTTTTTTGAGACAGAGCCTCACTATGTAGCTCTAGCTATCTTAGAAATTTGCTCTGTCTACCAGGTTGATCTTAAACTCATGGAGAGTGAGCTTTCTGCCTTTGCTTCTCGTGTGCTGAGATTAAAGGCATGGCCCACCATGCCCAGCTATAAGACAGAATCTTAAAAAAAAAAAAATTTATATATATATATATATATATTGAAATACCTAAGTCTGACGACTACAGTTTTCTCACAGTCCTTTCTTCAGGTAAAAACAGTGTTCCGGGATAAAAGCCACTAGATTTAGTTCACAGCGTAAATGCCCAAGGGTTCTCCTCTATGACAGTTCTGGCGTGCAGGAGAGTTGAATGCCTACATCTCATCTCATCACATAGTAAATAAAATGCTGCCAAGTGCAGTAATCCCCTCCCATTACAACTGTTATCACAAAGCAGAAGGGGGTAACTGAAAGTACAGGGTTTCTTTGTATTGCTGTATTGATTTGTGCTAAGCCATCACCAATTGTATGTCCACTCACATCACCCAGGCAAATGTCAGCTTGTTGAAAAAGGCAAATAACGATGACAACAGTCAGGAGGTGGAAGCAACCCAAACACACACACAGCAAAGGCTGAATGGGGAGGTGAGACACGCTCCATATACACAAAGAAATATTATTCAGCTTTACAAAGGAAGAAGATCTCGTTACATGCTACCACGGGACATCATGCCAAGAGAAATAAGCCGGTCACAAAAAGATAAATACTCTATTGATTACACTTGCATGAGGTGTGTAAAGGAGTCAAAGGCACACAAACAGAAGTGACATAGTTGGGGACCACTGGCTGGCAGAAGGAATAACGAGGAATTGTTATTTGATGGGCAGAGAGTTTCAAACCTGTAAGAGGACTAGGTTCTAAAGATCTGCTGTGTAGCAATGTAAATACCCTGAATAGCACTGAATTATACACTTAAAAATGATTGAGACAGTAAACTTTGTGTGATTTACTACAATGACAAGGGCAGATAATATCTCAGTATCAGTACATGTTTTGAATTCACAGCTCTCAGAAAGGACTCACACTTTGAGAAACACTACTTCAACGAAGCCTTTTTTCTCCCACACACCCACCCTCTTTCCTACTTATTCTTTCTCATCGTCTTTGGCTATGGTTTCCCTCCTTCCTTGCTTTTTTTTTCTAGAGGCAGGGTCTCATGTATCTTGGCCTCCATCTCCTATGTACTGGGGTTACTGGTACACATTGCTAACACCTGGTTAAGGCAGTGCCAGGGTTCAAACCTAGGGCTTTGTACATGGCTAGCAACTGAGCTACTTGCCCAGCCATACCTCTCAGAAACCTCTGTGCAGCTATGCTGGCTCTGCTATTACTGACAATGATTTCAAAAGCCTTTTCTATCTATCCGTCTGTCTATACGTCTATCTATCTATCTATCTATCTATCTATCTATCTATCTATCTATCTAACATCTATCTGTAAAAGTAACTTTTATTCACCTGTTTTAAATGTCATCTTGGAGGCTTATTGCCTCTGTCTGCTAACCTAAACCTAGCCCTGGAAGCTTCTAGCCTCCATTCAATCTAATCTAAGCCTAGAATGCTTTCAGCCTCTGAGACTTACTGCTAAATAAGCTCACCCTTTCTAGTTCTTTTTGAACTCTGGCTGGCTGGTTCAACTCAGCTGTTCTGGCTTAAGCGCCTCTCCTAACTGACTGATTCAATCTGGCTTCTCTCTTGGCCTCATACTAACTTTGGCAATATGTTCTCATCTTCTGGCTCCTCATTCTCTGGCTCATTCTGTCTTCACCTGTGTCTAGTTTATTCTCTCTTCAGCCTTTCTCTGTAAAACTCTCCCGGTAAGAACTGCCTCTGAATTCCACAAACTAAACTGCCATGAACTCAACTCCACAGCAGTGCCTCTCAACTCACTGACTGAACTGAACCGAGAGCGCTGCATGCCTTAGTCTCCTAGGTGCTGAGATTAAAAGTGTATACCACCATGCCTAAGCTTTTCTTTACCTGCAGTTTGCTCTATACCAGGCTGGACTTGAACTCAAGAGATCTGCTTGCCTCTGTCTCCCGGAATGAAAGGAGCGTCTGTATTCCAGTCAGAGTAGCCATGTTCTGAATTAAAATTCCTTTACATCTACCTAGCTATTTATTTTTGAGGCAGGGTCACACTAAGAAGCTTCAACTCACCTGAAATATGCAGACCATGTTGGCCTCACAGAGATCCATCTGCCTCTGCCTCCCGAGTGCTGAGATTAAAACATATGGCAACACACCGGCCTCATTTAAAAAAAAATATCTCTCTCTCTTTCTGTGTGTGTGTGTGTGTGTGTGTGTGTGTGCGCGTGCGTGCGTGCGTGCGCGCGCGTGTGCGCACAGGAACACAGGTGTCTTTAGAGGCCAGAAGCCTACATCTCCAGGAGCTGGCGTTCCAGGTGTTTGTGAATCACCTAAGGGGGTGCTGGTGCTGGGAACCACACTCAAGTGCCCTGCAAGAACAGTACACGCTCTCGACTGTGGGACCATCTCTCCAGCCCCTGAAAGGCCTTTTCCTTCTGCTCTGAGAGTGCGTTACGCCCTCTGAGTAGCTAGTGAATACTTGAGCCTGAGCCCTCACGGTTTCCCTACATCTGCTTAGGCCATTTCTACAGAGCATGCACACTGCCCACAGCTCTTGTTACTGACACTGAGCCTCACAGTCCTGTGCCAAAGACTCGGTCTGTAGGTGCTCACTGCCCCTGGAGCCCACGGCGTGGAGTTGTTGGTTTGCTCACAATCCTCCTGGGTCTCTCTTCTGCTATCCTTTCTGATTCTTGCTGAAATAAGCAATTTCACAGTTCTAATTTTGGTGCAGCTCAACTCAGTTTTTCTCTTCCTTTAGACTTCATCATGACAGCAACAGCAAAAAGAGAAAAAAAAAGTCAGCTGGCTTTAGGCCATAGGGCAGAAAGGAAGGACCAGATGGCGTTCATTTTCTGCTCCCTAGTTGAGTCTTTGATCAATCACTGCAGGCAGCAGGAAGTCTCCATTTTTCTTATCTTGCACATAGACAAGTACCTGAAGAAGGGCTTTTCCTCCAGGAAGCAGCTCAAGTGCCGCTTTCTGGAACACTAACCTCATATAATCTCTTCCGCCTTCGTACACTTTCCAACCACCCGACAGTCTCTATTCTCCAACGAGAGGAGACCAACAGTCCTTTCCTGAATGTTTTCATTTATGATGTGCAGACCCAGCCTTGGCCATCACCATGAACCACTAGAACCACTGGACCCTTCTCCTTTGCTGGTGCCACAAAGCCTAAGAGAAAACATCTCAAAGATCCGGAATCCTTCAGGTACCTTCCCAAGAAGTAGCCAATTCTCCACCCACACCTCACTCTCCTCCCCTTCTCTCATACAGTGCATAACCTCATCTCCCTCCCCCCCTCCTCTTTCCACCTCCTTCTCTTTCTAACATGATTTTCCTCTAGTCATTGCTGAGTCGATGAAAGTTACCCACAAATATAGCCCCCCTCAAGCAGATATGAAAGATGAGGCCTTTTCAGTGCCATTATCCTGAAGCTATTATCACCATTACAACTATAACCAAGCAAACCAACCTGGCACACTTGATCAACATCAATTACAGCACTTTCAGCATTCAAACAGAACTTAGCAATGTGCCAAAAGTCAATAAATGGGGCTATCAGCTCTTTGCTGAATGTCATCATATTTTATGACACTACTCATAATTCAAAACCAAACATAGCTTGGCATTACAGTAGCTGTCCATGAATGGCCTTAATACATGCCCAGAAAAAGAGGTTGAAAGGTTACTGCTTACCTCTTAACAAGATTAGCCAAAGCAGACAGCAACGCTTATAACTTAAACCCTGCTTTTAAATGGAATAAATGCCATTAAGATAAAGCAAATGAATGCATATGAAGAGATGCCTCCAAATTCATCAGAACATAACTTGAAAACTCTTATAAAAGAAAACCTAATTTCATATGTATATCCTAAAGTGAAACATTTTATTTTAATTTAATGTAAGGCCTCTTTTTGACCTCTAGAACACTATGGATATGAGCTCACAGTGGAGAAGGAGAAGGAAGAGGAGGAGGAAGAAGAAGAAAAACAAGAAAAGAAAAGGAAGAAGACAACTCTTTGTTTTTGAAACTGTCTACAGAAAACTCACACAGCCATGCCTACTGTTTTCAGGCATATTACCTTAAAATTGGTATATCATTAAGAGTTGAATAAAATGCAAAATTAAAGGTCTTTAACAGAAAATGATCAGAATATTATGAAACACAAAGATGCAGAAAGATCACCATAAGCAAAGCTTTATTTACTGAGACCACAGAATGACTGCCGTGTTCCTTTGCACACATTCTCCCGAGCAATGTCCCCCACATTTGTTCCTGTGAGGACACCTGTGGTCTGTTCCCAGCAGCATGGCCTGTCTGTGGTACCAGAGAACACTAGCTCCGATGTCAGCATGAGACTTAAGAATAACGTAAGGAGGAAAAGTGTAACTATATTTTATCTGTGTGTAATATAAAAACTCGCAAGCACAAGGACCTGCCTTAAATCTTTTAGAACTGTTGATAAAAGCCTTCTGCATGATTCCTAGGTACCTGATTCGTCATCCTCTTATCATTTGTCATTCTATTAGTGCTCTGATACTCAAGCAGCAGCTGCTATTACAGAAAAGAAAAGAAAAAAGAAAGGGAAAAGCAGGACTTTGGTTTGGTTAGTTTTGTTTTTTCAAGACAGGATTTCTCTGTGTAGCCTTGGCTCTCCTGGACTCACTTTGTAGACTAAGCTGGCCTCGAACTCACAGAGCTTCTCCTGCCTCTGCCTCCCTGAGTGCTGGGATTAATGGTTTGCGCCACCATGCCTGGCTAAAGGGCAGAACTTTTAATGGAGACAATGTTGCCCATCTGCAGAATATACTTTAAGGCAGAGATGGGAATTGAAGAATTGAATAGAAAAATCAACATTATTTCAAATGTACTCGAGCTAGCTTTGCTTAGTCAATCAATATGTTGCGTAGTCTAGACACTTTCTTTATTTGCTGCTTGCTTTTCCATGACAGGGTTTCACCACATCACCTCTCAAGTGCTGGGGTGACAGGTATGCACCACCCCAGCTGGCTAGGTGCTGTATGCCTAATTCAAATGACAAGATAAGAAATCGACTTCACAGTTGGGCAGTGGTGGTGCATACCTTTAATCCCAGCACTTGGGAGGCCAAAGCAGGCGATCCCTATGACTTCAAGGCCAGCCTGGTTTACAAAGCAAGTCTAGGACAGCCAGGGCCACACAGAGAAAGCCTGTCTCAAAAAAAAAAAAAAAAAAAAATCATTTCACTCCCACTTGATGCACTAAAATAAGTAGGACTTAAGAATGTTAAGACCTGCATATAACAAACAATGAGGGCTAACTGACCCTAAAGCCACAGTAACGCCTCAAGGAACTACAGCGTGTCGTAAGTTCTCGCCTGGGCTGCGTACTGGAAACCTCTGACTTCGAGAGTCATTGTCACTTAGAGTTGTTACAGATCCCTAAGTGACTCAACGATGCAAAGACTAAAAGCAATTATTCAAGATTACCATTAACTACACTATCAGTCTGTATAATAAAAGTTTTAACAACAACAACAAGAAACATAGAACTGTTTACCACTACAGATACTGTAGACATTTTTAATTATTCAGTGTATTTTTTTCCCAGTGTCTTTGGGACAGGCTCTTATATGCAGCTTGGTCTGCCTGAAGGCTTGGATTACGGGCATGCAATACAGCACCTGGGTTCCGGCTGCCTTTAATAAGTCCTCCTTTGCCTCACTGTCTCTCGCCGGTTATCAAGGCTTTCAGGGCACCTGCATCTATTGACATCAAGCTGCAGGAGCCATCATTCTTTCGCTGTATTCTTTGGCGGCAAGCCACAGCCACACTGACTGAAACCCTGGAAAAGAACGGGAATGGCACCGTGGCTCCTGCCTGTGACCTTAGAGCCAGCATGAAGCTTCCCTGGAGAAACAGTGACTTTTGGGTCAACCTGGCCTACACAGTGAGAACAAGCAAAAGCAGAATCAAAACAAGACGGAAGAGAAGGAGAAGGAGGAGGAGAAGGAGGATTAGGAGGAGGACAAGGAGGAGGCCGAGGGAAAAGAAAAGCAAGTTGTAGACAAGAGCCTATCTTATCATAATGTACATGTACTTTTAGAACATGAACTTAGTGACAGCACATCTGGCTGGATACTCATGTCTCTCTTCTGATTCGTTTATGATTAACTTTGTTCCTGATTCTTAACTGTGTGCAGTTCCTGATTTTAATGGCTATCTCAATTATTCATTCAGGTCTGCTCCCTGATGAGGCTATGAACTCTGTTCAGGAGCCACGTTTCATTCATCTTTGTACCCCTGTGTCTAATACAATACTACAAACACACAGCAAGCTCTCAGAGAATGTCTCATGGAGGCTGCCACCTGTGGAACTTAGAGCACACACACAGTTGTCTGTGGCAGTGTGCACAGAGCCGCCAATTAAATAGCAACAAGCTCTAGGGTGCTGGCTGCTTGACCAGAGCAGTTCAGGGTGTTGGACTTCAGAAATGTCCTTACGGTGGACAATCTGTGTCCTCCACAGTTTCGCAGCGATCTCAAGCCAATCTCGCAAATCATTGCATGTGGTCACTTAGGATTCAGTGGTTAGTAAGAACTACTGGGTCATCTACCTCCTACGGACCACTCAGTGTTTTCACTCTTCTGTGTGGCTGTCACCCAACTTCAAGGTACCCTTCTCCCTACTCAAGTATGACAGCGAATCTCTCTGCTTTATTTCCTTCCAATTCATTCTCCACAATGCCATCAAAGTGAGTTTGTTCGCTATTTTTTTTTTTTCCAAGGCAGGGTTTCTCTGTGTGGCCCTGGCTGTCCTGGAACTCACTCTGTAGACTAGGCTGGCCTCTAACTCAGAGATCTGCCTGCCTCTGCCTCCCGGAGTGCTGGGGTCAAAGGTGTTCATCACCATAAAGAGCAAACCCTAACACACCTCCAAGCCTTTTCTCTGCCCTTAGGATGAAATCCGAACACTCCCACCCATGCCCACCCCTGAGCCAACAGCTTCACCAGCCAGACCCTCCTCTACCTCTCCACCACGTGGCTCAGTACTCATGTTCTTGACAGTTTACCCTGGTCATGTTAGCTGATCCATATGGGATCCAGTCAGATGGCGCTGTCTTCCCATGGGAAGCTGAGCTAAGGTCTGTCAAGAAAATCCCATGACACAAAAAAGAAACTCAGTGTACGGACTTAGATTTAAAACTTGTGATTTTAGTTAAGATATTTCTTAAGGTCAACTGTTGACTACTGTCGTCACCCAACAGTATACTCTCTCCTGGAAAACAAGACTCCAAACTACAAATGAACAGGAGTTCTAGCGAAGGAAGGTTGAACATACAAGCAGCTTGAGAAAAGGAACACACGGTCCGTGTTTGGTAGGCCAGCAGCACCTACGCATCATGGCTTGCAACACAATTTGAACTGGTAGGCAACAGTATGAAATGCGATATTCTGGGGACAGAAGCAGTGAAAAGTAACACTAGGCATTTGTCACAATTCTGACCACAAAAACTTCATGGAGAGCCTTGCTCGAGGATTCTGGCAAGATTCACCTCATCTTTATGAGAGGGCCACGCTGAGTCTGTTTCTCTCTTCACGGGACCTGAATGAGGATGCCTGCGGCCCCGGGTGCTATGGCTGCTATTTTACAACCATTAAAAAAGCTGACCCTGATGAAAGGGGAGGAGGTCCTCCCCTATCAGTGGACTTGGAAAGGGGCAGGGAGGAGACCAGGGAGGGAGTGTGGGGTTGGGGAGGGAATGAGGGAGCGGGATACAGCTGGGACACAGAGTTAACAAAATGTAACTAAAAAGAAAAAAAAAAAAAGAAAAAAGAAAAAAAAGAAGCTGACCCTGTAAACAGCAAGAGGGGAAGTACAGCAACTTCCATCCTGCTGGCTAATGTGATGCCCATGGTCTCTCGGTCTCTGGATATCAAGTTATAGGAACCAGTAAGTTTTTTTTTTTGTAATTATTATTATTTAAATAAATCTGAGTTATTACTTGGAGCCCAAAGAATAGCCCATAGCATATGCCTAAGAAAAAAATTCTAAAAAAAGAAAGCAGAAAATCATGCTGAAAATAATGAATACACTGTAGCATCATTTAATTTTATAGCCTCAGCACAAATCAATCTAAAAACATAGCAACATAAACTTTCTGTGAAAGAACATAGGCCTTCTTGTGCAGTTGGTAGGTCATTGAGAACCAGAAAATAATTCAGGAAATTTTTCTGCAAAAATGGATATTCTGCTCTCAGTGGATAGAATTAACAATATTAAAACATTATGGAAGACAATATTAATTAATGGAGGTGCACACCTTTAATTCTAGCACTTGGGAAGCAGAGGCAGGCGGATCTCTGCTTTAAGGCAGCCAGGCCTACCTAATGAGACCCTATCAAAAAATTAATTAAATAAATAAGCAGAAGTAAATATCCAGAATAAAACACAGAGAGATAAAAAAGACACATCATCAATTAGTTTGGGGAAGGCATGCAGGCTTGGTGCACTCAGAGGCCTTGGAGGAGAAGGAAAACAGAAACATATTTGAAAAATGATGGTCAAAATGTTTCCAAATTTGGTTTTAGAACTCTTAACTGGATAGATCTGAAATTCTGAGGGCCGCTGTGTTCACCTTTGTCCCCCAGTATCATGCAGAGCAAGCGCTCTGCCAGTGGCTGCCAGTGTTCACAAGGCCCGTCACAGCCAAGCTGCTTCAGACCAGGAGAGCCTCTTTTCTAAACAATTCTATCTATCTATCTATCTATCTATCTATCTATCTATCTATCTATCTCAAGGCAGGGTTTCTCTGTATAGCCTTAGCTGTCCTAGACTTGCTTTGTAGACCAGACTGGCCTCGAACTCACAGAGATCTGCCTGCCTCTGCCTTCTGAGTGCTGGGATCATAGGCCTGAGCCACCATGCCTGGCTAGGAGAACATCTCAAGAGCTCACAGAAGGAAATGACACATGAACTCAGAAATCCAAGATACACATGACAGCAGACTTCTCAAAAAGAATGCAAGCCAAGAAGAAAAGATGATCAACAGAGTTCTTTAGCAATTGATGTTTTTTTTTTTCCCAAAATGCAAAATGAAAGCAAAGCAAGGTCTTTCTCTACTACATAAAAGTTTAAATTTAAAACAAAAGAAAGAATTCACCCCCTATGGACTCACCCTAATGGGAAAGATTTTTCTTTTAAACAACAGCAATGTGATGGTAAAGGCACTGGTGAATATATGGGTAAATATATAATTTTTTTTTATTTTAAAAATCCTTTAAAAGATTAAAAAAATAAAAAACATTATTGAGAAGATAATTGACTGCTTAAGATAATATGTTACTGAACTTACACCATTTATAGAAAGAAAATGTATGACAATAGCTTAAAGTCTACTAGGAAAAGAGGACTGAAAGTTTACTGTTATCAGGTTGTTACAACACAGTACCTGAAGTACAAGCAATGTGATAAAGCTACACACTATAAATCCTAAAGCAACAATTAAAAGAAATTAATCCACCAAAGGGAATAAAATAGTATCATAAAAAAAAAAATGTACTCAATTCCAAAGAAAAGATGGGGGCCAGGACAAATGGGAGAAACACAAATGATAAGACAAAGTCTAAACATAATTAATAGAAAAAAAAGCAACTGGCTTGATCTCCCCACTTAAAAGGAAAACACAGTCAGAATGGATAAAAACCAAGGCTGAACTACCTACAAAAAGCCCGCCTTAAATATAAAACAAAGTGGGCACTATGGAGGCATCTCAGCCATTAAGAGCACTGACTGCTCTTCCAGAGGACCCAGGTTTGGTTCCCAGCGTCCACACAGTGCCTCACAACCATCCATAACTCCAGTTCCAGGGGCTCCAACACCTTCTGTCCTCTTCAGGCATAAACTCACACAGGACACACAGGAAACACACACACACACAAATAAAAACAACATTCTTTAAAAGACAAAACTTAAAAGTACAGAAAAGTATCACATTAACACGATGTAGAAGAAAGCTGAAGTAGCTATATTAATACCAGGCTAGTAGATTTCAGAACGAAGAAATGAAATCAAGGATAAAGACACTCACGTAACAAAGACAGAGAAGTCAATTCATCAAAAGCATACAACAATCCCAGACATGTATGCACCCAGTAAGCCTCAGTCCACCCAGACAAGAAAACAGAAAGCTGTCTTTCATGGTTGAAATACAGCATCAGCATTCTTGAACTAAAACTGAACACGGCCAGACTAAGACTTAGGACCTGTATCGCTCAGGAGTCAAAGGTAGTGCATTAAAGATTAAAATAAATAAATACAGACAGCCAAGTCTGTTTACACAGGCTGCATTCCCATTAGTGAAGAGGCTGAGCTGCACACTGACCACAAGTTCAAGTTCAGCCTCCAGGATCATTCTGGGCCTGGGCAACTTAGTAAGAGCCCTGTCTCAACAACCAAAATTTTTACAAGGGTGGTGACATAACTCAGTGACAGGGCAACCAAGCATGTGCAGGACCCTGCTTCCGGCCCCCAGCACTGCAAAAGCAAGCTTGGAACTTCAACACCGAGCTGCTCACAGTGATCCGAAGCCGACTCACCTCTCGTACTGCCTATCTCGTGGTAACGAAGTGCCCCAACGTCGTAGATCCATGATCAGTAGAAGCAAAAGGAGACAGGGTATAAAGAACAGTGCCAGGAGTGCCACCCGCTGACGGAGAAATGGGCTCACTGTGGGCACGATGAAGTACCAGGAGGCTGGGCAGAGGTAGGAAAAACTGATCCTGGAATGAGACAAACATTTGTCAAAGTCTTAAAACACTGTTTAAAAATGGTTTTAAAACTAGATGAAAGCCCTCAAGGCAGAAATCCACGCCGAGAGAAGTCTAAATGTTTTTTTTCAGTCTCAAAAGAGAGAAAAGCACCCCAGGCCCAGAGTATCTCTGTTAGAGAGTCTGAAAGAGTTGATCTATGCTGGGTGGCGGTGGCGCAGGCCTGTCATCCCAGCACTCAGGGAGGCAGAGGCAGATGGATCTCTGTGAGTTCGAGGCCATCTTTGTCTACAAAGTGAGTCCAGGACAGCCAAGGCTACAAAGAGAAACCCTGTCTCAAATAATAATAATAATAATAACAACAACAACAACAACAACAACGACTTGATCTACTGTTTCCCAACTCTTCAATTCAGTGCAATTCGAAGATTTAATCTAGGGGGCTGATGAGAAGGCTCAGTAGTTAAGAGCACTGACTGTTCTTCCAGAGGACCTGGGTTCAATTCCCAGCACCCACATGACAACTCCCAACTGTCTGTAACTTCAGGTTCCAACACCCTCACACAGATGTGAATGCAGGCAAAAGATCAACGCACACAAAAATAAATAAGTTTTAGAAAAATATTTAATCTAGTGTTAACAGGAAGATTATCAGGCTCCTGGGGCCACTTCCTAACCCTGATGAATTAAAGAAACTGCAACACAGCCACTAGCAATGCTGACAAGAAACCAGACGGTTAGAAAAGTTACTTAACTGATGGTTCTAACCTCTTTAACAACTTGTACACATAAGGAGACATTTTTAAAAAATCAGCTTTAGCAGATACATAGTAAAAACTGACTCGTTTACCCTGGTTCTACCATTAGAAAGACAAGCACTGCTACTCTCAAGAGCCCACTGGCCTTTCAAAAGAATACCGCTTCGACGTCTCCGCACACACCTGACCAGGATGCAAAGTTCAGGTGCAGCTTCAGGACACGACACTTAGCTTCCCAGCCCCGACCCCCACCTCCCCCCTCCACCGAGCCCTCCGGCAGAAATAACGGGCGCGAACCTTACCTAGCCATGAGTTCCCTTCAGTGGTCTAGACGTCTGTCACCTCCTTTTCCTTTTGCCCTGAGAGGGTGGCCTCCTAGTCCCCCGCATCTCTTAGGGCTGCAGCCTGGAAAGGGTTGACCGGCTTTCAGACATAGCCCCAGCAGCGCCCAAAGGATCGGATCCCCCTCTCACGATCCCCCACTCCGCGTCGGTTCTCTCTCCTCCCGGAGGACCGTCCCGCGCATCCCGGGCGCCGGGCGTCCGTGTGGGCCGGCTCGGGGCTCACTGAACACGCCGCCCGGGGTGCCCCCCGTCCCTCTCCGCCCGCAGCTCCGCCGCCGTCCCACTCACGGGATCCCGAGGCCCGCACGTCCCTCCGCACGGCCCGGCCTGGCCCTCAGCGGTTCCCCGTGGCTGCCCGCACAGCCGGAAGGAGGCCTGGCCGCCGGCGGCGCCACGTCCCCAAGGAAACCGCGCCGAGCCAATGACCGCGGGGACCCGCGGAGGCCGGCCCTGCGCGCAGCCGGAGCCGCGGACGAACCGGCGGCGAGCACACGCTGGGCCGCTGTCCACGGCGGGGCCAATCCCCAAGGGCGCGCGGCCCCGAGTGCCCGCCCCCGGGCTCGGCAGCAGCCAATCGAAAAGGCGCCGCGCCCGGGCTCCGCCTGCAGGGCGGGCGGGGACCCGCCCAGGGGAGAGGGCACCGCCTGCTGGGCGGGCGGGGACCCGCGCGTGGCCTGCGCCACCGCTGCTTACACTTTTGAACCTGTGGATAGGACTCGGGATGCTCACCACAGCCTTCGTCCCACAACGGCAGCTCCTCCACCCCATCCCTTTTGCCCACAAACCATGGTGACCTGAGATCTTTGACATCTCTCCTGATAGAAACGTTGGGAGGGGAAAAAATGGAGACAGTGATGTTTGCCTCCAAGCGCTCATGTCCACTCCTTCAACGTTTATTGCCTACTGTGTGCAGATGATGAACGTTTGTGTTATGGTCCTCTTGGGCCTTCCGGTGATACATGCAAAAGCAGCGCTCCTTCGGTGCTTTTATTCTGGCTTATGCCAGCCCTGCGTCTCGTTTACATGAAGAAGTCTCTTGAATGGCAAAAAGTCTGGTTTTCGCAACCTGTCTTCTTTGACCACGGCCCACTGCGCACCTTCTGCGTCTCCTCACCTCTTGGGTTAGCTCCGGCACGTCCCCTTGCGGGTTTGGACCCGATCATTTTTTGTTTCAATCTGCTGTGCCTTCCACCTACTTTGACTATCAGCTCCTGCTCATCTCTTACCTTTGGCTTAAGAGTGTCTTCCTCCAAAAATCTTACCCAAACCTTCTGTTTCAGTCACCCCTTGAACTTCAATCAGGTCTGCCTCACTGGCAAAATGTCCTTGAAAGAGGGACTGCTGCTTTTACACGTGCCCAGAGCTAGGCCACCCTTCCACACATAAAACACCGCTTACTTGGGATACAAATCACCACTGGAGCAGGGGTGAAGACTGGGCTGAGGTCAATAGCGACAATTTTACTCAAAGCTGCCTGTGACGGTGACACTCACTGTCACAGCGTTTGGCAAAGAATCGAAGTTGTCGGAAGAGTAAAGCAGTTTAATAGTGAAAGGGTCAACGGCTCATGTACCTCTGACCTCAAGGGATTATTCACAGCAGAGAGAGGCAGGAGGTTAGGTGACTGGGTCAGAGTAACACCTTCAGCGCCCTCTGGCTGGGCCTGACTCGGAGAGGAAAAGAGCAAATAAAAAAGAAACTAGCTTGAGGTGGTCAGAGAGGCAGGCCGATTTCTGCTAGTTCGAGGCCACCATAGCCTACATAGTGAGTTCAGGATAGGCAGGAAGTTCAAGGTCATCCTCTGCTACATAGCAAGCTTGAGGCCAACCTGGGCTATATGAGACCCTGTCTCAAGAAAGAAAAGATGGTACCAAGCTTGATGGCACAGTTCTTTAACCCCAGTGCTTCACTAGGAAGCTTAAGTAAGAAAATTGCTGTGAGGCAGACTGCTTGGTGAGACCTTGCCTTACACACACACACACACACACACACACACACACACACACACACTCTCATGTAATCACACACATGCAATCACACACACACACACACATTCATATACACACTCATACACATACACACTTATGCACACTCATATCATACATGCACATTGCATAAAGCTGCTACTAACCACAACAATATATAAATAGAGACAATTTTATCATTCCAAAGAACAATTCAGTGCCTAAAGAAAGGAAGACAGAAATAATTCAAAAGTTGTTTTGGAATATTTTTTTTAACTTCTTGAAGCTTCATTCTTGGAGTTCTAAATCTAAAATATGGATCTTTTAAACTCCAGTGCCAAACAGCAAGGAGGTGCTTTAGAGGATAAACAAGAGTCCCACAGGTTTGTAAACAATCTCTAATTCATAAGATTTGTGAGCTAAGCTAACTTTACAATCCAAAGGGGCATTGAAGCATCCTTTAAAGTTAGAGGGTATAAGTAACTACTGTCATAAAACAGAAGAGAAAAACTGCACTTTAATCCAAAGATTTTCTCATTACACTTTCCTTGAAAATTTGCGTCTGACAGCCAGTTTGGACAACACTTCCTTGAATAAGTCCGTCTCCCCCCACCCCCCCACACACACACGTGCTCAGCGTGATTCCTTCAAAACCCTGCCATGCCCTTCTGATTAGCAGCTCACAAAGGCTGAGCTCTGAGGTTTCAGTCATCAGGCCAAATCAAAAGGAGCTTGGGACCATCTCTCTTCCTCGTTTGATGTAACCAGCGACACATTGAAACAAATTATAGAAAGTTGCATTTCAGAATAAGTTTTTAACTGCTCCTTAAAGGCTTGTCTACAATTACATCAAAAATTTTGTCAATGTGGCCCTCCAAGCCCACCCCTGAACGAAGTCAGCCAACTCCTCAGCACAACACCCCACTCCACCCCCAGCAAGACACCCCCCCTCCCCACTCCACCCCCAGCACAACACCACCACCACCTACCCCACCCACTCCCAGCTCAGGGTGCCAGCCCAGGCTGCTTTGTTTCTCCTTAATCAATTTTCATCCTTTCACACCGCCACCTGTTTAACCTGTGAACCTCCTTCTTGTGTTTAATCAGCCTTCTTTGTGTGCCTTTCAGGCAGCTCACTGTACGAAACCAGTCCTGCAGTCTCTGTACTCATTCTATCCACCCAAACCTGCTCCATCCAGATGCTCTTGGACAAAATACTGTGGGATTACCTCATTTGGGAGCCTAGAGCCTATGCAGGAGTCGTTCTAGAACCTCTCCCCTCTACTTTCTTTCCTCCTTTCCATCCAGGTCGTGTTCTTAACTTAAGTCCTGTAGGGTGTCCACCAGAGAAGACTGCTCAGAAATGGGTTTAAACCAATAGAAAGTCTTTATTAGCCTACTGGTGTCTACGCTGGATCCCAGTGTAGTACTAGTACTAAGCCTTTCTCAGGGTGAGCTTTTAAGCATAGAAAACCACATCCCGGATTGACATACTTCAGTTAACAAGAACAGTTAGCCAGAGCAGAACTACAGAAGCCAAAAAGACAAGGTTGGTTCATTTAGAGTCTTTCCCAGAACTATGAGTTTTGATGGATTTGGCCTTTGCTTTAGTTTTGGCAGGTGGTGCTGTCTATGTGCTGAGTTTTAACAGCCTGAATAGTACTTCCATCATGGAGTCAGTTGTGCTAAGGTCACAGGGCCTACTAAAGTCTGGGGCCTTGTTACAAAAGGACCTAAAAGCCTCCCTGGAACTTTCTGAGACAATTTCTACCTGCGAGACCTGCCTACAGACTGTATGAGCTCTAGGACCCCACCCTATCCTGATTATTATCATGGAATTTAATCGTGCTATGTCCTGATTTAAAATCCACTAGCAATTATTTTATATTATCCTTTGTGTGCGTGTGTTTGCCTGTATGTGTACCATATGTGTGCAATGCTATGAAGATCAGGAGAGGAAACTGGATTCCATGGAACTAACGTGATCGTTGGCTGTGAGCTGCCAGATGGGAGCTGGGAACTGAACCCAGGTCCTCTGCAAGAGCAGCAAGTGCTCTTAACCACTACACCATATCTCCAGCCCTGATGTGGCATTTCTTCACCCCAACAGGACACGGTGCAAATTCTTTCCATTCCTTAGCATGATGTGCCTATAATAATTTCAGGATGGGGTGGTATCCTGGAGAGCACACAGACTGTAGACAGGCCTAACAGAAATTTTCTCAGAAGTTTCCAGGGAGGAATTTTGGTCCTTCCGTAACAGAGTCCCAGGTCCTGAGACCTTAGCACAACTGACTAAGATTTTGCTCACTGCTTCTACCACCTTGTTAACCTGTGGGATAAGCACACTCCTATGTTTACAGAGCAGCAGGCTTCAACACCAGCCCTGGAGAAGGAATTGTAATTGGTCTAAGTCAATCGTGGTGGGCCTACACCCTCAGCAGACACTAGTTTAAACATGGGCACATGTGGGAGGTTAGGTAATGATACTGAAAGGAAGCCAGGTGCTGTGGAGAGGCGCAGGGAGGAAACCATTTCTCCATCTTAAGAACAGACACAAATCCTTAAAAAGTTTATAAAATGAGAGAAAGAAGGCCCTTTTCTCTCTGCCACCAGCTTAAGGATATGAGGCCCGGTGCTGCTGCAGCACAGTCTGGGAATAACTGCATAAAAATGTTACACAAAACAAAAGCCCCAGGTCTTGATAGCCTTATTTACTAAAACTGACAAAGACTAAAGTGTTTGATTATACACAGTGATGATGTAGTTTTTCTAATCATCGTGCCGGGGAGGGCACTAGGGAATAGAATCCTTCTGCAAGCTAGGTGAGTTCTCAACCACTAGGCTACATTCCTAGCCCTTGCTTTGTTTGCTTTATAACCCAGGCTGGCCCGGAACTCAGAAGCTCCTGCTGCCGTCTCCTGAGCGCTGGGATCACAGTCCTGTGCTGTCACCCTGCATTGGTGTATTACTGTCCTTCCAGATGCTCTTCATTTCCTCTCTCCCGTCCATACCATACACCTATGATGTACACAGCACAGCACATATGCTATGATCAGGTGAGCCTGCTAGCATTCAGAATATGCACAGAACCCGGCTATTGCTCACTAATCTTATGGCTACCATCCCGCGCCTCTACCACTGTGCCTTACTCTATCGTTGCTCGAACTCTGTGATCAATGTCAGTCTCTCAAGTCCAAGATCTGACCTCTCTTCTCAACCCTCCACCTCAGAGTGAATGCCAACACTCTTACAACTTCCGGCCTCCGGGTCTATGCTGCCTACACGCGCCTCTTGGTGTTCTAACCCCCCCCCCCCCCCCCCGTATTTCCTTCACCTGCTTCATTCCCGACTTCTGGAACATGACACACTCTCTCTCACTTCTGTGTTTTTCCTTTCCCCAGAGATTTCATGCACTTACTATTCCCACACCCTGCCTACCTGCTGGCCTCCTTCAGCCTGTATTAAAAGATCTCCCCAGTAGTAGCCTCCTTAACCACCCCATCTGAGATTATAACCCTTCCCACTCACTTCTGAGTCCCCATATCTCCTATATCATTAACTACAGAGTGTTTTGCGCATTCGGTAGCTACCTTGTTTTTCAGTACTGGGTGTTGAACCTGGGCCTGCTCACACTCTGGGTGAGCACTTTCCCACTGAGCAACATCCCCCGTCTCGCTCACTGGTTTACTGTCTGTCTCCCTACAACCAGAATAACATCCGTCAATAATGAGGCCCAAAAAAATGAAGAAGAAGACTCACTGCATACAACTATGTGACCATCTCAAAGAAATACTGTAAGTACTGATAAAGCTGGACATGGTGATATGCACCCATAATCCTAGCCCTTACGGGGGGACTAGTTAGGGGCATGGAAGGTTTTGTGCCAGCCTAGGTTATAGACCTTGTCCTCACAACTGAAAAGAATGAGCAAAACTCTAACAACAGACAACAAAAAATCCCTAACCATATAGATTAGTCAGTGTTCTTTAGAGGAAGAGAAATGAATGAATGAATGAATGAATGAATGAATGAATGAATGAGTATGCAGTTCAGGTTGGCCTAGAACTCACTGTGTAGCTGAGGATGATATAGCAATTTGTAAAGAATGTGGTGCCTTGCACTCTGTGTCATAGAGACACATGAGCAGCCCTTTGAAGAGGCCGGTGTGGGAAGGAACTGAGGCTACCTGGAGATACCAGCATCAACTTGGCAGTCAAATGAGTCAGCACTGGAGAAGCGTAGTCCCCTTCCTGGCAAGTCTTCAGGTGTCTGCAGTCCCAGCCAACTGCATCAGATCCCTCGCCCACAGAGATAATAAATGTTTATTATTTTAAGACGCTAAGTTTTGTGGTAATTTGTTACTAAACAGCAGATAGCTAATACACAACCACACAGGCTTAAAATAAATGTATACGTTGGGTATACATTGTAAGCCCTTCATAATAGTTATTATAATTGTTGTGTAATGTGTGAATGTCTGTTTTCACCAGATTGCTGCTCATGCCCCCTCCCTGGCCCCTCTGCCTCTCTTCATCTCTCGCAGCCCCTTAGAACAGGCCTGAGCATATAAATGAAGTCCAACAGATAACTCTTGAGTTGAGCCAATCAAATCCAAGAATAATTTTTGATCATTTGTCAATATGGAGATAAGGTCCCACTTCTTATTTTTACCTGTTCTGGTGTGGTTGTAGTTGATGATGTAGAAGTCTAAATTCCCTCTCCCTAACGCTACCAAAACCACCTGGATCCACCAGCCTCATGGGCTCTTGTTAATAGTTTAGGCTGCCCTTGAAATCAGAGCTTTCTGCCTTGGCCTCCAAAGTGCTAGGATTGCAATTTTACGCTATTACACCTGGAATAGCTGCCGTATAGATGCTAGTTTGTAATGGGAGAACTGTAAAGACAAAGAAGTTTAGGAGGTCAAGAGTTGACTAATTAAAAGAATTGAAAGGAAAAGGGCATTGAATAAGTAGAAGCCTTCTAAGAGGCAAAGATGGTAGCTGTAATAAAATGTAAACAGAGCTGAAGCTCAGTAGTATATAGCACTTGTCTAGCAAGTGTATGGCTCTGGGTTTGATCATCAGCTGGGGAAGACAGAGAGACAGAGAGAGAGAACAAGCAGAAGGGGACAAAGAAAGAGAAAGAATGTGGATGAATGAATGAATGAATGACTATGAAATACAACCCGGAGAACAGCCAGGAAAATCCCATGCTGATAGCTCAGGAGGTCTATGGGTTTGAAGCTCACATATGCTGCCCTAAGTTGTTTGTTAATAATGGTGTTATGATTGTTAAAGTTTGCTGCCTCCAAAGCCTTGCTTGGTTGCTTTGTTAATATGCCCCATATTTATACCACAAAGCATTAAAAATCCAACCAATCCAAACCTTATTCCTCCTGATAGCCTACATTCTCTGCATGTCATGGACAAGAGACCATTACTTTATTTGGTAACATTCAGGATAGCTTTTTGCTTTTTAAAAAAATTGAGATATGTCTGATGGGAGATATGTCCAACAGGGGCTATTAACGCCATCGCACCTGGCTAGAGATAGTATTAGTGGCAACCAACATTTGTCGAGTTCTGAATTTATGACTAATAGTGCACTAAGCATGTAACATTCTTTTTTTCTGATTTAAAACTCTGAACAATAACACCTGGAGTGTAACAGTTTCCTCTGAGGATTGAAACATTCTATCCTGCAGGAAGATAAACAACACAAAATAGCTTCAGGAAGTCCCTGAAATTTACCAGATTCAGTAGGTCCCTCCCTGACAGAACATATAAGAAAGCTTAGAGTCACTCTCAGACTAAGAGAAACTGAGCTGCAAAGACTACTCAGAGGCGAAAAGCCACAAAGAAGACCCTGAGACCAACAGCTCCCGGGAAGATGCAGGAGCCAACTGAGCTGCCTGGAAGAGGTTTAGACCAAATGAGACACTTGGTAAGAACTCCCTCCAACCTTCTGAGCCGCCTTCAGGCTGTGCAGTGTGTTCCAGGTTTTCCAGCTTCTGTGAGCTGTCACCCATGCTGGGATGGGCTTTGGCGATGCAGCCGTCTTTGAGTCATTTCTGCTCCTGTAGATGACCTTTCATCCACATTTCTGTAAGTCACCCCAAGTAAAACTCACAGTTCATTCAGCAGGTTGGACTTTGGTGGTACCTGGACTTTGGTCTGTCATGGTCCCTGTCTGGGATGAGTAGGCGAGTGTGTTGCATCTCCCCAGGATAAGTTGTGTCACACAGCAAACACCTGCTATCGTTATAGTTATCACCGTGTTGCAGGAGAAAAAGTGAAGCTGAGATCTGGTAAGGGAACCTTGCGGCCCTGTGCTATCCTCCTTGCTCTCATTTCCTGATGGGGAGTCAAGACGAAACCAGGATAGAATGGGTTAGATAAAGCTCTTCCTCTCTTCTCTTTTCCTTCCTTCCTCATTCTGACTAATTCAGTTTTGTCAGTTTGTTACAAACTTTGATACAGAGAGGAAGTGGCTGTGTTCATGCTGTGTTAATAAACTGGACTAGCCAGGCCTGGTCTCACAGCCCTATAACCGCAGCTACTTAGTGTGGGGGTCTGGGGCTGGGGGAGGTGTGCTGCAGTAGGAGAATCACAAATTCAGGGCCTGCCTTGACTCTGGAATGGTTCTGAGGCCAGCCTGGGAAACTTGGGGAGATCTTGCCTCAAAATAAAGTTAAGGAGGAGAGGGGCTGGCGCTGGAGTTCTGGGAGAACACTTAACCTAACTTCACTAACTCTAGGCTCAGTCTCCACAGAAACAAAAGCAGACAGTAGTTTATCTTTGTAGAAATAAACAGCAAAAGGAAGGTCTTGTGTGACTTGTGTAGGACTTATAAAAATCTGCAGTTGTTTGGGGGGGGGCTTATTTACTAAATTTATAACGTATTTTTGTCAACGCAATATGGATGTTAAAAACAAGTGAGCAAAAAGAATGGTGGTGAGATTTGTGCTATATAAAAATGAGCATGCATTTTCCATACCAAATTCTGTGTCTGTTCCAGCTTAGTCTGAATATAGTTATAGAATAAAACTCTCTACCAAACAACCAACAAGTAGCTTTCCTCAGTTTGAGCCTGAGATATAGCTGCCTACTCTGAATATTTCACATAAGTGGAATTCCATGTGCTTTAGCTTCTGCCTTTCTTCGCTCCACAGAAGCTTTTCAAGGCTTGCTCACAGTAAAGCAGGTGTCAGTACGTCCTCCTATTCTTTCATTACTAAATTATAGTCACTGCTTTTCTATATTGTGTATACACAGAATGTTTGTTCTTCGACTGATAGACGTCTGCAATGCTTCTGCGTTTTGCCTGCTGTGGGAAGTCCACCGTTAACCTGTGTGCACTTTCTCCTCTTCTTCTGGATCTGGATCTGGGAGTTCAATTGCTAGGTCACATAGAAGTTCTGTTTAACTATGCGGAGATCAGGGGACAACTTAAGAGTCAGTTCTCTCCTTCCATCAACATGGTTCCAGGATCCATTCAGGCTGTCAGGCCTGAGCAGCAAGCGCCTGTACTGTCTGAGCCATCTCACCAGCCCCAGTTTAAACTTTTGAGGACTCACCAAACTGTGAAACAGTGGCTTGCACATTCCAATCATAATGGATGAGAGTTCCAATTTCTCTGGGCCCTCAAGAATGCCTATATTTTTAGCTGTTATGTTTGGCTTTGGAGGTGGGATCTGTGTGGCCCCAGGCTGTCACCAAACTGGACATCCTTCTGCCTTAGCTTCCTCAGAGCTAGGAATACAGACCTATGCCATGCCTGGCTTGATGGTTGTATTGTTATTAAAGCCATTCTATTGGGTATACAGATACTACCTAGCCAATAATCTTTTGACAAAGGAAAATGAAAATGTCACTACTAAATTGGATAGTCAACAAAAAAAGTAAGATACAAGTTCACTTTAACATTTTTTTTTTAATTATTCTTAGCTGGGTGTTGGTGGTGCATGCTTTTAATCCCAGCACTCATGAGGCAGAGGCAGGCAGATCTCTGAATTGGAGGCCAACTTGGTGGACATAGTGAGTTCCAGGACAGTTAAGGTTACATAGAGAAACCCTGTCTTGACCCCCCAAAAAAAAATCATTTTTATGTGTACTAGTGTTTTGCCTGCATGGAAGTCTGTGTACCGTATGTCTGCCTGGTGACTAGGGAATTGGCTCCAGGACTGGCATTATATATAGTTGTAAGTCATCACAGGGGTGCTAGGAATTCAACCCAGGTCCTAGTGCTTTTCACTGCTATGTTATCTCTCCAGCCCACTAACATCTTTTATTGAAGTAATAATGTTCACTTGTGAAAATATATAATAATATGCTTTCCCTAGATGTCTAGAAATAACATGCGGCTGGGGTTGTAGTTAGGTCGTAAACAGCCTTTGTCTCCTGTTTACAAGGCTCTAGGTTCTAGCTCTGATACTATCTATGTGGGGAGGAAGTCTGATTTTTTTTTTTTTTAACTGTCACAGGATGACCATAAGAACCATAGAAGTTCATAGGGCAATCAACAGAAGGGAAGAGGTGACTTTTCTCAATCTGGAAACTGTAGAGGAAGTCTTCCTGAAGGGTATGTGGGGAAGAGCTTCAAGAGACTCTGTCTGCTGTTCTCATGGAGAAGCTGCAGAAATGGCTCAATGGTTAAGAATGCTTGTTGCAGCCAAGTGGTGGTGGCGCTCCGGGAACGAGTGCTTTTCTCCAGATCTGTCCAGAAATAACACAAGACATAAAATTAAGACCTAACCATTCCCCCAAAGAACTATCCAGCTTTTTAAAAATTTATTTACTTGAGTAACAGGACACTGCTTCTTTGGCACATTCTTCTCAGCACAGTATATGTAAATCATGAATATCCTAATCCCAAAATACACAGCTAAGACATGGCTCCTACCTGAATGAAATTAAACATTACCACCATTTCATATTGTACTTTTTGCTTTGATCTCAGGGAATAGAGCAACATATCCTTTGAAAGCAGTCAGGGGTTAGAATAGGTGACAAAAATGAAAAATCCACTGCTCCATTGTAAAACACACACGAGAGAGAGACAGAGAGAGACAGAGAGAGAGAGAGAGAGAGAGAGAGAGAGCGCATGAGGGATGGGGAAATACTTAATAGTGCCAAAGGACATATTTTGCTCTTAACAGAAATATTTTTAAATCAGGAAAGACATGATTGTTTGTAAAGGAGGGAAAACGTGCCAACATTAGGATTCCTTGACAACTGGGAGGTTTTTATGCACCTAGGAATGAATCAGCAAGTTGAAGGATAGGTGAGGTCACCTTTTTTTTTTTTTTTTTTGTAAAGGTAGACAGGCTGATTGAGAAACAAGAACTGCTTTGTTTGATTGCTTTTCCAGAAAACAAGGTTTTTGTTTTTGTTTTTTTAAATATAAGATTAGACTTATGTGTATGTATGTACACCACCTGCATCCTTGTTGTGCACAGAAGTCAGAAACAGGTGTTGGAGCCCCTGGAACTGGTGTTATGGAAGGAGGGAACTACCATATGGGTGCTGAAAATCAAACCCAGTCCTCTGCAACACGTGGCCTTGTGTTTTGTTTTCTGTTTGTTTTGTTTTTTAGTGGTGGCAATTTTTTTTTTGAGACAGGGTTTCTCTGTGTAGTTCTGGCCGTTCTGGAACTGGCTCTGTAGACCAGGCTGGCCTTGAACTCAGAGATCTGCCTGCCTCTGCCTCCCAAGAGCTGGGGCTAAAGTTGTGCACCACCATCACAAGTGTTCCGAACCATCTCTCCAGCTCTGCGTGAAAAGTTTTAGGAAGGATTCCACAAAGAGAACAGCAGATTCTCTTGAAACTTTTTCCCACACATCCGTCAGGAAATTTTCTTCTAGTTTCCAGATTGAAAACTCTTTTGATTTCCCTATGATCTCCCACAGTTCTCATGGTCATCTCTGTGACAGTAAAGAAACCAGACTTTCCTGTTTGGCCTCAGAAATCAATCTCATTTTATTCTACACTCATATTTCACCAGGTGCAATGCCAGCCTGGGGCGGGGGGGGGGGGGAGATAATGTTAAGTTTTGGATCTTCAAGAATGAACATTTTGATTTTCAAAGGGTGAGAGAGGAGAAATGCATTCTGGGTAGGTGCACGCGTCTGCATAAAATCCAGCTGTTGTAACCCTGATTGGGTAATAAACAAGTCTTAATTTTTCGCAAACTTGGTCTCATCTGAGGGTGACTCTACCTGCTTCTCCTTCTAGAATGGTCTTCTCCAGACTGTCATTACTGACCCCTGCTTGCCACGAACTGAGTCATCTCCTCAGATTGGCCTTGCCTGGCTGGCCATTTCTAGGGAGACAGAACCACGCCGCCACGCTGGATATGAAGTGTGCTTCCCTAGCTCTCCAGTACCACAAAAACAAAGTAAACAAGCAAGTTAACAGAAAGAAAGCCCCAGGAGAAAAATTCTGCAATGTATTAAAGACCGAATTTCCACTTCAATGGCTAGAGAAGTGAGATTTAGAAATCTAAAAGCTGGTATCGGGGTCTTTCTTGGGGGAGGAGAAATTTTATTAACGTATGGGTCCATGGAGGACAAGTGTTCTCTCTCATCTTGAGAAGCCACTGACTCTGGAAGAGCATTTCATGACCATAACATAAGTAAATGTGTAGGGCATAAGGAGAAAGGGGACATGATAGGTATTAATCACAATTGGAACAATTTGACAGGGAACTGATAACTGTATTTCGAGGTCCTTTTTGTGAGATCTATTGATCTCTCTAGGAAAACGTGCAGGGTAACAGAAAGGCTAAACATGGCGTAGGAAAAGAGTTCTTAACCTTAGGCTAATGGAGTCTCCTCCACGCTGAAACCCGAAATGAAATGCAATTTTATGTGTGACTGGGGATAGGGTTGGGGACTTAGAGCTTTTATTTTCCAAGAGATCACAACCCAAACGTTAGTAAGCACAACCAATAAACTTGAGGAAATGGAAAAGCCTCCTACCGTGCTAAGGAAACGCTAGGAAAAGATGGGAAAGTTTGCGATTGCGTCATCATCTCATTAGAATGGGTTGTACAGGCAGCGCTAGGAACTGGGGAAGCGTGTGCGAACACGCCGCCGAGGAGGAAGCAGCCCGAGGAAGCAGGCAGGACCAGCCGGAAGGGGCCTTAGCTCCTCAGCTGAGGCTCTTGCATCGCCTCACTGCCTGCTCAATGAGGGGGCCCTGCGGTGGTCCCGAGGGCGAGACGTCACTGGCACCGGTTAACAACCAGGGAGCCATTCTCCAGATCCAGCTCGGGGGACTCGGCGGGAGAGCGAGCAGTCGCAACACAAACCAGCCGTCAGAGCCTGTGGGGTTGATCGGCGAGTTGGCCCGGGGGATAAGATGCTCAAGTTTCCAAGAGTCGGGGCAAGCCCAACTTGGAAGCCTCCGCGGCTGCTGGGGATGCCGCTCCGAGACTCCGACCACCTGTGGTCGGCCCCGAGTCATCTCGCCCCGCGTCGCCATCTCCTTCCCCCTGCACAGAGCCCATGCTGCGAGCGCGCCTCCGTCCTCCCACGGCAGGGCTCACCCGGCGGCTGTGCCACCCGAGGCGCCCCGGCGCCCTCCCCTAGCGGCGGGTCGAGCCGTGCCAGGGGACGCAGGGTCGAGGCCGACTCCGCCCCGCCTGAGATCCCGCGGGAACAGTCGGAGCCGTGCTACCCGACACTCGGTGCACGCCGGAGCACGAGTCGTAACGGCAATCGGCAGCGGTTTGACCTTGAAGGTCTGGCACCGCCCCCTCTGCCCGGCAGTCCGGGCCGCGACGCACGCCGCCCCGCGGGGCCCGGCTACAGCCCGGAGCCGGTCCCCGTCCTCCGGGCGCTTCTCCCCGCAGCCAATGGAACAACGAAGTGGTCCGGGCCAATGGCCGCCGCCAAAGTAGCCACAGCGGTGGAGCCTATCAAAGTTCAGCTTTACGTTTCTCCCGCCCCCGAAACGCCAGGGGCGGGCCGATCGGCCAAGTCCGCCAATCAAGGGCCAATAAACAAGAAGCTTCCAAGATCAAAGGGGAAGGGGTGGGACCTGCGGGAAGAATGACAAGCCGTCCGGCGAATGCCACAGACACAATTTTGCTCCGTAGGAAGGGGGCGGGGATACGTTAGGGTCTGCACCAATGGCTATCTGGGGGGCGTGTCCGCGGGGCCAAGCGGGAGCCGGAGGCCCCGGGCTCTCTGGGCCGCGCCTGAGGCGGACGCAACGGGGCCAGGGGGCGGCGGCAGTAGTGGCGGCGGCGGCGGCGCGGGTGGGCGCCGCGGCTGGCCCGAGTGGATGGAGTTGGAGGGGCGGAGTGCAGGCGGTGTGGCGGGAGGACCAGCTGCTGGGCCCGGGCGGAGCCCCGGGGAGTCGGCGCTGCTGGACGGGTGGCTGCAGCGGGGCGTGGGCCGGGGGGCCGGCGGCGGGGAGGCGGGGGCCTGTCAGCCCCCAGCACGGCAGGATCCGGAGTCCGGCCCGGAATACGAGGCGCTGCCGGCTGGAGCCACTGTCACCACGCACATGGTGGCCGGCGCCGTGGCAGGGATCCTGGAGCATTGCGTGATGTACCCAGTCGACTGCGTCAAGGTGAGACCTGGACCGGGCTGCTAAGCGGACCTGGGGCTGACCCGACCCTGAGCCTTGTTTAGAGCCAGAATCCCGACGGAGACCCAGAGCTGATGGGTTCCTTCCTGGCTCCCTACCTCTACGCACGATTTGAACCAATACTCCGTGCACGCAAAGTCCTGTCTGGGAGATGAGCGCAGGCAGGACCCAGGACTTATTTCTAACGGTCAGTGAGATCCGAATCGGGACTCGGAGCAGAAATCTTGTCTGCCCAAAGACCTGATCCCCACCTGGGACTAAGCAGGAATGGGGTGGGATGGGGATCCCAAAGCACAGGTAAGTCTACAACTCGAGTAAGGTAAAAAGCCAGCTGGCGTGAAATCAGACGGTGAACTCCATCTGATAGCTTGAGATGTGCTTCGGGGTCGGAGCTTTCACAGTCTCCTTGCTGCGTCTTCCCTTAAAAGTGACGGGGCCAGGAACTGGAATCTGGGATCTCTCAGCTAAATGAAAGTACGTATTAAATAACCCGTGAGTGGTTGAAAATCATTTTGCACTCAAAAGTGAGAGTTCCAGGCTGCACTGGGTATGGGAAAAGGCGTGTTAAGGAAGAGGTTTCGGTTTCTCTGTGAGGCAAGACTGATAGCCCATCTATTTCCTGAACGTAAAAATTGAGCTGGGATTGAGACTCTATGATGAAGGAGCACATCAGCCTCTACACGACAGAGGTGAAACGGAATGTCTCTCTTTTTGGGCACCTGGACTTGACAGAAAGGGAAAGAGCTGGATATTAGAAAGT
Source organism: Psammomys obesus (assembly GCF_907164565.1). Lineage (NCBI taxonomy): Eukaryota > Metazoa > Chordata > Mammalia > Rodentia > Muridae > Psammomys > Psammomys obesus. The sequence continues at coordinate 3,682,673 of NW_026596125.1, read as the reverse complement.
AGATGTATATGTGAAAAAATAGAATGAGATTATTAAAGTATGATCAGTGTTGAACGTAAAAGCAATTGCATCCACCTCCAAGCAGAATGGTTAATAGACATAAGGTCAGCTCCTTGGGAAGAAGCCTGGGTGAAGATGGAAACACTGTTTTTCGTTGCTGTTCTTTTAAAAAAATAATTTATTTAATTTTATTATATTTTATGTGCATTAGTGTGAAGGTGTCAGATCCTTTGGAATTGGCAGTATAAACAGTTGTGAGCTGCCTATGTGGGTGCTGGGAATTGAACCTTGGGCCTTTGGAAGAGCAGCCAGTGCTCTTAACCACTGAGCCATCTTTCCAGCCCCTAATTGCTATTCTTGTACTTTAGTAGAGGTGCCAGCTACCAAAGGTGAAGTCTAAACGGAAAGAGAAGTAAGTTGAAGGAGTTGTTGAAATAACTGATGAAAACGGCGCTTTTTTTTTACACGAATTATATAGGCAATATCCTGTCAGTTCCTTGATGTGTGTTTCCTTAGATTGGGATAGCATAGACTTGGGCCATGCAAAAGTCAGTTTCTTCTGCTTGCCTCTGGTTTTAGTACTGTTTTGCAGTTTTGTTAGTAAAGTGGATGAGGGAATAGGGAAAGTACTCCTGAATCTGTGAATGACATTGAGCTGTGGTGAGGAAATGGAGAAAGTGCCCCTGAATCTTTGTGAATGACATTGAGTTGGCCAGTGTTTCAGCACATTACAGGATAACTCCTAGCAAGAGCCATATCCACTGAAAAATGTGGTTAAGTGCACCTGACTGAGGTGAACATTAGCATTTTAAATGTCCTTGTCAACAGAGAGAAATTAGACCATAAACTGGGGTTAAGGCCTCAGATGTTCTTTGCATAGCAGCTTTTTCCAGACAGCTTGCTGTGTCTTCCCTTAAAAGAAACAATAAGGCCTGTGTTAGAGAAATCACTGAATATATAAAAATAACAGTGATTCAGACTTTTAAGCAATAGATTGTAGGTTGGATGGCTTGAGTTAGTGAATGCTATATATCCAGAAGCTAAGACAGTGTAGCCACAGAGTAATTTCTCTCTCAGCTTCCACTACAGCAGGGAGCCTAGGGTGCTATGTTTCAGGATAAGTATCAAGAGAAGACAGATAGAGAAGGTGGAAAATACAGTGTGATAATCTGATCAATTTAAGCATGTTACTTCTAGGATTGGGGAGGTGGCACAGTCAGTAGAGCACCTGCTGGTGCTAAAAGTTGGGCATTGTGGCACTGTAATCCCAGTGTTAGAAAGTAGAGAAGCAGATCCTTGGAGCTCACCAGCTAGCCAGGGTAGCCAAATCCATGAATTCCAGGTTGTAAGAGACCCTGTCTCAAACTCAGTGTGGTAGCACATGCCTTTAACTTCAGCACTCAGGCAGGGCCAGCCTGGTTTACAAAGCTAATTCCAGGACAGCCAGTACTACACAGAGAAATTCTGTCTCTAAAAACACCCCCCCCCCCAAAAAAAAAAAATGCCTCTAGAATATCTTTACGAGGTCAAATCTTTGTCTTCTGACAAGAATCAATCAAGATTATGCAGAAACAAAGACCACCCAGAATCTGATATGGCACATCAGAATAGGCCATACTGCTCGCTCTCTAAACATAGGGAGGAGCTGGCAAACAAATTACCTGAGTTTCTTCTAAGGCCTGTAAATTGAGGGAACACATGAGAAGGGGGTTCCAAAGGTGTGTTGCATAACCAGAGCATTACTGGAGTAAGTTTTGTCTAGCCTTCCAAGGTTAACTATTTTGAATAATAGCTCCTAATCACCTGTATACGTTTTTGGGATTTGTGTTTTTAAAGAAGTTACTGTACAGTATTGCAGTCTTGCCTCTAAACCCTATACTAAAGAATTGGTTATTTGATTTGAAGGACAGATGCCTAAGAGTCCTCCAAAATGCACAAGTTTATCTTAGAATAATCATTTCTCCTTGCTGTTAATGCTGGGAATTAAGTAGTGAGAAGGGAGCCTGGTATGAGTTAGTGTCTGACATTTAATGTTTTTGTGCGGCATGAGTGTAACTCGAATCCCTTCTTTTAGAAAGGGCTTCCCAGCTCATTTGTCCTCTGGCAGCAATGCTGCTTTTCCCAGGGATGGTGGAGAGGAAGAGCTAAGACTGGACTGGAAACAGGTATCAGTTTTGGAGCCCAAAGGGACACCACAGCAAAGGAATGCTGATGTTGTCTCCTGGCGCGCTGGCCTGTGTCTCCCTAGCCACTTATCAGGGTCAAGTTGACTTAAAATATCCTTGGGAAGAACCATGGGAAGTCAGCAGAGCCTTGCTAGGCTATGGTTATCAAGCCAGCTATTTCCATGATCATAATAGGGAGGTTTGGGAAGCCAGATAAATCGCAGTTTCCTTTTCTAGGCCGCAGAGTCTTCAGGCTGCCTTCCTTGTGCAGGGGACCATTTGGGGCTCCGCAGTGGTGAAGCAAGTATCACATAGTACTTCACAGAGGGGAAGAGCAGAGAGAAATCATTCTTGAACTTCAGATGTACAGGGTATCTCTAGGCATCCACCAGTGAAAGGTTAGGAAATGGAATCTGACATGTTTTCTCACACCTCATAATGATAACGAATTAACTGGTAAATGCCAGTTGTTCTTATATTCTCAGCTCTGTGTGAAGTGTTTAAGATCACTGTCATTACTTCACAGATGAAGGAAGGCTTGGAGAGCAGTTAGGTAACTTGTCAAAGGTCAGAGTCTAAGTGGCGGAGCTGTGATTTGATTTCAGTCTGTGACTCATCAACCTTTTTTATAGCTTCCCAAAAGTAGGTTTTAAGAACCAAGCAAACTGAAGAATTGCAGGGGAGCTCACCTGTGAATGTGTAACCTTTAGAGTGACAGTTGGATGTGCAATATAAATTACTGTGGCCCAGCAAACCTCACAGTAAACATACTCACATGTGCTGGCTTTCGAGCGAAGCCTGGGCTGTTGGCTAAGCACCGGCTGATTACCCATGTGAAGTGGTGTATGTAATGCTGCTATGACCTGTCAGTTCTCAGATATAAACAGATATTTTAGAATCATGTTTTACTAATCAAAACCCTTATGTTAATAGTACTTTATAAGTTACAGGTTTTACATGTTTCTCTTAATCCACATAGCATGGCAATTTTCTTTTTCTATGAGCATTTTTTAGATTGTTTTACTTGCATATATGTCTGAACACAAATAAGTGCCTGGTGCCCATGGAGATTAGAAGAGCATTAGAGTCCCTGGAACTGGAGCTATGGATGGCTGTGAGCTGCTGTGTGGGTGCTGGAAATCGAGCCTGTTCCCTCTGGAAGAACAAGTGCTGTTCACTGCTGGGCCATCTCTCCAGCCCTGCAGGAGATATTCAGGGTAGGAGAAGTTGAATGCTGCAGCCTCAAGACCAAGCATGCCAGGCAAAACTGGCACTCAGGCCGGCCTTCCTTTCCAATGCCACCAAAGCATTGAACCCTGCACATTTTTGTTTGTTTTTTGAAACACAGCTTCTCTCTGTAGCCCTGGCTGTCCTGGAACATGCTGGTCTTGAACTCAGAGATCCTCCTGCCTCTGTCTCCTGAGTGCTGGGCTTAAAGGTGTAGGCCAGCAGTGCCTGGCTTGCTTTGCTTTTCTTTAATGCTAGGTAGTGGTGTTTTTTTTCTTTTTTTCTTTTTTTTTTTTTTTTTTATAATACAGCTCTTAATATGTTCTTAAAGATTTCATTATTCTGCACAAAGATTTATTGGCTCAAAATTGTGGGCATCTGTATTTATTTTTGTATTTGAACTATTTTATCCTGGCTCCTGTGTCGTCTGCATAGGGGTACGCTGTTACTGAATTATATTTAAATGTGTCTGTGACTTCTGCACAGTCCAGTTTCCTCATGGGGATGACGTTCTCTGAGGCCAGAGTCTTTCATCACTGGTTCCTAACTGTGCCCGTGGCTCCAGCAGAGCACTGCAGTTTCTGATTCCTCTGGTAGAAGACCAGTTTCAAACAGACTTATGGGAGTATGTGTTGTTAAGCCACCAGGCCCAGATTAAATTACACCCTTTACGTAAAAGCACATGTTGTATTTGGGTGGCTTTGAGACCTGGAAACTGAATGTTCATTGTGATAAGGTGATATGTGATATTTCTGATTGAAGTCTAGCAATTAACATTTTAAGCATGCAATGTTTTGTTAGTAGTGGGCAGGAGAAAATAACTCCAGAGGAATGTAGATCACTTGCGGCTAACCAGGACCTGTTAATCTGGTTAGTTTCTTCTTCTACGCTCTTGGGAAAAGGCCTTCTTCTTGGACCCCAGCTGGCTATTGTGAATCAGGCAGATGGATTCAGGCTTTTAAGTCTAAACTGAATCTGGTGATTGGAATGAAGCAAGAGTTTAAACTGTCACTGGACATCAGTTGTCCCTGTTGATTCACCAGTGGCTGCACTTGTTATTTTCTGAACTAGTGTGGACATGTCTGACAGAAGATTCATTCATTCACTCAGCAGACAAATCCTATAGGTCTGTGTGTACCAGAAGTCAGACATCGCTTTTAGGCTCCATGCTACCTCAGCTTTTAAATATGTCAGTAGACAGAAGATTTTTGTGGAAAGACATACTTCAAAGAAGGTCTGATGAGATAGATTTCCCATTTTCTTTTAAAGATTTGTTTTTTAAATTGCATATAATATGTGTTTGTGCAGGGGAATGGGAGGGGCAGGTGTGTGCACATGGAGTCCAGAAGAAGGCATTGGATCCCCTGGAGCTGGAGTTACAGTTATGAACCACCCAGTAGAAGTACTGGGCACTGAATCTGGGTCCTCTGGAAGAGCAGTGTACATTTGTAACCACTGAGCCATCTCTCCAGGCCTCTTTATAGCAAACCTGTGGAGGTGAGAGGACCACTTGTGGAAATTGTTTCTCTCCTTCCACCATAGAATCCATCCATGTGGATTCCAAAGATCAAACTCAGGCTGTCAGGCTTGGTGGCAAGTGACGGTACTCACTGAGACATCTCACTGGCTAGGTTGTTTTGACAGAGGGTTTTTCTGTATAGCTCTGGCTGGCCTGGAACTCACTATGTGAACCAGGCTGGCCTGGAACTCATAAGATCACCTGCCTCTGCCTCCCAAGTGCTGGGATTAAAGGCGTGTGGATATTCTACAAGTGTCTACTTCACACACTTTCATCACAGTCATTGGCTCTTCAAAAATTGTATTTCCCAGAAACCGGTTTTATTTGCCAATGTTATTTTGAGGATTCAATCAATTTAGATGAGAAGTCTGAACGGTCCCTCAGTTTTAAAGATTAGTTTGGCTCCCCATCTCCACAGTGTGAGGGGCCAGACTTTTCCCTCAGAATCAGCATCTGTTGGGAATGCCATTTCTGTCAAGACTCTTAACATGCAGAGCCAGTTGCCAAAGCTAAAAGTCTAAAAAGATATTAAAAGGTGAGCCTCTTTACATTAGTCAGGGTATCGCGTGGTCAGGGAGCAGGGCCAGGGCTTCTCTTTAGAAATAAAGCACCAAGTGTGTTGTGGCAGTAAATATTTGATGTTAAAGGGTTGATTTTGTTTTTCATTGTGTGTATGTGCCTGGGGGGAGGGGGAGGTGCGTGCGTGTGTGCGTGCGTGTGAGTGCAGATAACCACAGAGGCCAGAAAATTGTGTTGGATCCCCTGCAGCTGGAGTAGCAGGTGATTGTGAGCCACCCAGCGTCCAGCCCTCTGCAAGAGTAGTGTACACTCTTAACTGCTGCACCAGCTCTCCAGCCCTGATCTCTAACCTTAGCCTTAGTTTACTAAGGTAAAAAAGCAGCTTTGTGGGTCTCAGGCTTGATATTTTTTGCTGGGGCAGTGGGTCATTTTGGAGTTGCAGGATGTTGCCAAAAGGTAGTGTTCTCAAGGGATGGAATGGTGTTCTACTTTTGGCTGTGGATGACTAGATGGAAAAAGGGCCAAGGCTCGGAAAGATGAGTCACAGATTTGGGAAGACGTAAAAGCTGGGTGCCAAACACCACTTCCACAGGCTGATGCAGCGCCCGGGGCCTGAGCGATGGGGTGGAGGAGAAGTAAGTTACTGACTTTGCCTTTTTTGCTGTAATTTCAGACCCGGATGCAGAGTCTACAGCCTGACCCAGCTGCCCGCTATCGAAACGTGTTGGAGGCCCTCTGGAGAATTATAAGAACAGAGGGCCTGTGGAGGCCCATGCGGGGGCTGAATGTCACAGCAACAGGCGCCGGGCCTGCTCACGCCCTCTATTTTGCCTGCTACGAAAAGTTAAAAAAGACATTGAGTGATGTAATCCACCCAGGGGGCAATAGCCATATTGCCAATGGTATTAAGTCTTCCTGTGCTGGTCCCCACTTCCCCAACTCTCCTTGCTGCTATCAGCGCTTCCCACTCTCAGCATGGTTTGGAGCTGCAGCTTTGGGCTGGGGTAGGCCAGATGATAGGGGAGGGACTTCCAAACCTGATGTGCTCGGACAGCGGGCTGCTTCAACTCCACTCCTCCTTTGGGCTACCTCAACAAAAGTCACAGTATCCTCCCTTACCTACCAGCTTGACTTTGCTCTCATCTCCCTGGCATCAGCTTCTCATGCCTGGTAATGTGGAGACACACTGGACTACCCCCACTTTGTATTTCTTGGTAGTTGGGTGGTGTCCTGCTGCTCAGGGCAGGCTTGGAGGTGACCCAGCTACTCAAGGAAGATTTTAACGGAACCCCAGCTCTTCACTTCACCTTTTCAGGATCCCACCTGACCAGAGGCATTTGGTGTTATTGAGGACACGGCAAAGCCTTGACAAGTGAATGGTGGTGGGGTCAAGGGACTGTTTGGAGAATCCAGAGGTTTTAGAGGTTGGGTGGAAATAAAGGAAGAAATAGCAACTCAAGGTTCCAAGATTGAAAGCCACGCTGAGTGTGGAGAGTGGATTGTAGTGGTTCAGGACTGAAAGGGAAGGTCTGGACGGGCAGCTTGCAAGCAGTAGGATAAGCAGATTACATTATGAGGCCCTGGCTACCTGGTCCCCGTTCTCCCTGTGCTGGTGGCCAAAGCTGTGCCTGCAGAATACTGCCAGGGCGTATTCTTAGAATCCTCTACTGAAGACATCTGGGCTGTTTTCTTTGCCCCTTTTGGGCCTTCCTGTCAGCTGAGGAATGTGTCTTTTTAAGTCAGGGCTGTATCTTCCTTTCTGGAAGCAGGAGCTCAGGAGCCGTGGGTTCTGAAACCACATCTTTGGCCAGCTCTTACATTCCTATCCTTACCGTTGTCACAGCCACCCACCTTTACCTGGGGCCTCAGCGAATTGCTCACCCTCTTGGCCTTAAATGTGGCAGTTGTTTTCTCATTTGCAGGTGCAGCCGGGTGTGTGGCAACATTACTTCATGATGCAGCCATGAATCCAGCAGAAGGTAAAGACTCCTCAGCCTTCCTTCCAGGCGGCTGCACCTCATCCGGGCAGTTGTATAGTCATGTCTGGTTCTACTGCCTTGCAAAGAAAACCAAAGCCTCTTATTTATCTTGTACCACTAGATGGCGCTCCCTCTGTATGGTCAGTATCTGAGAGGACTCTCCTCCCTTCCTGAGGCAGCACAGTCTTTGGGATTTAATTCCTCTTTGAGGCTTTCCTGGAAAAGCGATGACTCTCTTGGCTTAGTCCAGTGCTTTCCTAGAGGTCCACTTTGTAGTACTTTTGATCTGATTCTTTAAAATTATTTTGTGTTTCTTCAAAGAAGATAGATTTTAACATTTTAAAATTTAAAGTATATATATAGCACTTCTTACTAGAATGAAAGGAGTGAAAGATTCAATTGTATAGTTTAGTCATTTCTTTGCTACTAGGGTAGTAGCTGTTTAGGTGGATGGAAATTTTCCATGTGAGAATTGACGTGATGAGCCAAATTTGAGGGGCTCACATAGCTGCCATGTTCCTTCAGGTCAGTATGTCTGGCATGGCTATGGGGTGAAGAGGGCTCCAGTTAGGCAGAAGTGCACAGAACTTAAACCATGTTATCTGCCTGATGGAAACTAAAGCCAGCACATTGTGAACAAGAATTGTAACTTTTTCTTGATAGCACTTCCTTTTTCCTCCTTTCGTTTTGAGTTCAGTATTTCCCTCCTACCAAGGAATGGGACTACTAGAACTCTGTCCTCTAACTGTGTTCAGTGCCCCTGAGTCCTTCATTGTGGGAAAAGGTTAAAATAATAATATTAGGTCTTTGTTTCACAGAGACCCTTGGAGATTACTAAACTGTAGTTACACCAAGTATTAGCTGCCTAGCTTTAAAGAAATGCTACTGGGAATGGGTTTGTTTTTAAATTTTTCTTATTAACCCTTTGCCTACCATTCCCCTAAAATAAGAGACACACAAACTCTGAGGACACTCACTCATCCTTTTTTCTCTTCCCATTCCATTGGCTGATCTGCTGACTTGGATCATCTGTCACTGGCTGGCTGCTGTCCCCGTTTCCTCCTCTTCCGTCTGATGGCACTCCCAGTGGTCAAGCAGCGGATGCAGATGTACAACTCACCATACCACCGGGTGGTAGACTGTGTACGGGCGGTGTGGCAAAATGAAGGGGCCGGGGCCTTTTACCGCAGCTACACAACCCAGCTGACCATGAACGTTCCCTTCCAAGCCATTCACTTCATGACCTATGAGTTCCTGCAGGAGCACTTTAACCCCCAGAGACGGTACAACCCCAGCTCCCACGTGCTCTGTGGAGCCTGTGCAGGGGCCGTAGCTGCTGCCGCCACAACCCCACTGGACGTTTGCAAAACACTGCTCAACACCCAGGAATCCCTGGCTTTGAGCTCAAACCTTACAGGACACATCACAGGCATGGCTAGTGCCTTCAGGACGGTGTATCAAGTAGGCGGGGTGACTGCTTACTTCCGAGGAGTTCAGGCCAGAGTCATTTACCAGATCCCCTCCACAGCCATCGCATGGTCTGTGTATGAATTCTTCAAATGCCTGATCACGAAGAGGCAAGAAGAGTGGAGGGCAGGCGAGTGATGGGGCTGAGCTCGCCGGGGCCCGACGCTGCTGCCTTCTGCCCCCAGCACTCTGTCTCCCGGCATGCTCGCTCGGTCTCGAGTGCAGTTGGAAAGGATGGAGAGAGCTCTCTGGGCTCTAGTTGGCCAACACTAGTTCTTGCCAACGTCCGCCACCATCATCTTTCCTCCTGGGCCCTCAGCAAGTTCAGCAACGCCAGTGCAGTACCTCTGACAACCTCTCCGTCCTGGGCCTGCGACCCGCTCTAGATCGTTGAGAGAGAGAAGCAGCACATTCCCCTGGTTCCTAATTAAAAAGAAAAAGTCTTTAAATGTTGTGTTGGGTTTCTCTTGCCAGAAGGGCATGTGGTGCTGTCTGCTATTCCTGACCCGACCTGCCTGAGGCGTAAGTCAAAGGAAGGTTTGAGTATGTCTGTAGTTTCCCTTCTGCTGACGTGAGATGATGTCAGAGTTCTAGGCCCTGTTTCCCTTGTCCAGCTAGTCAGCTTCAAGGAGTCTCCCTGAGGCCAGGAGCACGGGGCCTTTACCTGCTGCGCCCTCAGCAGGCGCACCTCATCCAGTTAGTGCCTTTTGTTTAGTCACCAGGGGGCACAGAACTGGTGACCTCTTGGTCCAGATCTGGGTTTTGCTTGAGCGGTGACCATATGCATGTGGCACTTTGCTTTCTAATACAGTTACAGGATTAAAGTGATGCCTTGAAGCCACACGTCCTGAAGACGTGTAAGACTTCATTTGACTTCTCAGTTTTTAGTGTTTTGTGAGAGTGGAGGGCCTCATGACTGCCAGGCAAGTGTTTTACTAGTGAGAGTCGTCATCAGTCTGCTTGACTGTGTGCAGGGTATCTGAGCATACATGATCTCATTTAGTTCTGACAGAGTAGTGATGCAGGCAGTGCAAGTGTCGCTTCTGTTTGACCGACAGGAGCTTGGGGGGGGGGGAGCGCAGCTTACCCACGGCCTAGCAGTCACTGTGAAACAGGCTCTGGCATGGAGGATTTTTTATCCCATGAGTGGATCTAATTGCAGATAGGAAATGAGTTGGGGAGCATAGGGCTCTAACTGAAGACACTCCCCACCTGCCATCCATGTGGATGCTGCCTGGTGACTCAGGGACTGGGCTCTTACTAGGTTGGGTGGGTCAGTTACTAACAAGAGCTTTGGTACGTGCAAGAAGTCCAGATACTCTGTGATCTTTCCTTCACCGCTCAGTAGCGATTGAGTATTTGTCAGGCATCCATGCCTGGAGTTAAAGAAGTGATAAATAAAGCAGCCTTGGCTGGCCGTCAAGGAGCTTCTTGTTTGGAGAAAGGTATACGTAAACAGACATCTAGAAGACAAATGACAAGACAGTAGTTTAAACCTTGAATATTCCTAGAGGATATAAGAATCATAGTCTAGCCTGGGAGGGCTGGAGTAGACTTGGAAGAAATGACAGCCAGGTGACATCCAGCTAAACAGGGAAAAGGAGAGGGGAGTCGAAAGCTTGGAGGTGGAAGAGTGTGGTTGGCAGGAATGAAGCTGGGTGAGGCTGCAGCTGGGGAGGAGAGCGAGGGCTGGGGTTTAAAGCAGCGCTCAGCGGTTCAGAGTTTATCCTAAGGCGAAGCAAAGCATTAAGGGTTTAAATGAGGCGGGCACGATCATATTCGCCATTTAAACAGATCACTCGGGCTCCTGGAGGAGGATTAAGGGGAACAAGACTGGACAGGCAAGCAGACCATGTAGGAAGCTGTTAGAGGGAGACAGCTGCACGGTGGTCCTCACCGGGACTGATGAGGCTGGAGCCATGTTAGGGTTATAGGAGCAAGAGGATTTAGTTACGGAATAAATCTTGTCATCCTTCCACCTGACAGCTCTTCAAGCATGGGTGGAGAATTGTGTGTAAATGCAGTTGAAAACAACTGTCAAGCAAACAGCAGGGTCCCTATTCTCTGCTCAAGTAAGCTGCTGCCTCTCTGGGGTAGGGAGGAAAAGGAGAGATGTCGGGGTGCTGGGTGGTGGAGCTAGGGCTGCCTCCCTGCAAGGCTATTGCTGCAGAGGTCATGCCAGGCGGCTTACAAGGAAAAATGTGAGTGAGAGGCTGCTTCCCAGCACGGACCAAGCCTCAAAAACAAAGGAGCAGCTATCTGGACTTGGCGCTGCAGTCAGCTCTATGGAAATACTGTTGGCACAGACAGGGCTCATTTTTCAGGAAGGGGATAAGAGGTAATTTCTAAAGAAATGGTGGTCCCTGTGGACCCTTTGGCTCTAATGCTGTTCACTAATTACAAAAGTGACCTTTCAACTTCCAGTTGTGCTCTGCCTACCAGAGCACGATTCACTTGGTGTTTGAGTGAGACAGCAGGTTCTGGGACTGTCAGCCTAGCCACCAGGGACAGACAGACAGACGTAATGCAGCCAAGGTCTAGGATCCCAGTGACCAGATACCTGGGTCATTTCTATTGCACTCAGTACACCCAAGGGACCTGTGCATGTTTCATGGTTCATGAGGTTCAGAGCCTTTTGAGTGTGTTTGTGACACACCTCAAGGATCCCAGGGGGCCGGTTTTAGCACACTGCTTATACCAGGGAAAATGGGGGGGGGGAGAGAAAGCTACCATTTGGCTAGAGAAAAACCTCAGTTGGAGAGATGAGACCAGTGGATAAACAATCTTAAAATGACAGAGGACACCACATAGTCTCGTACTGGATTTCACAGTGGCAAGGCAGAAAGTGTAGGTCAGTTAACAGAGAAAATGGTGAAGAGCAAATAAAAAATACTTCTATAAAAGCAAACTCATGCCGATTTTGCAGAATTTAGAAAGCATTTTAAAAATGCCTCTGCTGGTGGAGAATATGGCTTTGCTGCTGCTGCTGCTGCTGCTGATGTATTTTGCTTTCTTGGAGACAGCCTATGCTAGACAAGTGCTCTACTGCTGAGCTACACCCCCAACTCCTGAGGCTTTGAGCCAGGGCTCACTCATAGCCCAGGCTAGCCTCAAACTCACAATCTCACTGTCTCAGCCTCCCCAGTGCTCATACTATAGATATGTCCCACCAGCCTAGACTAGCAGAGGATGCTTCGTGGTCTTTTTTCAATGTATAAGTTTGTACTTGTGGCGGGGCAGAGCCGGGGATTATCCAGGCACTTGGACCTGCTAAGCAAACCTGCCACTGAGAGCCGTCCACAAATTCTTAAATTCGTTTTCAAAAGTGAGATTTCACTATAATCAGCTTTTTTTGTTGTTTTGTTTTTGTTTGTTTTCTGAGACAGGGTTGTATAGCCTTAGCTATCCTGGAACTCTGCAGACCAGGCTGACCTCGAACTCAGAGATCTGCCTGCCCCTGCCTCCCAAGGGCTGGGATCAAAGGCGTGCGCCACCGCCACCATTACCACTACCACCACCACCCAGCTGTAATCAGCTTCTTTTATATAGCATCCATTTTTACACATCACTAAATTTCCTTCTACCACCACAGTGTAAATGGCCACACAACCCTCTTCTGTGTGAGTGTGTAAGTCCAAGCCGTCCTCTGGTGTACTTTTATCAGAACATAGCAGTAGTGGTTAGACTCCAAGAGGGCAAAAGGAGAGCAACAGCCAGATAGAAAGAGAAGGATGGAGCAGAGTAACAGCTTGACTAGGTTCTGCCTAAGCCCATGGTGGAGCCTGTGCGGTGGAGTGAGTGAGGCTGGACAATAAGAAGTCAGGGCTAGACGCTTCCTTAGAAGCCTCTTGCTTTGCCTCTCTCCTTTCTGTCCTCCAGCCTCTTTGTCAGATTGCCCCGCCGCTGCCCCTGTGTTGGGCTCTTGCTGCTATCTGAGGCCATCAGTAGGGTTGCTCTGAAGCTACAAAGTCCTTGGTCTCCAGCTTCCACTCAGGGAAGTGAAGGATCCTGTCACTTCCCTGTTCTTGTTGCCTTTGGATTAAAAACCAAATCATCATGGCCACTAGGATTTTACCTAATTTGGCCCAGCCGCTCTAACCGCAGCTTCCCTCCAGAAAGGAGGCATTAACACAAACTGCTTCTGGGCCCACGTTGATTACTTTGAGAGACTTGATGGGCAATCTGTCTACACTGTCAGAAATACCACCCAGCAGTTGTTGGGAGTGGATATGCGATACTGTGCTAGGCTGGTGGACGGAGATAGAGTCCCACGGGGTCGCCACACGGAGGTCCCGGCATAGTCAGAAACACCACCTGGAAACTCCACCATCAGCACCCTTACCACCCGCAGTCACTTCACACACCCAAGACGACCTTTCTTCGGAAATGGAGGCACTTGAGTGTCCCTGTAATTCCCACCTCCGATGGCTCCTGCTGCCTGCTGGGGCAGCACAGAATTCACACTCATTCCTCTCTGCTCCGACAGCCCTTCAAAACTATTGAGGCAGCCGTCATGTCATCCAGGGAGGGTCGCAGCACAGAGCCTGGGAGTCAGAGGAGCTTGGGCTTGCCTTGTCAGGGAAGGCCTTGACCCAAGAAATGTGCAAACCCAGACACAAGGCCACTTTGAGTCGGGGACTATAGCTGAGGGAGTCTAGGGACGTGGGAACCTGTGCCAGGTTGTCTTGTCCTTTTGACTGCGCCTCGCATGGACAAGTCCCAGGACAGTGCCATTGTCCTAGGACCCCGCACCCAGACTTAGGCCTACTTGACTATGGAATAGTTGTGGTCAGACACCAAGATTGATGAGAGGAAATACTGCTGTTACCCTAAGGATAAGCCATTTCCCTGAGCTCTGAGCGGGTGAGGAGACAGCAGCAGACACTCGGCCTGTGCCGTGGTCATGCGAGGCCATGGTCTCCAGTTATTCTAACACTGATCAAACTGAGGCCACTGAGAAAACGGTGTGGCCCAAGCAGAAGCATAAATACCTATGTGAAGAGGGTGACAACAAAAAGAGGGAGTGTGGAGAGGCGTGTAGGAGGGAGTGTGGAGAGCAGTGTAGGATTCAACTGAATGTGGCAGCCAGGTGGACCTGGGCTACAGAGAAGGGGTGTTGTTGGAAAACTTTCAAATTTCTGGGACAGCAAGTTTTCCTGGGGGGAAATAATATATTTATATGTGTGTGTTGTGAGCATTATCTGCAATATGGATGTAGGAGTTAACAGTACAGAAGTTATCACTAAGCCATAGAGTACATGAAGAAGGCAGGTATTTAGAGTAACTGCTCTCTTCAATCCCTTAAAAAAATAACCTATAAGCTGGGCATGCTAGTGCATGCTTGTAATTCCAGCACTCTGGAGGCTAAGGCAGGAAGATAATGAGTTCAAGGCAAGCCTGAGCTACAGAGCTAGACTCTGTCTCCAAAAACCAAACTAATAATAATGGGAGGGACACATGTGCATGCGGAGAGATCAGAGGACAACTTTTGGGAGTCTGTGTCCTCCCACTCTGTGGATCTGGAACTCAGGGTCGCTGGCTTGTGCCACCAAACTATCTTATTGACCCTAAGGGAGATTTCTTCTTATTTACCTAATTTTTAAAATGTGTTTATTTATCCACTTTATATCCCTATCAAAGCCACCTCCCTTCTCTCCTCCTGGTCCCACCCTCCGACTCTTTTCCCCCTTCGATCCTCCCCTTCTCCTCAGAAAAGGGGAGCCCCCCTCGCTACCAAGCTGCCGCGGTACATCAGGACTAAGTGCACTCTCTTCCTCTGAGCTCCAATAAGGCAGCTCAGCTAAGGGAAAGTGATCTCTAAAAGCAGGTAACAGAGTCCATGTCAGCCCCCCCCCAAATGCTAGGGGACCCTCACAAAGACCAAGCTGCCCATCAGTTACATATGTGTAGGAGACCTAAGTCTAGTCCATGCATGCACTTTGGTTGGTGGTTAAGTCTCTGTGAGCCCCTGTGGTCCTTGGTTTGTTGATGGGAGAGGGACACCAACCCACCCACTACATTTTTAACCCATTGGACATGGTGGCACATACCTTTAATCCCAGCACTCAGGAGGTTCAGATCTCTGTGAGTTCAAGGGCAGCCTGGTCTACAAACCATAGTCAGGCTCTTGTTACACAGAGAAACCCTGTCTCAAAAAACAAACAAACAAAAACCCAAAACCTCAGACCCAAAATTTACACTGCCTTCAAGGCACGTAGGGATAAAGATGGGGCAGATATTGAGGGAAGGGCCAAACAATGACTGGCCCAACTTGAGACCCACCTCATGGGAGAGAGCCAACCCCTGACACTACTAAGGATGCTCTGCTATGCTTGCAGACAGGACCCTAGCACAGCTGTCCTCTGAGAGGCTCCACCCAGCCACGGACTGAGACCCACAGCCAAGCTTTCGTCAGAGCTCCAGGAGGCTTGTGGAAGAGTTGGGGGAAAAGATAGAGGGACTGGGAGGGGACAGGAACTCCGCAAGACCGATGTTGTAAAAGGGAGTAGCTGACATGATTGAGGGGTCTGCACATTCAAATTTGCCAAGCAGTCCTGTAGACAGGACATTCTTGATGATGTCGGGGTCTTGAGCCTGACTGAAGTCTGCCTGGGAGAACCTGGAACCCTAGACAGGCTTAGGCTGTGTTTCCAGGTTTCTTCTCTGGGCAGACTCTAGGTTTTGGTTTTAAGGCCTTCAAGTGATTGCACAGGGCTCTCTACATTATATACATTAAACTTCATTTAAAGTTGATAAATGTTAATCATATCTACAAAATGCTTTCATGACAGTGTCTAGACAAATGCGAAATCAAACAACCACTCGGTTCTTTAGCCAAGTTAATGTAAAATTAACCATCACAAGTTGTTTCCTGTGTTCTTATTTTTCTAGTTTTTACTACTACAAACACATTTGCATCTGTCCCTTAGTGGACAGAAGCATTCTTTCCTGTTGGGTGAGTATGACAGAAGGCTTGCTGGGCCATAGAAGCCAGCTGCTTAACCTTCCAACAAATTGCTTCTATTTTGTCTCGCCTGGTCTAGGTTGATTGAATCTAGACTATTGCTACACCTCTAAGCTATATTCCCAGGCTTGAGGAGTGTGTATGTGTGTATGTATATGTGCATGTGTGTGTAAGAGAGAGAGAGAGAGAGACTTGCTGAGGCTGGCTTTGAACCCAGACAGCCTTGAATTGGGTTCTGCCTCCGCCTCTTGGATAGCTGGGATTAAAGGTCTATGTCGTTAAGGCCCAGGTCCACTCTGCTATTTTATATTTGTCCGTCCATTCTACACACACATGAACACACATCCCCTCTATTTGTCCCACCAGCCATAAACATATTCATGTGGATTTTCTGAGAACACGAACTTTCTCTTGCGTCACCAAAACACACTTATCAAAGTCAGAAAATATAACTAAATTCTTTCTTCATAGATGCAATTTTTAAATTCACAAATTTAAATTTTCATTCATTATGATATTAATTACATATTCCTTTAAACTATTTATTGTAAAATATAAAAATATAATTGATTTTTTTTCTGTTGATCTTTTTTCATAGTATTTTTATTGATTATTTACATCACAAACTCCAAGCACGCTCTCCCCAGTCCTCCCAGATCTGCTCCCCTAACCATTGTGACTGCCCTCCCCTTCCCCCCCCAAAATAAGAAGGAAAAAAAAAAAAACAACTAAGTCCAATTTGTGTTGCCCATATACTCACCAGAGCATGGTCAAACTCCCGGTGGCCAGTCCCTTAGAGAAAACAGTTCTTCCCCATTTGCACCCCCAGCAGAAGGGTGAAGAGCCATGCTTCAGCATCCTTATCATAATTTTTAAGAGTTCTCTTCAGTGGCTTTCTGTCTAGGCTGTTACTTTTTTGGAGGGTGGGAGGGGTGGGGACAAGAGTTGTCACAGAAGCTTTAAATCCCTCTTTCTCAACTGTGATCTGCAGTCAGTGGAACCAATGTAGCTTCCTTACCCTTTACAGTCAGAGGAGGCATGGATCATGGGGCCTAATGCAGGGACTAGAGCAAGAGGAGAAAAGAGAAAGTCGCCATGAGGACAAAGATGGAGCAGAACAGCCAGAGAGAGAGAGAGAGAGAGAGAGAGAGAGAGAGAGACTAGATAGATGACAGGTTAAAGGGCAAGTAGGTAGACTAGCATATTTGGGTTCGAGTAGATGGACATCTGCCCAGTCACAGTGCTTAAAGCTTGTTGAATAAATCTAATAGGTCTCTCTGTCAATTATTTGGAAGCTGCGGTGGGTATTAGAAAAGTCTCCTACTAATACCATAATTCAACACCCTCCAGCAGAGAAAACGAGGGGATACCATTCTCTGTATCTCAATTTGTTCCTGGACCTATACACACACACACACACACACACACACACACACACACACACACACACACGCCTCCCTCTTATCTTTCTCCTTTTTCATATTTATAACTAATTTTTCCAAGAACTGACTGCCACTATCCCCACTCATTTTTATTCATTTCTTAATCTATAGCTTACCAAAAAGTGTGTCATATCCCTAGCCCATATTACACAAGGAAAATTCCTGCAGGCTAGAATGCAATGTTTACTAGGCTTATTTGATTTTAGACACTACCCATTGTGTGCTGATATCTCTCTGAAATGGAGCTAGGTACATTTGTCAAGCGTTTCTGTTTCCCTCTGTTTCCTCATCCTTGCTGACCTATTTTCCTTACGAGGAGTATTCCTCTCTGTGGGTTTTGAGGGTGGGCTTCATGAGACTCGTAAACCTCCCTAGAGTTTCATACAAGCTATGTGATATGAGTGTGGGGGGGGGGGGGGCGAGAGGTGCAGCGGCTCCCACCTTTTGTAATATTCACAGTGGTAGTCTGAGGGAATAAGAGAGAAGAACAGACTCTACAGCCTCTGGGATAGTAAGATGGAAGTCAACCACACTGTGAGATGCTGGAGCAGGCTCTTCATCTAACATCTATCTACACTGCTCAGCACAGCCTTTAACATGGAGAGGACAGAAACAGAGCGGAAGGACAAGTCTGTACCTGGAAACAGCTCAGGATAGTTTTTCCTTTCTATTCATCTCTTCACAAACGGCATCAGGTCAGATTCTTAGATTCTGGGCCTCCTAGGACAGGCCTAGACCAATTCACAGAGGGGACACACACACACGAGAGAAAGAGAGAGAGTGAGAGACAGAGAAAGAGAGAGAGAGGCTGCAAGGACCTTGACAAACAAGAGGGCTAGAGGGCTTACACCTGAACAGAGAAGCTGAGGGTCAGGAGGGCAGCAGCCCCTGCACACACAGGTTGAAGGTTTTGCAAAAAATCAGAGAGGAACACTCCTCCTGACATCTGAACCAAGCTGCTTCATTAGAGGGCAGCACTGCCCTCTGGGAAATCCTGCTGCTCAGCAGGAGCCTAGGCAGGTAGACAATTAAAGGTAAACCACACATGTAGCCCATCTTACTAAGCACAGGTGGACATTCTAAAAGAGATCCCGGTCTCTGCCACATGGCTTAGAGAATGTTTAGAAAGATAGCTGTGTATCAATGCAAGAGCACAGAGCACAAATGGAGTCCCTGTAAGCCTAGTGATCTGTGGCTGGGGTAGTCAGGGGACCTTCCAAAAGGAAGGGGGGATAAGAAACATGATGGATTAGAGAGAGAAGAAGCTGGTGGTGCTCATCAGGCAGTGGGGATGGCGAGAAGGAGAAGTATGGAGGGGAGCTGGCTGCACCCTGAAAGCAGAGACAGGGGGCCAAGGCTGTGTGTCTGAAAGAAGCAGTGTTCGTCCAGAGGGGCACTCGGCTCTGAGGGGAATGGTGTTGGAGGAGAGACTGTCCAGGCTGAGGAGGGAAATAGCCAAAGGCAGGGAGGATGGCAGAGGATCTCTGAGGTTCTGGGACATTGACTTTTGGTAAAAATCCTTCCTGGAGCTGAGCGTGTAGCTGGAGTGAGTTGTGTGTTAACCCTGCCCTCCAGCAAATGAACAAAAAGTAATCTTTATATGGTATAGTTACTCTGAGGCTTAATGTTGCTCTGTGGGAGTCTCCTGAGAGCTCACAGCGGCAGGAGTGATCATCCCCACTTCACAGACGGGGACCCAGGTGCTAAG
The DNA here is from genome assembly GCF_907164565.1 of Psammomys obesus. Taxonomy (NCBI): domain Eukaryota; kingdom Metazoa; phylum Chordata; class Mammalia; order Rodentia; family Muridae; genus Psammomys; species Psammomys obesus. The sequence goes on along the minus strand of NW_026596125.1, from coordinate 3,663,683 downwards.
ACAGCTCGGACCTCAGCTGAGGGCCCTCGACCTGACTTCACTGTGACAGCAGCGGGGCAGTGCCAGCAGAGACCTCGGGTTTCCAGACAGTTGCTGTTCCGGCCTGCAGCTCAGCCCAGATGCACCCCGAGCGACAGTCAGTGTTTCACCAAAAGTTCAAAACTCCTTTTGTTCGGAATCACTCAGCTGGCCTGCCTGGACAAAGTGCCCGTGAAACGAAAGCAGGAGGCATTACCCTGCCAGCCAGATCCCCACCTTTGGGAAGGCAGGCACTGCCCCCCGCCACGCCTCTTTTCAGCTGCCAATTCAGAGAAAGTCTGGGATGCCAGCAACTTTAGATAGAATTTGCGTTGTCCCGTAGTCCAGATGCAGAGACTGTCTGGGCAAGCTCTAAGGTGGTAGTTCACATTCATTTCGTTTATTTATTTACTTGTGTGTGTGTATGTGTGTGTGTGTGTGTGTGTGTGTGTGTGTGTGTGTGTGTGTCAGATGTGCCACCATGTACGTGTGGTGGGCAGAGGACAACCTGCTGGAGCTTGGAGTTGGTTCTCTCTTTCCACCATGTGGGTCCTGGGGATCTAACTCAGGTCATCGGGCTTGCCTTTTCCAGCTGAACGATCTGCAGGCCTATGGTGACTTTTTTTTTCCCCACATGGTGGGGTCAGGTCTCACTCAGTAAAGCAAATGAAAGGCTAGTGGAACTTGGAATCAGGGCAAGCAGAGAGGAGACTAAAGGGGAGGATCTGTCTTGGTCTTTGTCCACCATAGTCTTCTGCGAGCTCCTAGGTAGCAAGTCCCCTCACAAAGCTGCTCCAGCCGTAAGCTGACTGGCCGTTAGGATCCTCAAGTGCCCCCCTTCCCCAACCACCATGCTCTTCTGCTGGAGACAGCCTTCTCTTTCCTCTCGAACCCTTTCCTCAGGCTCTGGGCTGAGCTGCTTTGATTCTCCCAGGCCACACAGTCCATGCTGACACCTGGCTGCAGCCTTTCTACTAGCTTGCTCTGAGAAGGCTTTCCAGAAGCAGGCTCTGAGTAGGGGCTCCGTGAGCCAAAGGCCGCGAGGGGCTGGTAGAGACCCTGTTCCCAGGAGCTGGACGGCGGCCAAGCTGGGTGAGAAGCTAGTGCCTCTTCTTGGCTTCAGGCAAAGATCAGGCTTGGTACCTGTTCATATCAGGTTAATGGCTTGACACGGCTTCCATCTGAGAACAAGATGTTAAGACAGCTTTGGAGCAAGGACTTAGACGGGGGATTTAGCTTGTCTCACAGGTGTGCCAAGACAGACAGCCCTAGCCCTCCAAGGGCATGTTCCCAGTAAGAACGCCCTTGTCTTAGCAGTAGCTCCAAGTATGAAATACTCTCTGGGCCAAATTTACACAAAACGTACTGAACGCATGCTACCTCTAGGCATCTGAGAGGTAGGCAATGCCAACACACTCATCATAAAGTTGGGGTTTGATTTTCATTTTGCCTGTTTGTTCTGAGATCGGGTCCCACTGTATAGCTCAATCTAGACTGCGATTCAGTATATAGAGTGGCCTCGGACAGCAATCCTCCTGCCTCAGTTCCTAAAGTGCTGGGATTACAGGCATGTATCACCATGCCTAGCTCAAAGTCTATGGCTTAAACTTTGGCATACACTAGGATTTGGGCCCTATCCAATCTTACAACAGTCCTGGCAATTTACTTCAAAAAGTGTTTCAGTCTGCAGCTAGAACCGAGACTCTGAAAATTGAGAAACGCGCCTGAATTATCACAGCAAGGACACAACCAGAGAACCGGGGTTCCAGCCAAGAACTCCCAAGGCTGTGTGGCTCACCCCGGCCCCTGGGACCCCTGCACAGAGGAAAGCATCCCTGCTGACGGCAACCCAGGACTCAGGCAAGAGGCCGCCTGGAAACAGGTCATGCGGGACAGGGCCTCCTTGCCCTGGCAGTGATGTAGAGAAAGTGTTGATGTCTTTCTTCCTGGCTGCTCCTGAACTGGCTCGCAAGAGTGGGGTCCCAGGGCCTCAGCAACTCAGATGTCACTCTTATCTTTCTAGAACTGTCACTTTGCTAGAGAGTCAGGAAGCCCACAAAGGAGGGTCTAACTGCTCACACGTGGCAGCCAGAGGGGACAGGCTAGGCAGGGGTGCCTGTCTTGCTTCACACAGGACTCCACTGCTGCTGCTGCTGCTGCTGTCCTGCAGATGGCATCGTGTCTCTCTCACGTCTCGCTGGTCAACTCTGCAAGAGGTGCTTCTGAACTCTAACACAGCCCTCCCAGCCCTCCGTCCAGGGCGTGTGGCTTTCTCTCTCCTCTTACACTGTCTGTAACACTGCCTGCCTCCTCAACGTGAGGCCTACGACCTCTTCTCCACTACACAGAAGAGGGCCCGACAACACTCTCAACAGGCATTTTGTTGAGAAAACCGATCTGCAACCTGCAAGGTAGGAATCACTAAAGCGTCAGGCATGTTGCTGCTTTAGAAATGAGGAATGGTGCTCAGAGACGTCTGGGTGGGTCCAGATCAAATCCCGAAGGCACACACCTCAGGCCCCTCTCTTTCCCACAGCGCCCTCTCCTCTTCTGACTCAGATGTTCTACCGTCTTGTGGTCCGGCGGTTTGTTCTTCCTTGTGGAGAGGAAAGAAATCCAACAATACCCAACAGTGCTCTTTCTAATCCTCGGGCAGGGCAGGGTCGTGTCCTCTGAGAAGCATAGTGCAGGCTCTGTGTCACCCGTTCTTACAGGGCTGCCCTTGAACTTGCTGCCTTGCATCTAGCATTAGATGTGCTTAGCATCATTCACCTTGCAAGAAACACCTGCCTCCTTCATCCTGGCCTTTCCCCGGGAGCAGAAGCCAGAGCTTCTGCCTCAAGAGACTCCGTGTAAAGGACAACATGCCATCTCCCATCTGGGCGTGGCAGTGCCTGCAACCCCAGCACTTAGGGAGGTTGAGGCAGAAGGATTGGGCTATGCAGTGAGACCCTGTGAGGGGGAAGGAAGGAACAGGTCATCCTGTCTAGAGAGCAAATGCACAGCCCCTTGGGAACAGCAGTGATAAACCTAGCACCATGGGCTCTTGGGTTTCTTCATCCAGTTTTTCCAGGACTGTGCCAAGGAGAGACCACACAGAGGGAGCAGCAAGAGAAGAGGAAGTGAGGACATGGCTGCTCCTATGTGGATATGTAACTACAAACCTCCACCTCTCCTCCCTTTGGAGTCCCTTGGTGTACCGCAACTGGGCACACCAGACCGTTCCCTTCAGCTGCCAGCAAAGAGCAAGAAACCTTTACAACTAAGTTTCTGGGTCTGAAAATGATGATGCCTGAAGGTCGGATGAGGCCACACTGAGGGAAAACACTCAGAAACAGGGCAGAGCAGCAGGAAGTACCCATAGATGGGTGACTGGATTTGCACCCTTCTCCACAGGGGCACAGCCAGGGCGACACAGCTCAGCACCACTAATCCTGGCTCCACCTGACAAGCCCTAACAACTGACAGTGACAGCGAAGGAGAGTTTACCTGGAGAGCCTGCTACTTCCCAAGATGCTAATAAAGCAGTTCCTCTGCGCGCAGCACCTACATGAGTCATTCTTTCTACTTGGAGGTGAAGTGTCCCCCTCCCCAAAGTGGCTCACTGTTGTCACAACAACAGTAAATCTGACTTTAAGAAGGGCAGGATCTGTGAGCTTAGTGCCATGGTGTTTCCATCCGTGGACTGGCTACCTTGGTGCAAAAACAGAACCCAGGGCGTGGGGTGGAGAGCTCTCTCCTTCCCTCAAAGGGGCTCATTCTCCAGCGAGCTGGGAGCCACAGGCAATGTCTGGTATCTGCTGACAGTCAGCAACCTTATGAGACCACACAGAGCCCATAAACATCATCTCCCTGGACTTTAATAAGGTTTTGAATGGTTCCCACTTAAGCAGTCCTTGAGAAACTTGGAAAATCCTGCCGAGTGTGAACGTTTTATTAAGCAGGATGTTGGAAAAATTTGTAGTGCCATTTAACAGTCCCCAAAATCATTCTTGGCATTAATTGGCTTTGTCCTAGGTGGTCCACAGCTGTCCTTATCTCATCCTCACGCTGTCTTTTTCCTAATCTCAATGACCCTTTAAATTCTAGTGCACCCTTCCCAGGGACTTGTGCTTTGAGCTTTGAGCAGGGTGGTAAACTGACTAGCATAAAAACCAGGGTCAAGGGACGTGTAGCAGAATGATTTAAGCTAAATCCACTTTATGTTTCAACCTAAGCATCTGAAACATTAAACAGTTGCGCAATATATGCCAGCTGAGTATGCAGAGCATAAAACTTTCTTTCAAAAATAAACTTTGTCTTCTCCAGTCAGTTCATTTGTATCAGGAGTGTGATCTGGGCAGAGAAAAAGCATAGCAAAGGCGGGGTTTCAAAGAGTAGAAACTTCCCTCTGAAATCAGAGTGGGGAAACTGATGTGAGTGGCTACATTGTAAACTCACCGAGAGGCTGAGAAACTGCCTGGCAGTCTGTCTCTTTCTTAGACAGCCAGTCTTGTAAACTCAAGACTCTTCAGCTATAAGAGGCAGGAGGAAGAAAAGAGAGAGTGATAGCCAGAGAAATTTACAACCAGTTTACTGCGCGTTCCTAAACAGAGCACTGTGCTAAGAACGTTCTCATGTGCTCTCACTTGATCTCCTCAAAAACTGGGCAAAGGGGGCCTTAGTCTCCACTTCATAGATCAGCTCTTCCCTGTTCATTCAGCTATGCATGGATGACCAGCCACACCTCGGCCTCTCCAAACGTGTGTGTGTGCACGTGTGTGCGCGCGCGTGTGTGTTAGTCACTTTGTAGAAGAGACGAATATAACTCTACATGATGCTGATAACATGATAACTTCTAACACTCTTGTTAGGGTATTTTGTCTGAATACCTAAGCAATACATGTTCAGCACATTATTTCAATGTAAGGTTTTTGACATTACTTTTATTTGGTGAGGGGTGTGCCGTGGTGTGCTTGTGGAGGTCAGAGGACAACCTGCGTGAGTCTGTTCTCTCCTGCTATGATTCGGGTCCCAGGAGTCGAACTGAGGTCACTGGTCTCCATGGCAAGCACCTTTCCCTGCTGAGCCGTCTTTCCAGGCTGTGTGTTTATCACACTCTTTTAAAAGCAAAGCAAAAGGGTGACTTGGGAGAAACAGCAATTCTCCTGGACATTCACTCTAGCTATGCAAGCGGGTGTTGGGCACAGCTCAGTGAGTGTGTGTGGCATGCACGATGCTTTGAGTTTGAACCCCACCATCCTCAAACAGTATGCAAGTAATAAAACCATTGGAGAAAAAAAAATAGAAAAAAAAGCAAAAAAAAAAAAAAAAAAAAAAGCAAAAACAACAACAACAACAAAAAAACCCTATACTTCCACCAGTGAAATGGAACAAGAGAATGGTTGGCAATAATTACTTTTAAGTCTTGTTTTCTCTGTGCTTGAGCTGTGTATTGTATGCTAACCCAACAGATTCAATTTACATTCTATTTTCCTCAATTTATATTGGACGTATTTCCTGTGTTGTTGGCATGGCCGTCCTCTGCCTTGGAATGAAACAGTTGACAGCCGCAAATAGCTGAGCCTCCTTACGCCGCCCCCCCTCCAGTGTCATTGGTCACTGACAGTCTGTCTGTCCCTGCTGCTTGCTGTTGTAGGGTGTGCTGTGTTTAAAATCTCCCCGTGGTGTCTTCCTCTCTAGTTTGTATTATTTCCCTAGCATTCCCAGAAGTGGAATTACTGGGTCAAAGGGTGTGACCGTGCTTAAGGCTCTTGCTCCAGCATGCCAAATTCTTTTCCAAAAAGACTGAACTGATTTTCACTATTTGCGGCTTGTTGTGTGTGAGAAATTCTGGGGATAGACATTATCTTTCTGGGGAAAGGCTTCTCATCTATGGCTTGGCTGGAATCGCTACGATTTTGCTCAGCTGCTTCATACGGCTTCTTTCAAACTCTGCTGACAATGTTTGGCTATCTGATGACCGGCCAGAAGATTTATACTGGTCTCCCTGTCTCCAGGCTCTTCCTGCCTTCAGTCTGTTTTGCACACTGTGGCCAAATTAACTCTTTTGGAAGCATTGCCTGCCGCTTGTCCCGGCCCTGCTCAGAAACGGAATGGCTTTCTTTTCTTTTCCCTCCAAGATCAAGTCCAGCCTCTTCTCCAAGGTCTTGCAGATCCTTCATCACAAGGTCCCCCCCCCACTCAAGCAGAACACCACACCCACAACAGAAACCCTAACTCTCCTCACCCCTCGTCCCAAACTGTGTGCCTCAGCTTGCTCCTTTTGCTTGGGTTTTCTCACACACGTGGGTTACTTCCTCTTCCTCCTGCCTAATCCACACTCTCTGCTGTCGAGGTGGTGCAGTTCCTCCCCCCAACACTCCTGCCCACACTCACTGTGAGAATTCCAGGAATCAGGAACTCAGAGACCCAGAAAACAAAAGCAAGGAGGATGTCAGGCATGTTGCCAGGCCAGGGAATGTGGGTTCATCTCTCCCTTAAAGGCATGAATGGGTCAGCAACAAGAACAGAACCTGACAAGGTTCTTGTACCACCGATGCCAAAGAAGGATCCAAGGGAGAGCAGGGTTACAGGCTAATAATGATCACCACCATGAGCAGTTTCACTTTGATCACTAAGATCTGAAAAAGCCATGGCTTAAATATAAGAAGAGTTCACTGATAGTGATGAAAAGAAATCTTGAGGAAGTCCAGGCCTAGAATAGCAGCTTTCAGCTCTTTGCCATGCCAACCCCAGAGTGTGGCCTTCCTCTTCACTTCCCCTAAAGAGCAGCTGAGACACAAGCCATCATCCACACAGTCCAGACCATTAACAGGCAGAGGTACTTTGACAAATGTCACCTCCGTCTGGAGGGACTTGGAAATTCCATGCAATACTTCTATTCAGAACTCGCTGGCCTCATCCCGTGGCTGAACCTAGCTGCAGAGGAAGTCCCCCTGTCCAGATGAAGATCAGGTTCAGATACCAACAACACCTTTCAGCAGATGTAGCCAGCTGTCTCTGCTATCACCTCTCTGTGGTAACAACTGACCTCTTTTCTCTCTTCCCATTTGTGTGTCACCTTCAATCAAGTTCCTAGTGGAAAGGATGGGAAGACCCAGACTGAGTCCAGAGCTCCTCAGCTTCTGAGGTGATACAGAAACTTCCTTTTTCATAATATAAACATACAGATAACGGCTGAGCATCCTTCCTTTATTAACCAAACAGAATCAGAATCTTTCTTTCTTTTTTTCCCTGTTTTCCTTTTTCTTTTTCTTTTTTTTCCCCTTTTTTTCCAAGACAGGGTTTCTCTGTGTAGCCCTGGCTGCTCTGGAACTCACTCTATAGACCAGGCTGGTCTAAAACTTAGAGCTCTGCCTGCCTTTCCCTCCTGAGTGCTGGGATTAAAGGTATGTGCCACCACTGCCCAGACAGAAACAGAATCTTACACTTGGCTATCTCACTGTGCAGAATTCACCTGGGGCCCCCCTTTAAACTGTGGCTAATACTTTTTAGTTCCTTACCTGTGAAGAATCTAGAAGACTTCTCTGTAGATTATAAAGCATAAGCAGTTAATACATAATACTGAAATAATGTTCTAAAGAGCAAAATAATTGTTTTCACCAAGAAGACTCGAGATAAATACTTCCCGTAAATTCATTAAAATAGAAAGCAAGGTAAAGGTCATCTAGCTTGCATTGTGTTTTAGATCATCCCTCTAGCTTTCCTGTAAAAGAGGTGAGTGGGAGTTGGGGATTTTGTCCAGTGGGAGAGCATTGACATGCCTAGCAAACACAGGCTGCTCCATACCAGAGGCCAACATGAGCATGAAAACGGCGCGTAAGGAGGCGGGCAGGGGTGGCGGTCCTAACTTGTGATGATGTTTGGAATTATGGACTCTTGGTAGATGGGTGAGTATCCACCCATCGCTGGAGAGGGCAAGGCCGACTGCAAGTTTGGGAAGAGGGGATATTGCATGGAAAGAGGAAAGCTGTTTAGCGAAGAGGTTTCAGAGTGTTTGTTTGTCTTGCAGGGCTGAGGATTGAACCCAGAGCCTCCAGCGCTCTGAGAGGCATCCGTATTCCCAGTGCCCACAATGTCGTGGAAGAAAGTCTTGGGTATAGACTAATTTATATAGATATAGTGGGTGTGGAAAGGAGGACACTGGACTGGAAAGAGTTTGTAGACACTTCCCAAGGCCTCGTTTATCCAAAAACTGAAAAATGGCCACCTACAGTCCACAGTGCTGCCCATGTCTTGTGTACCTAGCCTATGTGACTATGTGAGCCTGAGCTGTCTGTATCCTGTAGCAAAAAGCTTTTGTGTCTGGAGGACCAAGGAAGGCTTGGTATTATAGCAGAGGTGGGAAGGAAACCACAGGGAAAGGCTGGTTCCTAGGATGTGAGCACCCGAGGGGGCAAGGACAGGTCACCGCTGTTCTGCATTCCACACATCAAATACAGACTAGGCCCATGGTTCCCAACTCTCTCACCCAATTGAGACATGTTACATAAGTGAATGAATGAATGAATGAATGGATGGATGGATGCACTAATAAAAAAAGAGGCCTATGTTCCCAAACAAGAAGTGTTCAGAAACACCTCTTTTGCTGGCCTTTAAAAATAACCAGTTGTAACCAGACATGGTGGTGCACACCTGTAATCCTAGCACTCAAGACTGGCTGAGACCAGACGTTCTTAGATCAAGACCAACCTGAGGTCTGCCGTAAGGGCAGACACTCTGGCCTGTTCCCCATGTGCGCAGCTGAGCTAACACCAGAGAGTTGTGCGGACAGGGAGACTGGGGCAGTGGAGCAAGGCTCGGATGGGGGAGAACTGTGCCTTGTTTTGTCCCATCTACCATCTCCTGGGTAGCACCAGGCCGCGTTCTAACACTGTTTGCATCCCCTCCTCTCTCCTCCACCCGCATCCCCATGCGATGAAGACTCCAGAGCTGGAAGAAACTGAATAACAAGGATTCCAACCCTGACTCCCCCCCCCCCCAACCTCTCCACACCCCTTCTTTCTTAGCAACATGCCCGGTCTTGGGCTCTTACCCACTGGAACATGCATTGTCTATCTGTGTAACACTGCACTCTGAGATTTCTTTAGATAAATGTAAAGTTCTCAAAAATAGTAGGAAGAGGGCTAGAGATGTAGGCCAGTGGTAGAACTGTTGCCTGCATTCGTGAAGGGCTGAATTCAACCCCTAGTACTGAAATAACAAAAAAAGAAAAGTAGAAAGGATCCCCACGTACCCTCATCCACACTCTCCAAATGCTGGCAGTTTACTGCTGAGAATAAACATTGATTGTATTTTCTCTTGGACTTACATTTTCATCTGTTTCCTGGCAATCTTAGACCCTTGCCACAAGTGAGGAGGGGGGGACACCGTGGCTGGCTGTTGGACAGCATGCTCCACCCACCACGTGGGAACCCTGAGCTACTGGAACAGATTGACTGACTCTCAGGATGAGGTCAACCAGTGACTGGCCTACTGGAGAGGCTTCTGAGGAAATGTCCCAGACGCCAAGCCTGGACAGATCCATTAGCTACAAAAGATGTCCAAACAAGAGAAACATTAGCAATGACAGCCTTCCAGAAAGATCCCAGCTCTGTCCTCTTTTGAGGGAAAGACTTGCTGAAAGCCTACTGTGTGTCAGTGCTAAATGAAGGGCTGGGCTAACAGAAACAAGGTGGTTGTCTAGAGGAAGTAAAAGCATTGGAAGGAATTTCTGCACTAGCTCTTCAGGGACCCTTGATTGGGGAAAACACATCATGAGTATTTTGGAAACAAAAACCAGTAGAGGGAGGGGAAGAAGTGGGGGACGGGACACGTTCTTGCACGAACAAGAGGCAGCCCAGCCCAACTTCCTGCCTAGCCTGGTGGTCTTTGGGAGATGGTGTGGACAGCACTCTCAGAAAGGGAGGCTCTGAGACAGGTAGAGAAATGAGTGGCTGTATGTATGCAGAGCCACGACTGGAACTTGACCTCTGAGACAGGAAGAGCTCCACCTCAGGCCCCAAAGCCAATCTACAGCCCACAGAGAAGAGGGACTTTGGTAAAAGCTTTTGTGGAGCCCAGTCTGGAGGGGAACTTCTTGTGTAGTGAAGGATGAACTTTGCTGCTTCCGCCTCCTGAGCCCCGGAATTACAGTTGTGCATCAACATACCTGGTTTGTGTGGTGTTCAAATCCAGAGGCTTCCTGCCTGGTAAGTATTCTAATAGCCGAGCCACACCCCCAGCCCCTGGCTAAAGGCTTTAGGGGAAGTTTTCCATTGAAACAGAGGTGGGAGTGGAGACCTGCTGAAGGTCTAAGCTCAGGCAAGTCAGGTCTCAAGCCTGCTCCTTACTAGCTGGTGACTTCTTAGCCTCCCTGGCCTCAGTCTCCCCTCTCTAAAGAAGGGGTGCTGGTACCTCACCGATAAGCTTGACGTGAGGATGGGGGATGATAAGTTCAACCTAGCACCAGGGTGTTCTTCCTGACTTCAAACGCCTGCCTATCCTAGGTCTTTGAGACACTAATGCCACCTTGCTCCTCCATGTCTCGCTCCACAGCCCTCGCTGGCATGGAACTTGCTATATGGACCACACTAGCCTGGAACTCACAGAGGGATCTGGGTCTGACTCCTCGTCCTCCATCAGTGTGACCTTGGTCCGGTCACTTAACTTCTCTGAGCTACGGGTTGTCCACCTGCAAAATGGAGATTACGCCACCAGAAGGCGGTCCAGCAGAGAAGTGTTCTGAAGCGGATAAATCTAAGCCATGTTCTGGGACCTTACAAGCGTCAGCTGATGATCATGTGACCGTGCCCACCCCTCCACTCAATCCCTGCCCTGCTCCCCACCAAGCTCAATGTGGCCAGAGGGAGCCCTGAGCAAGGAGTTAGTCCTGAACCAGCACCATTATCAGTTTGGGATACTTAAGCAAATCACGATTGGAATGCACCTCCATTTTCTCCTATGAAAACTTAGGCTCAGGGTGCTTTTGCTTTTTTCTTGTTTTTGAGACAAGGTTTCACTGTATAGTCCTGGCTGGGCATGGAACTCTCTATGTTGACCCTGCTGGCATGGAACAACCAGAGATCCACCTGCCTCTGCCTCTGCCTCTGCCTCTGCCTCCCAACTGCTGGAACTAAAGGCACGTGCCATCAATCCCGCTTGATCTGGGGATTTTTGAGATAGCGTCTCACCATGTCATCCAGGTTGCCCTAGAACTGGAAACACAGACCAGTTGGAAACAGAGCCGGCCTTGAACTTGTGGTAATACCCCTGACTCTGCCTCCCAAGAACAGGGATTTCAGGCATCCACGCCAGGTTTCTTGTGGAAATTAAAGTATTTGATCGGAGTATCTTTCACAGGGTCTTCTACCGTGAGGTCCCACACAGCCATTGCTGAGGGCTCAGGGGTTTATTTTCCGAAAGGCACACGGTTGGGCTTTGGGGACGTCACTGCCTCTGTAGTTAGATATGATCTCATCAGATTCTTCTATTAATATGGCCAGAATTAGACACTCCCAGTGTGTGAGCCTAAGGGTGTCTCCGATACTCCATTTAGGGTAATTAGTCTTTTTGACCCTTGGCAGGGGAAATGTGTCCAGTTGTGGGGAAATGAAGCTGTCAAACACAGCCCTTAAGAGAAGGGAGATTTATAGGGGACCACATACAAAAGCCCAGGAATTAAACAAACAAACAGGGAAAGAGCACTTAATAGCTCAGACCAAACAATGTATACCGCACGCTATGTCCAGGCAAGCCAACCAGTGGCCTGAGGACTCCCCAGGCACCACCCAGGCACAGCAGCCCAGACAATTGTTCATCTTCCCAGAAGCCGTTGTAAGGTTGCAGGAAGGTAAAGCGAATTATTTCACTGACCGGGAGGAACAGCAGCTCTCACAACAACCTTTGTTGATAATTTTGGTCTTGGAAACTTTCTTCCGTGTGGCCCAAGATCAGGGTCCTGCCACCTCTTTGTGGTCCAAGAGCATCTCTGTTCCCTGTCCACCTGGGGTACATTGCCCTTCGTCATCGCTCCAGCTGTTTCCCTGCTTAGTCCTCCTTCAGGCAGGGTCCCAGTATCATACAGGACACCCATCTAAACTCAAAGTCAGCTAAACAACAACAACAAAACATGTTTAAATATAGATAGTCTGTAACATTTTAGATATTCTGTAACATTTTCCATGACTCAACTGAACTTGAACTAGAACCACACATTCCACATTTTTATCCACTAAATCACAATACCTCCTGCTTGCTGTAACCTCTGTCAGGAACATATCACCTCTCCGTTTCTTTGGCTAGCTCCTTGTCATTGAGCCTCCATTCCAGCATCTTTTCTGTAGAGATCTCTGACCCTTCTAAATTTAATGCTGTGTAGCTCTTTAGCACATTCCTTGGATTACTTGCAAAGAATTTGCTTATTTCATCCTTAGCTAGAATGGCCAGCTTTGATATTTTCCCCTGATCCTTCTCCATTCCCTCCATGTACCTGGCACACATCAGACATCTAATAAATACCTAAGCTGGGTGAAAGGACAAGCTGTAGGATTACTTTACATTAGTCCTCAGTGGATAAAGGCTCCTGAACCGAGTTTGATCCCAAAAACCCACATGGTGAAGAAAAAGAACCAACTTCAACAAATTGTCCTATGACCTCCACAGGTAAGCCATGGAGTGTGTGTGTGTGTGTGTGTGTGTGTGTGTGTGTGTGTGTGCATGTGTGTGTGTGTATGTGTGTGTGTGCGTGTGTGTGTGCGTGTGTGAGCTGGGAGGATGACACATGCAGAAGCAGGTGGATCTATGTGTTTGAGGCTAGCCTGGTCTACAGAGTGAGTTCCAGGACAGCCTGTCCAGAGCTACACAGAGAAAGCCTGTCTTGAAACATGAAACAAACCAAAACCGAAACCTAAGGCCAGCAGTGAGCTTACATGCTGCTCACTTTCCTCCTTTAACAATGCTGTAATCTTTCTGTATCAAAATTGAGAGCGCGCTATGATTTTCAAGGTACATGGATTTCGTCTTCATTCATAAAAACTGGTTAGAGTATTTTTCCTCATTAAGATTCTATGGTGCTTCAATCCAAATAATGTATCAGCTAAGTAAGAATGAGATCTTAATTGCTTCTTAAAGTGATGACTGAAATGGTAAGGGAAGGGCAGGGATGCAGCTCCATGGGAGAGCACACTTGCCCCATGTTCAAGGCCTGGGTTCAAGGCCCCTGCACCACCAAACACAAAAAGGCTGATGTAATGACAATGTAAGGGTAAATCCAGATTCTTTCACTTTTCTGCTTCTCATCTACAAACAAAAAACTAAAACAGATTTCTGCCCCAGGTACAGCCATGCTGAAGGACACCTTTGTCGCAGTGAACTTGAAATGTTTGTCCAGCTGGGCTCGGGGGCACATACCTGTGATCCCAGCACTCAGGGAGGCAGAGGCAGGCTGATCTCTGTGAGTTCAGGGCCAGCCTAGTCTACAAAGTGAGTCCAGAACAGCCAGGGCTATACAGAGAAACCCTGAATTGAAAAATAAGAGAGAAAGAGAACCATTTGCCCACACTTCTACAGAGATTCCTTTATGTCTTTTACATGGGAACATGGTTGTGGGAAGGCATTGGGTTATTCTATTTGATGGTTTCTCAAACAGACTCCAAGGATCACCCCTTTAGCAGTCTCTTGGAGTCCCTAGACCTTTGTTGGAATGCATAAGAGATACAGGATTAGAAGACAAATCACATCAGAATATAATTACAAAAATAACCCTATGGGGTTAACAAGATGACTCAGAGGTAGAGGTGCCTGCTACCAAAGCGAATGACCTGAATCTGAGCCCCAGGTCAGTTTGAGCTACAAACTGTCCACTGACCTCCACATATGCACCCTGGCGAGCATGCACACCCACACACCACACACTAAGTAAATAAACGTAATAAAAAGAAAAACTAAAGAACTAGGACTGGCAAGATGATTCGGGGGTAAGGGCTTTTGCCATCAAACCTGAGTTCAGCCCCCAGGACCCCACAGTTGGAAATGACTCCTGCAAGTCCTCTGACCTCTGCATTTATGCTTGTGCACTTACACACACACACACACACACACACACACACACACACGTGCACCTTTGACCCAGTACTTGAGAAGCAGAAGTAAATCTAAGGCCAGCTTGGTATACACAGTGAGTTCCAGGCAAGCCAGGGGTACACAGCGAGACTCTATCTCTAAACAAAAACAAAAAGCAAGCAACCCCCCAACTGTGTAATACAGTAATAATGCAGGTACTTTATGCAATAAGGTCTAGGGGGCTGGAGGGATGGCCCAGAGGTTAAGAGCACTGGCTGCTCTTCCGAAGATCCTGAGTTCAATTCCCAGCAACCACATGGTGGCTTATAATCATCTATAATGAGATCTGGTACCTCCTCCAGCAAGCAGGCAGAACACTGTATACATAATAAACAAATCTTAAAGAAAGAAAGAAAGAAAGAAAGAAAGAAAGAAAGAAAGAAAGAAAGCAGGCCTATCACAGTGAGTCAAGTTTCTGCTATAATTTCAAAAAGTGATCAGCATAAGTGTTTTGTGGTATTCACAACAAAGTAATGTGACTTGAAAACATTTGTGATTTCAGTTGGTGACGGTTCAGGCTCATTGATACAGTCGCCATAGGCCATGGTGCTTCTTGGTAACTGAAGGTCATGCGGCATGTGCAGTTAGCAGTCATTTCCCCTCCACTCTGGCCCACAGACCCGGCTTTGGCAGACCTGCCAGCTCCCAGCTGCCAGCTCAGCATGTACCTGATTTGCACTAGGCTTTACCAGCTCTTGCCTCCTTCCTCCTTCCTCCTTCCTGAAAGCTATGAAGTTGTCTAACAGGTCCAGTCAGTCCTGAACCAGGAAGCCAGATAATCCGCCTGTTTATTGGAGGCTGCTAATCCAGATGGACATTTTTCATCGCTGAAGGGATCTTCCAGGCTCTGCAAATCCAGAGGATCCGTCTCCTTCCTCCACACAAGCCTTGGCACTGGTTTCATTTCTGGAATTGCTGGCACCAGCCAGGCTCTGCTTCTTGGCAGGGGTTGAAGAAATTATCTGAACTTGCACCCTCTTCCTTCCACGGTAAGTATCAGCAGATTCTGCTTGTGTTCTCAAACACTATGCCTCTCAGAAGTCATGTTCACGTACCAAGCACTGCTATGCCAGAGCCAAGAAGTTCCCCAGAGCTCAGGACTCCTAACCTAATGTGTATCTCACAGTGCTCACACTGTCCTCTGACACTGTTGGAACACTTAAAATGTTAAGCTGACTGGAAGTGGAAATCAGGGGTATGTCTTGTGCTTAGCACTCCTGAATCTCTGAGTTCAATTCCCATCACCAGAAAGGAAGGATGAAAGGAAGGAAGGCAGGAAAAAGGAAGGAAGGAGAGAGGAAGGCATAGTAACAGGTCACCACATTTTAGCGCAACTAACGCCATGATGGAAGTACCATTCAGGCCTGGGAACCCAGCATGTGGGCAGCAGCACCTGCCAATGTGAGAACAAAGAGCCAATCTATCAAAGTCCATCGTTCCGGAAAAGTCCCTAAATGCACTAACCTTGCTTTTTGGCTTCTGTAGTCCTGCTTCTGGCTACCTTTGATCATGATAACGATGTGGGTTTTGTGCTAAAAAGCTCACTCTGTGAAAGGCTCAGGACCGCACTGGGGTCCTGTGGTTATTAGCCGCCAGCTGGTAACTACTTTCTATTAGCTTGAGCCTGTGTCTGAGCCGTCTTCTCTGTCCGATGCCTCCTAACATTTCTAAAGGCCACACCGAGATCCCCAGAGACCAGTCCAGTGGTGACTGTGGCTGTGGCGGCTGCTGTTGTTACGGTGATGGTGCCAGCAACAGCTGGTGGTAGCCACGGTGGCCCAAGGGCAAGAACGAAAGTGGTGCCTTTTTCTCCTGCAAAACCCTCCCGGCTCCCCATGAAACCGATGCTCTCTCTCTCTCTGAGTTCCATGGGAGATGGATCTCAGCCAGTTCCCCCGAATCGACCAGATAGGCACGGTCGTGGGGATCTAATTAGCAGAGCTAACAGACAATCCCCTTATGGCAGGGAGGAGAAAACTTTCCTGTAGGGCCAAGACAATACATACCTTGGCCTTTTCAGGCAGAGACTGTCTATCGTCTACCGGACGCTGCTGTTGGAGAAGAAAAGCAACATGGGAAATACAGAAGCCGATGGCGGCGGCTGAGTCACAACAGAACTCCATGACGACAGTTTGGGTAGATTTGATTCCTAGTTTGCCGCCCCGGTGTATGGGCGTTTTCCTCTTGTAAGGGTCTGCTTTCTCTCCAGGCCTCTCCGGGAGACAGAGTGTGGGTCACTCGGGCCAGGGAAAGGTGGGTTGCCTTGAGCCCAGCCGGATTCTGAGCAGTCTAGAGTCTGCTTTCCGAGGCCCGATGAAGGGCATGCCGGGAAAGAAGTGTGTGTGGGCCACAGTGAAATGGTGGGGGTTCCCCACACCAGTGTTTCTCTCTCCCTCTCATTCTCTCTCTCCCTCTCCCTCCCTCTCCCCCCCCCTCCCCCTCCCCCCCCCCCCCCCCCCCCCGCCTTCCGGGAATAGGCCAGTGCAACCTAGGTGCTGTGCAGATGCAGCGGGGAGCAGCACGGTGCAGTGTTTTCCCCAGGACCAACGAAGCCATCGCGCCTGCGTCCGTGACCAGCGCCGAGCCACAGAGGATGCTAATTAAATGATAAAAACCCATTAAATTTAGTCCTTGTTTTACAGCAGAGTTAGAGGCCTGGCGAAAAATATGGGAGTAACGCAGAGGATGCCTGACCTGTCTGAATAAAACTGCCTGTTTTGTGCAAGAAAGGCAGTGGGAGGCGGTGGCTTGGGGATTCAGAGTCGTCCGTGAAAGGGACTGGGTAAAAACGTCATTTTCTGGCTTTCAGTCTAACCTCTTTCTGTTGCATCGTTAAACCAGGGCCTGGCGTTTTTGTCCGTGTGGACTCTGAGCAGGCCCAGCTCTGAAACACAGAAGGCACTACCCCGCCCCACCCCCCAGGCGAGGGTGGCTTGTCTATCCAAGGAGAGCAGGGTAGTGATGAGGAAGAAAACTGACCTTAACATTCCAGTTGGTCCTGGGGAGCCTGCTTTGTGGTGTTTTGTCAGTTCTAGAAGCTGAGCTTGCCAGTCCCCATACCCTGGGATCCTTTGCCTTCTGTCTCAGCTGAGCCCTGTTCGCTAGCCTCCCGAAATCCTCTTCCCAACACCTTCCCATTTTGGGGATAGAGTGCTTTGATCTTGACATGGGTGGAAACCTGAGGAAATCGGAGATTAGGCTCTGATGGCCAAAGACTGCCTCCCAGCCCCAGGGAGAGGGCAGTCTACTGGGACGTGGGAAGAACATGGACCCTGTTTCATTTCGTGACATCTGTAAGAGAGGAGTCAATGAATGTGGGGACTGAATGAGTATTGGCCCCGTGGAGGAAAAGCAAGCACGTGGTGGCAGCTGTTGGGGCGAACAACACCTGGCTGGACTGGTAGATCGCTTCAACGTGGGGATTTCAGCGGCAGAGTGGGGAAAGGCAGGCAAATGGAGACAAGCTGGTTGCCTGAGGATCAAACCTTAAGAGCAGCAAAAATGGCAAAGACTGGTTTGCTATCTACCAGGCACTGCGTAAGCACTCTGCCTTCCTTTGCTGTTTAACTGACTCATGGGCTGAGGGTCTGTTTTTATTTGTTTTCTGAATGAAGAAACTGAAGACCAGCTAGAGCAGGTAAGTAACTAAGGATGCCATCCAAGGACGCACAGTTAAGTGAGGGTGGGGTTGACACAGACACCCAGTTCTGTCTGTCTCCCAAACCCAGGATTTTACCATTATGTTTTTTTTTTTTCCTCCAAACATACATGAAAGTAATTCTATACTGGAATTAGTGCTTTAGGGATTGTTGTATTGAACTAAGTGGCTCTGAAGAAGTCATACATTGGCTGCTAGTCCCCAAGCGGAAGACTGGAAAGAGGTTTAGGTTTTCTTCCCCTTTGGTCCTGGGACTTGAACCTGGGCCCTTGAACACACTAGCCTAGTACTTAACCGCTAAGCCATTGCCCCTCCCCTTGATAATTATGTGGAGAATGTTAACAGATTTGAGAGGTGAATAGAGTAATTCAACCAATGGGTCTGTTACAGCCTAGAATTTTGGTTTCTTTTAAAAAACAGAATTACTGTAAGTTCTTGTTTTGATCCCAGGTGTGGGGATATGGGGCTGCTTCCACCTGTCCGAAGGAGATGGCTATGATTCGCCTCATGCTCTAGCAGAGGTTCGGCCAGCTGCAGATAGTGTGATGTTTGGAATTCAGGGAACTTTTCAGAGGGTATACAAATGTAGAGCTCTAATGAGTGGGGTTGGTGGTTGGTGGGCTTCAGGGGAGTTGGTTGTGGTTTGTTAGCAGTTGTGCTCAAAGAATAAACAAGAAGAAAGAAATTAGATTCGGGACCTTCATCTCTCTCTCTCTCTCCCCTCTAGCCTTCCTAGGGAAGAAGCCAGTGAAACTCAGGTGCTGAGAACATGAGTGCATCTCCGAGAGCATCTCTCCTATCTAATGACAGGGGTGAAACTGGAGGGGGGGGATAAAGGTTGGGGAAAAAGAAGAACCCACAATGTAACAGAAACCAGCTACAAGCAAAGAAGAAACAAGAAGAAATAAATTAGACTCCGAGATCTCTCTCTCTCCCCTCTATCTTTCTTTCTCTCCAATGCAGTGATAGGGGGTGAAACTAGGGAGATAAAGGATGGGAAAAAATAGAACCCACAAAGTAGCAAAGACACTTTACAATTATGCTTAACCATTCATATAATGACATAGGACACTGAGAAATAAAAATAAATATGTACATGAAATTGAATGTTCAGAAATGCAAATAGGAATTTACTGTCTTATAAAGAGAGAATTTCAAGTCTGTGGGGGAAAGACAATAAATGCTGGGCCAGCGAGGCAGCTGAATAAAGATGGCTCCCCGTTTCACACTTTTCACTATGTACATTCCAAATGTAGCCAAGGTTCATGTGTGAGAATAAAAGCAAAGGAACGCCGGAAGGGCACATGGGAACACAGGTCTGAGTGTGTTGCAAAATCCAGAAGCCATTAAACAAAATTAGTTCAATTTCATTAAAGTATTCTTCTTGGAAAAACAAAGTTCTTATGAAGATCAAACAACATGGGAAATATATTTTAAATGCTCATGGGCCTAAAACTAACATCTTTTCCATCTATTTGTTTATTTTGTGTATGTATGTTTGCTTGTACGCATGCATACATGTGTGCCACAGTTTGCTTATGAAGACCAGGGGACAACAAATTGGCTCCATGATCCTTTGCCCTGTAGGTCCCAGGGACTGAACTCAAGAAGTGTGGTAACCCTGCTGCCTCACGAGGCTGTGAGCTGGCACAGGTGCTTCAGGAGACAGCCGGCAGCGTCTAGCATAGTCGGAAACAAATCATAACCTCTGGCCTGACAACTCCTGAAGACTTCACCTGCAGGAAAACGAGCTGCAGGAATCCAGGCATAGCGTTTTGTCAACTGTAGGTAGCCTATTCACCCGCAAAAGGGAAAGAGAGAGCTGGGTGTGGCACACACTTTTAATCCCAGCACTCTGGAGGCAGAGGCAGGTGGAGCTCTGTGAGTTTACATGGTGAGTTCCAGGACAATCAGAGCTATGTAGAGAGACCCTGTCTCAGAGAGAAACAGAACAAAAACAATAAAGGGAACTAGACGAATGAAGCACGTCAGGTCTAATACGGTAGAGTATCATGCAACCATGAAAAAACTGAAGCCATACAATCTATGTGAATAAGGAATGATCTCTGGTATATACACACACATATATATATTGCTGTACATATTTAACGTAAACAATGAGTAAAGCATGTCATTGTTTGTGTTCCTGTGTGTGTCCTAAAGGAAGGCAGATGATATGTTGAATGTGTATGTGTCAGAACACGGTCCAAGAATGGAGTCATGTGAGGAGAATTCTGAGTGCTATGAGCAACCGCCAAGGAACTAAGGCAAGAGTCTTGCGACCTCAGCTTCTTCAAAGCCCGGAGTGCTCCTCCCAGGTGTAGCCGTTAGGAGTGAGTTTCCTTCAGATTACTCATTGCAACTGGCTGTTATTTGTTTACATGTCTCTATGAAAAAACATGTTTCTGCTGCATGGTGCTTGCCTGCCGTGTGTGGCTTGCCTCTGTGATTGGACGCTTTACTCTTGTGACTCCTCTTAACGCTCAGAGTATGAACTGTCTGGATCTCTGAATAAGGCGGGCTGTTGCCTGAGACTTTAGTCTCCATCATTTATGGCTCCTCTCTCTGAGGGCCCACCACCTCCAGAGTGGTAAACAGGTATGTTTACAACTGAATGAAAAATCTCTGCTAAGACACATGAGAAACAGACACAGCAGTTCCCACAGAGAAGCATTAAGCCCAGCAGACAGGAGTAAAAGGCCACCAACCCAATGGACACATTTGAACATAGTCTTTATTATGCACAGAGCTATATAGCTAGTCTGAGGCCATCTCCCGTAATGGAGGTTTCAGAGAGCAGCCCCAGACACAGGGGAGGGAAGGTTTTTATATTTTAGGAGTATGGGGTTTCCAAATGCTGGATGTGGAGGGCAAATGGGGGGTGGGGGTCACAGAAACAGAACAAACTGTTCATAATAACTTCCTGAAGCAAAGACATGGTTGCCATTTCCTGGAACAGGCAGCGCTGGTTCAGGTGGGGCAGAGCCCAATCCTTGAAAAACAGAATTAACCATAAACAGGAATGAGCCTAGTTTGTCTTTACTCTGTGATGGCCGAATCACCCCTCCACAAGCCACCTGACGTTTCTGCCTGCGGAGCAGACTAAACAGAACCGTGGTTCTGTGTGTGAAGGAGCTAGTTAGCTCTTAAGAACTTTGCTCTGACATCCTCAGAAGACAAGGAAAACACCTTAGCACGTGGCTGCGATCTCCAGCCCCAGTTAAGTGTTTCAATTTGGACAGTTTCAACTAAGGGGCCAAACTGCAAACAAATGGATTATATTTGTCTTATTCTAGGATAACAAGAGGGGCCAGAAACAAAAGAAAAGCAAACGTAAGACACAAGAGACTTTGCAGTAAAAAATACAGAAGTGTAGATGTGATTTTCAGCTATCAGGGACACGATGCCATCTGCTTCATAAAGAGGGCCAAACAGCTAAAAGATATGTGCAGACACACATTGTAAA
The DNA here is from genome assembly GCF_907164565.1 of Psammomys obesus. NCBI lineage: Eukaryota > Metazoa > Chordata > Mammalia > Rodentia > Muridae > Psammomys > Psammomys obesus. The sequence goes on along the minus strand of NW_026596125.1, from coordinate 3,642,438 downwards.
CAGCTAGCTGCTAACGTGTCATCAACTCAGGGGTTTTGTGGTTTGTTTCTTTTTGAGACAATGTCTCCTGTAGCCCAGGTTGGCCTTGAAGTAACTGTGTAGCCAAAGAAGAATTTTTTTTTTTTTAATCTTTCGGCCTCCTGGGGTTACTGGCATGAGTCATCATGCCCAGATTTTAAATCAGGGCTGGGAACTGGACCCCAGGCTCCTCAAGCATTCTACCAACTGAGCTACATGGCTGGCGTTAATTTCCCAAATCATAATATGAGGATATTCCGTGGGCACATACGGGTTGTTTTCTTTATTCTGTGGGTGTTGTGCATCTTCTTTTGCTCTCCATTTTATTCTTTTGAGACATGGTCTCTCACTGAACCTGAAGCTTGCCATTTTGGCTAGCTTGGGTAGCCAGCAATCTCCTTCAATTCTCTTGTCTCCATCCCCCAGTGCTGGGGTTACAGGCATGCTTGTCCGTGCCCAGTTTTTATGTGGGTGTGAGGGATTTGAACGCAGAGTCTCTTGTTTATACACCAAGCCACCACTCCAGCCCCACCGTGGTGTTTTACTGCTGGTGCTGCTTTGAATGGGAAGGGTTACACACATATAATTCTAACATATGACATACATGCAGGTAAGACACCCATACCCTTAAAATAAAAACTCAGGGCTCAAAATTGAGAATTCTCCTGCACTTTCTCCCAGATCTGTGGAACCAGTAGTGTGGGAACCCCAGAATGTACCCTTTTATTTTCGTAATACCAAGTGTCACCATTTGTTTCTGAGAGCACAATTCAGTGGTTTCAAGCGCATTCCTGTTGTGTCACCTCCATCACGCTCGCATTACGGAGACTAACTTTGCAACAGCACTTCCCAGTGTCCTCTCCCTGTAGCTGTTGGCCATGACTCCTTCTGTATGACGATGCCCAGTCCGGGTGTCTCAAAAAAGTGGAACAATATTTGTCTTTTCCAGTCTGTTCTGCATCACTTAGCAAAATGCTTTCTTTCTTTTTTTTTTTAAAGATATATTTTATGTATATGAGTGTTCTATCTGCATTTACATCACATTATAGATAGTTTCGAGCCACCATTTTGGTTAGCTCTTACCTGCTATGCCATCTCTCCAGCCCCTGGTCTCACTTAGACAGCGCTGGCCTTGAACTTACAGCAATCCTCCTACCTCCTTCCCTACTCCTTACCCCACTCCACATGGACCTTGACTGGTAGCCACATCTTCAGCTTTAATATGATCCTCATCATGAATTTCTACTCACACCAGGACTTTGGACATGTTAGCCTCAGGAAATGAGCCAGGAGCCTTCCAAGTCAGCCGGGGACTTGGCCAACTTTGTCACCATCAGGCAGAGGTTGAGAAAGTAAAATATACATTAGCCCCTCACAGGAAGCAGGTTGGGTTTTTCTCTAACTTTTTAAGTTTTTAATTTTAGGAATAGTCTTAAACCATCAACTTAAATAGTCTTAGGTCTACCGACTGAGATTCTGGGAGATGGAAAAACAACCAGAGAATACTGCTTGTGGGGGAAAAATCCTGCTTCCAGCATTCTCCACAGAAACTTTGGTTGATATTTGAAACAACCAATAATGTTTAGGTATGAAACATCCAAAGGAAAAACATGTGTTTCTTTCTGAAGATACAGGTGTGTTCCTCTTCCTTCTCAGCTCCCTGAAGGCATCCATCTTGGCGTATTCTCGGAAGGGAACTGAGGCCCAAGCGTTCTAGTGATGAAAGTGCGTCCCCTGGTGGTCACTTTCTATAACACTCAGGTCACCAAAAGCAGTGATTCGGAACAGAGAATTAATTCTGAAGCTCTCTTTCTAGATCTACTTTCTGTGGACACCTGGATGCTGGTGGTACTTTCCGGAACAGAGGAGAGCATCAACTGTTTTTCAGTGCTTCCACACCTCAGTGTGGGTCGGTTATGGAGAAATAGGCAGCGGACAGTCTTATTTGGAGTCTGGTGAAGCCCACATTAACTTCTCTCTTCATTGGTGTCCTGGAGGTCACTTCCGAGATGCTGAGAATGTAGGCAGCACCGGGCTCCTCCCCTTTCTGTGTCTTCTACGTTGTTTCTCTCTGTGGCCTTTGATCCTGCAGGCTAGTAAAAGTTTGTCTGTGCCATGGAGCCCTCCCTCCTTTTTCTCTGTTACGGAATGCGCCTGGGCCTCTGAGAGTGCTGTTTAACTCAAGGCTGCCTGGTTCTCTGCTCCCTGGCTGCACTGAAAGGAAAATCGTTCCTCTGCTATGATGTTCTGTCTTTGCCATAGGCTTTAAAGCAATGGAGCTAGTCATGGAGGAAGCATTTGAGACTATGGGCCAAAATACATTTTTTTTTCCTTTTGAGAGAAACAAATAGACAAACCTAAGACTGTATTTTATTTCCTCAAGCCTAAAATGCACCATTTCTCACAACATATAACCAATTCAACACATTAAAATTAAGAACTATTTTACTAACAGAAGAAACCTTGGTTCCATCCTTTTCCCAGCACGGAACCTCTGAGTGGTTACTTCCCTCTAGAAAGTCGAGAAGTGCAGGGTTCGTACACACAGACAGGGGTCTGAGCACAGGCTGCCATGGTCAGTGAGCACACACCGCTGGTTTTTGTGACGACAACTTGCTCCTCACTGGTTCATTAGTGAGTCATGCTCGCCCCAATGAAAACCAATCTAACGCGTCAACATGCTTATTTCAGTGCCATCGGAGGACAATATGGTGGCAGCCTCCCAGTGGCAATGGCTACATCATTAAGTGCCAGCTAGCCACGTCAGGGCTACCCAACAACCCTGCGTTAAGGTTCTGACCTCCCCTGAGCACATACTTACTAACCACAGCGTAATCCACAGACATCTGAGAGCTGCCTGCGGTTCTCCAAAGCCCTGTACTTCGGAAGCAGGAACTCGCCTTTAGCAGGTGTGACGCGTGTGGTGTCCGCTGACGTCACAGAAAGCCTTCCGAGAGCAGTCATTCCTCAGACTCTTTGTTTCACTGAAGTCTCACAACCGCCCTGTGAGGTAGGGCCTAGAACTCACTGGATTCAGGAGGGAACTGAGGCTGAGGTGGGTTCGAGTTACTCGTCCACAGCCAAGCTGGGGAATTTTTGCCCCAAATGCAGAATGACAATTTGCTGTTTTGCTTCAGGTGAGGAACAGAAGGGAGACCACGTGGCCGAAAGGCCCTGCACCCTCCCCCCCACGGAGAGCCTTCCCTTAGTGACCAGAACCAGCTGCCTTCATGCCATCTCAGCCCATCTAATTCACCTCCACTCAGCGTTAATTCTATGCTTCTGACTGACTGCAAGGAGATGGTGGTCCTCCCACATGGGCTGAGAACTCACCTCTCGGGCTCTTCATGCTGCCCAACTGTGCCCAGCCTGGCCACCTCCATCTAGAATTACAACCGGCCCAGGGCTAGGGTTACTGCACTTAGCACTGAAGGGCCTTCACCCCAGCCTTCTCGAGGTGGGAGGCCAATCACTCATCACATGCCAGTTGGCCATGTATTTTGGTTTTGTTTCTGCCAGTTCTGAAAGCAAGCGAAGGGCGAGGGGGCCACGGGGAATGGGACGGGCTGGTGGGGCTGTGGGGTGTGAATGACAGGGGTATTCAGAGAAGCAACATTCCAAAGGTGTCCTCGGGTGTGGACACATACGAAGAGTCTCCACAACTGACCTCGCACATCTGACAGCCCACACGCACAGCCCCCAGCTGGCCTTCCCGAGAGCCTCCTGGGTACAGAGCATTTGAAATGGGAACTTTACTCTATCCCTGTCTCCCAAAGGAGTCTTCTAGTAGGACAGTAAGGGACTGTCCCCTGGACTTACCCTCAACACAGTCATTTCTGTCCCCCTCCCTCCTCTCCCGCCTGTCTCCAGTCTCCATGAAACACACTCATTCTTTTTGTCCACGAGCCGAGAGGTTGTCTCAGAGCCGGGTGTGTAAAAATCTGGGCGTAGAAGCATGCATCTGTAATCTCAGCATTGGGGACCTGGCCAGGCTTGGCACGCTCCAGTGAGAGACCCTGTCTCAAAGCAATGGTGTGGAGTGAGACTGAGGAAGACATTTGCTGTCAACCCCTGGTCTCCACAAGCGTGTGTCTGTGTGTAGACCAGGTACACGCCACAATCAAGTACACGTACATACGCCATCTCTCTTACACACACACTAAATAATGTTAAAGCAACTACTGAGAAGTGGGTCTGGGGGAAGAGCTCACTCTGGAACAGGGAAAGTGATGGATCCCAGAGTGCACATAAAACGCAAGGCACAGAACGGGATGACGGAGACACCCACAGTGGCTGATTTTCAGGCTTCTGACCCAGCTGCTAGGCAAGACAGGGAGTGCCTTTATGACCTGGAGGAGGGTCAGGGGGAACAGGTGGGAGCTGGAGAGGGTGGAGAGAGAGAATTGGACCCTGAGTTAGGCCCCCATGGATTTTTGTGCTCTTACAGTCTATGAGATAACTTTGCCATTCCTCCAATAAAAACTAAGTGAAAGAAACAACCTGACTTAAGATTTATTTAAAAATCAAATAGATCTGCCTGCCTCTGCGCCCGTCCCCTCAAGAGCTAAAATTAAACGTGTTCATTGCCATGACTTGCTAAAATATAATTTTAAATTTTAAAGCCTTTTAGATTTACAGGAACAAAAAGCAGAGGCTGCAAAGAGGCCTGCTGTTCTACTGTCTTCTGAAGCCCCTCATACTCCAACACAAGTTACTTTTAAAATTGGGCTGGCAAGATGGCTCAGCAGGTAAGGTACTTGCTCTCAAACCCAATGACTTGGGTTCAACAGCCAGAATCCACATGGTGAAAAGAGAGACCTGACTCCCTCAAGTTGTCCTCTGAGCTCTACACATGCGCTGTGGAACACACACACACACACACACACACACACACACACACACACACACAAAATTTACTTTTAAAGTAAAGTTTATTTAAGGGTCTGGAGAGGTGGCTCAGCAGTTGAAAGCACTGGCTTCTCTCTGAGAGAACGAGGATTTGATTCCTAGATAGAACCCACATGGCCGATTCACAACTGTAACTACAGTTACTGTTGTGCAATGCCCCCTTCTGGCCTTCTTAGGTACTGCACGCATGTAGTACATATACATGCAGGCAAACCACCCTTAGGCATAAAATGAAATGGAAAACAAAAGTTTATTTAAAATTGTTGCTCTAATTGATAAATGGACAAATCATATGTATTTATGGCACACATGATTTTTCCTATTATGTACACATTTGCCTTTTTGTGATGAGAACACAGCGGAACTTCTGCTCTTATCTGCTTCTGAATGCAATACCAGGCATAGAGAGAGGGCTCAGCTGCTCCTCCAGGCCCGGAGTTCTATTTTCAGCACCCACATGGCAGCTCACAGCTGTCAGGAACCCCAATCCTCGGTGTTCCGACACCTTCTTCTGGCCTCCGCTGGGCACAGGCAACACGTGCACTCAGACACTCGTAAGTATAAAATAAAAACAAAAAGAACAGCTAACAGCTACAGTGCCTGCATTGTACAGATACCTCGAACTTAGTTCTTCTAACTGAACTGTGACCTTTGACCAACATCACCTCTATCCCTGGGAGCCTCCATCTTACTCTCTACCTCTAAAAGTTGGAATTTTCTGGATTCCACATGTGAGTGAGATCTTACACACAGGTCCTTATGACATTGGTTTAAAGGCAAAGGAAATTGTTCTCACAGTCAAAACAAAATCTAATCGTTTCCGCTGACTTTCCTCAACATCTGCTCCCTACCTTTCCTCTTACAGACTGGTACAGTGTTCTTTGCTCTGCCGGGTGGGGTGTCCTCCTCCCCAGCTCCTCCTAGACACCTTGCTCAAATGCCATCTTTTCCTACAAGCCCATTCTAACCCCTCCCATCAGGCCAACATCGTCCTGTGCAAATCATGAGTCACCCCTCCCCATCATGGGTGGGGGAAATGTTCCCTGTGAATATGTCCTGTCCTCTTCCCCCTGACCAGGGACATTTTAATAAGGAGGGGACCCTGGCTCACTGAAACCATGTTGCTTGGGTACAGCACAGCCCTGGAAATCGTTCCTGTAACTGAACATGAAATGACAGGTGCTGTTAAAATCATTAGCACCACCAACAGCAAAAGCTGGAGGCTCTGGGGAGTTCACTGTTTAATAAACCCAGAGCCAGTCAGCAAAAAAACGCCCGCTAATTGCAGATCGTTGTACACCCTGGAAAAGAAGTCACGTGGCTTCTTGCAGAAGGAGGTACACTTAGACGGTGCAGGAGGGCTGCGGTGAGGGGAGCAGCTGCTTGTGGCTGTCTCGTGTCAATGAGCAAGGCCCTGCACACTCACAAGTGCTGAAAGGAGAGCCTACGTGGATACCCCATCCCCGACCCTCCATTAGAGTGACCTATGACCTGGGGATGCGGATTTGACATGTAATCTATAGACCTGGGGCTGGGTCTGAGTTGACCACCTGGCAGATGTGTGGGGGCTAAACGAGCCATCTTCTCCCGGAGGTCATAAATTGCACTTAGGTAGCGGCCGGGTCTCATTAGGCTGTTGGAGTTCTCGTAGCTACTACAGGAAGACATACATCTTGTGCCATACATTAACTGCACTTAACAATTAGGTTAAATGAGCTGTCTGTGCATCTTTTGAGAAATGAGGTACCTTCTCTGGACCTCCAGTTCTGTCCAGGGAGTGGGATGGAGGGAAAGCCTGGGAAGAAAACTGGGAGCCTGGATTGGTGAATGCACCTTCACAGCCAATCACCTGACCCTTCCTGGCTGCTGACCCCCCGAGACTCCCCTTCATGTCAACTGGAAGAGAGCCTCCCTCTGTCTATTTCTCGTTGTGTAATCCATGGAGCTTTTCCTTGTCAAAGATCATTGGTATAGAAAAGGCTCTAGAGTAGTAAAAGAGCGGGCCCTGGCTTCTTTATCTCCATGAGAAAGCTAACAGGTTCAGATATCTTGACTATAATAACATTAAGGATTGAGAGCGAAAACCTTCACCACTTAACGATTCAAACACTCAATAGTAAAATAATCAAATGTGTGAATACCTTTTAAGCTACTTAGAGAAGAATTGCAGAAAATGCCTTCCCATTTTAAAAGATAATAATAATAATAAAAAATAAAATCTAGCTTTTCTTTTGTGGCACTGGGGGTCAAATTCTCAGCCTCGGGCATGTTAGGTTAAATACTGAATCACCTAGATACCTTCCCCAGCCCAAAATACAGGGATTTTTGTGAAATAGTTATGACTGGTTCAAACTCTCTGCATTTTAATTATACATGCAGCACGTAAAAGCTTTTGAATAATTATACACCCAATACATATAGCCATTGGGTAATTTGAATGAATCTACTATAAATCATTGAAAAAAAGAGAGACGTGAGAGAAGAGAAGTGGAGGAGAGGAAGATAGGTCAGCAGAGGCTTTAAGGGGAAAGTATGCAGAGAGTAAAGCAGGGAGAGAGGAGAAATGAGGAGGAGAGAAAAGAGATGAGCTGCTTGGGAAGACCAGAGAGATATGAAAATAGATTCCAGAAGGGCCCAGCTTGCTGGCTCCCAGCCGGCCTCACTGTTATTTGGCCTCATCTGCTCTCAGTGTGCTCTGAGTGTTCCACCTCACCGCTATCCACTTTCAAATCTGCCGCTGGAACTCTGCTCCTCTCCCCCTCCTCCTCTAATTCCTCTCTTCTCCTCTTCTAAGTCACTTCTCTTAGTGGCATGAGGACTAAAGGCACTGTAAGAATTACAGCCAGCTTAAAGGAGGAATTCTTTAGACTGCTGGGCCAGCTACAAGAAAATATTTGCTCTGTGAAGAATCAAGCAAACCCAGTTAAAGGGCTGGACTCCTCCCCACTAAGAGAAGCCAAGGCACCTGTTTATTACCGCATTTTTCCTAAACCTGACTGTTTGATGTCCTGTAGATGATCCCAGAATGTCCATTTAATGCTGTTTTATTTCCCTGATGGAATAAAGGTAGGGGTAATGATACACAGGACACCGAAACTCCATGTTTTCTCAGGTAGTTGTTCACCGAACTAAAGTGTCCACCTGCCCCGAACCCCAACAAAACACACAGTATGTATCAAGCCAACCCCGTGGCCAAAGCTGCATCTACTTTGAGTGAGTGACGCTCTTTTCTAATGTGTCTAGAGGTGCCAACGGTGCAATGTGAGTGTGCATCCAAATAAAGCAGTTCATCCGAAGGAGCTCTGTGACTCTGACCCTGGGAGGGTGTTGGATGCTCTGGAATTGGAGCCACAGACAACCATGAGCTGCCACATAGGCACGGGGAATTGAACCCCTAGTTCTCTGGAAGAGCAGCCAGTGCTCTAACCTGCGGAGCCGTCTCCCCAGCCCTGAGACTATCTCAAGGTCAGGTGGAATAATAAATTCCAGCACTGAGGCTGATGCCAGGCATGGGTGCCCGTCCTGGAACAGAGGAGTAAGGAAGCTAAGACTTGATCTCGCTGTAGACACAGCCAGGTGACTTTGCTAACTCCCCAAAAGGAATCTGGGACTGCAGCCACATCCCTACCCTGTCCTCATCACTGTCGAGCAGGGGCTGGTCTTCCTCAAAGGACTGGAAGTGGGACCCCCAAAAACCTAGAATCCTCCTTAAAGACCAGCCCAGGCAAGCCTGGGGAGTCTCAGGCCCCTGCAACCTGGGTCTCTGGCCAACACCAGAGGGTGCTGACACCCTCAGAAACCAGTCAGGAGGAGCTGGGCACCTTTCTTGAGCCCACTAGAGGGCACTGGCGGGGATCTGCTGTCATTCACAAGATGCTGGTCATAGAGCCACGAAATGAGTGCAGTTCCTCTCTGAGAGGATCAGGGCAGCTGTTGAGATGCGCAGAAGAGCTGGCCCATGTCTCAAGTCTTCTGGATCAAATACAAGGCAAACACTCACAGCGGACGGGCTTTTTAAGACCCTGAGAGAAAGCCGGGTGGATGAACCACACAGAACCTGGGAGCTGAGGAAAGGTGATTATGGCGATTCCCAGCTGAAACTGGCTGGACCTAGAGGTGTAGAGTGGTTTTAAGTGACCTCAGGACTGGAGGGTACCTAGAGGACATGTAAGCTAGCAACACATCTGACCTTTGAGCCCTTCTGTGAGAGGCTCACCGAGTGACCAGGGACAGTCACTCTGTCCTGGTCACCGAGTCAAGCCTGAATCCACCAGGAGCCACTGCAGGGGGCGGATTTCTAGGTGGACTGGGAACTACTAACCCTCACACTGGTCCATGTGGACTTTCTGTGCCTTTTCTCAGGGAATAGAAACCACATATGAACTAGTGGGTGAATCTCGGGTAAAATAATTCCATTGATGAACCAAAATTCTTGAGGCTCTCTTTTTACCCCTGGGCAGGATGCTCCCCTCACACAACTGTGAGAAACTCCATGTCACACAGAGTGAATTCCACTCAGACTACAGCACAGCAAAGGGTTCCCTTGCTCATTTGCCGACATTCAGGCAGCCAGTGGTCCATCCAAAGGGAGGTTTAGCGGCAAGTACCTAATTTACTCTAGAAGTCAAATTCTGCCCTGGTGGAGCTGTTTGCATGGAAAAGGACGCAGAAGATGTCAGAAATGTTCTCCACGGCATTGAATAAAAAGTAGCACGGGGCCATTGCTATATTTTACTGTGGGTCTTGGAGGAATGACAATCTCTCTGAGGTTCAGTATAAACAAAGGAAATTTAACTCACAAGGTAATTCTGAAAAGAAGGGATCTCTCTCTCTCTCACAAACACAGGAGCATAGTGGAAAGTCTCTCTGCCTTCACGTCCTCAGGGCTGACCTGTGTTACAACATGAGACAGAGCACCCATGGACTGTTCATGCCAGTTGATGAATGCCAGAGCCAAGCCACAAACACACTGCAGCTAGAACCAAACCTGGTTCCCTTGGCCTGGCTTCAGTCTGCCAGGCCATCTTGCTGCCTCCTTTGGTGAGGTATTTCAATAAGCAGCAGGCAGGGAGGTGAAGATAGCAAGAGCTTGGAGGGCTGAACAACCTTCTCCAAAGTCCTGATGTGCTCTGCATCGGCCCACTCCTAAAGGAGAGTCTGACTGGGGTGGGGGTGGGGGTGGGGCAGGTGCAGATCTGACTGTGGTTGGGGGGGTGCTGTAAGCCTGACATCACTCAGACTCCCAGAAACTCCATAGCTACGGTCACCACCACCATCACTATGGTTAACCCAATGTAAGAGTGAAGAAAAGTTTGCTTTAAACCCCATGCTCACTAAAATGATGAAGATTAGAGACAAAGAGACACAAAATACGAAGCAACAAGGGCGAAGCGATGTTTCTGGTGGAGGGCATGCAAACTCATGCCCAGCACTCTGGTGGGTGATCTCACTATAGAGGGATTCTGGGAAAAGGGCATGGAAGGGCATGCCTGTAATCCTGCATTGGGGGAGGCAGGAGGATCTTAAGTTTGAAGCTGGTTTACCTAACAGGACTCACCCTCAAAGGAAAAGAAAGTTACAGAAAAGAGAGCTTGGTTAACATCTTTTAAAGCCTGAAATTACATTCCTAGGTATATATCACAAAGATGGACGGAGTTATGGTATTACAGTAACCCTAGCCATTAAAAAAAAAAAAAAAGCTTTTAAATGTAAATTTCTTTAATTTCAAGTCTAGAAATTTTAAAATTCAATTCTTCACTTCACATACTCACGTGCCCTAAAACCTTATTGGACAGCACTGACATAAAATATTTCTATTCAGCCAGGCATAGTGGCGCATGCCTTTAATCTCAGCCCTCAGGAGGCTGAGACAGGGGGATCTCTGTGAGTTCAAGGTCAGCCTGGTCTACACAGAGAGTTCCAGGACAGCTAGAGCTACTTGGTGAGTCTCTCTCTCTCTCTCTCTCTCTCTCTCTCTCTCTCTCTCTCTCAGTCCCCCTCTCTCTCTCACACAAAGGGAAAAGGTATTCCTATCCAGAAAGTTCTATCGGACACTAGTCTAGAATTTTCTTCAGTAGCACTCTTTACAACAGCCCAAACTCACTCACTTGTACAGCAATAGTGGGATGGGGAATTAATCGTGGTATATCAAACACTGTAAAACAGTTTGAACGAGCTGCCTGTCAACATGCAGCAGTATTAATAAACCTCTCAAACAAAAGTCAGGCACGTAGGAGTTCAGACAGGTAATTCCATCTAGGTCATGGTCCCCCAAAGGAGAAACTCCTCTACAGCCCTAACTCTGGAAGGCTGTCCCGCGGGAGGGAAGGGTCAGGATGTGAGGGCGCCGGCCCGGTTGTTTTTCCGGCCTGGGTGTTAGCCGTTTGCTTTTCTTTATAACTCCTCTTCCCTCTATGCATCTTCCTGATTTTACATCGCTGCTCTTGATGTGGTACCTACAGTCCAGGTAGGGAGAAAGCGAGCCTTCAACACAGCTGATGTGCTTTTGAGGTCCCTGCCCTCACCAGGATGCCTCCACAGCACATCCTGCCCGCCCGGCGGACACGTGGCACCGCACCCCGGCTTCCTACCTGTGCACCGCGCTGGCCTGGCTCCTCGCCCAGGTGCTGGCTGTTCCAGTCTGGGTGCTGCCAGACGGTTGGCTGGGCCCTCAGGGCTCGCCGGTGCGGAGGCGCGTTCCCCGCTCGGCCGGCTTTGGCAGCCGTGGTCCTCCCCAGGACGAGCGCCTGCACCCAGCATCTGCGGCTGGAAGACCCAACGACCCAGCCTGTCCCGCACAGAGCCGGGCAGAGGCGGGGCATAAACTGTCAGACACTAGGTCCTTCCAGGTCCTTGAAATTGGGGACGGGGAATCCCCCCTGGATTCTGAACCCTGAAACCAAGAAGTGGACCGACAAGGGCCTCCCCGCCTCTGCAGGCGTTTCTCCACGGAGCCCCCACACCGCAGGGCCACAGACTGTCTGTCCCTTGGCACCCTTGCGAAGCCAGCAGCCTTCCTACGTCTTTCTGCCTTTTTCTCCAGCAGTGACGGACTACAGAGGCCTGGCTCTCGGGGCTTTTCTGCACCTGTCTGGGTCTCCTTCCCCGGGGCCAGGACATAGTCTTTGCTAAACGCTGCCCTCAGTGGGCTTACCGCGACGACACAGCTTGGGGCTCGAGCCTGCTTAGGGAGACTCCCAAGCCCTGGAGTCCTGGCTCTCAGCAAGCTAAGCAGCCAGCACTCACCTAAACCGCTTTCATCTGGGCCATCTCTCTAATTCTTCAAAGTAAGTGGTACCTGAGTGTTTATGACCATTCACTGATTGTACATTTCCTATTGGTGCGCTTTACTGTAGATTCTAAAAAAGAATCTGAGAGGTCCATTCGAGGGGGGCCCTCAGTTTACACCAGGTGGGTCCTGATTGTAGAGCTGGCTTTGAGATTACAACAGAGACAGCCTGCTTCTGATCCCGAAGCTCAGACTCCGAAGGAACCTGGTCGGACTAATCAGTAAGAGCCTATGCCTCCTCCCCTCCTACCTACACACCTCCTAAGCCTGGTGTGGCACAAGTCGCTGTGGAGACGGTTTATACACAGATTTAGGGGTACAAGGGGGATGCAGCCAGAAGACAGTTGGAAATTGCAATTTATCTTTCTCTCTAACTTAGAGACAGAGAGCAGGGCCCAGAGAGACAGCCTAACCCTAAAGGATCTTGGGTGGTGAGAAGCCCAGTGTAGGGGGTACGATTCCAGGACAGTCTTATGGAACAACAGCTTTGGAGAGATCTTCCCCGCCCTGCCAGGGGGTTGAATGATGCGACATCGGTCAATGGTTTTCACTCTCTGATGTCCCTGGCTCTGGAACCTCAGCAATGACGAAAATCCTTTAACAAAGTTTAGTGAGAGCTATTTATATTTGGAGTATGCAGGCTCCCAGAGTGGGGCAGGGGCTGGAAGGACTGGTCCAGGCCAGCTCTAAGTATTTTCAGACACGCAAACCACAAGGAAGTCAGCACAGGGGCCCAGCTGTGCTTCCTCTGAGGGCGGCACTCTTTCCCTAGAGCTAAGAGGATGCAGGCTCAAGGCAGGAGGAAGGTGAGGGTCTGGTGCTGGAAGCATTTAGAGTCCACAGCCCAGCAGGACGCCAGACTGGGGGTGTGTGGGTAGAGGGGTAACGACCCAGGAGGCCTCGGAGGAGCAACAGACGCTGCTCCTAGAGACTCAGCTCCTTCAGCGGGAGGAGGGAGCAGGCTGAGCCTGGCTCATCTATCATTATCGGCACCTAGTGAATGCAGGGGAATCCTGTGACTCCCCAGACCTCACCCTTCCTTATTTCCAAGTCCTCCCCAATCCGCAGACTCTGTCAAGGGCCTCACCAAGTTCCAAGCCTCCTTGCCTACATCTTGAGCTGTAGGGAGAAGTGTGATGTCTGGGGGGGCAAGGGCTCCCCTGGCAGCACAGTGCCCTGGAGCACAGAAAGCACAACCTGGTGCCAGTGTTCTGGGATGCGCTGGCAGGTACCCTGCCCAGGCACAGGTAAGCAGGTAAGCCAAGAGCCCCCCACTCCCCCCGTGCATTTCCCTCACAGCCAAATCCAAGGTCACAGCTGACACTACCAGGGCCACCTGCATGGCCGTGGCATCAAAAGAAGAGCTGGTGAAGGAGCTGTCTTCATAGCCCACGAATCCTACTTAATATCTGCCTCAAAGATGCCAGCCTGGCCCTCCATGACCTTACTCGGAAGGAGGGAGACAAATCTCCATGGCACATAACGTTATGCTGCTGGAAAGTACCCGAGACTCTGGTGGCTCGGACTAGGGTGGGATTGCCTCCGCCAGAGGGGTCCAGGAGAGAAGTCTGGCCGCAAATTTACCAGAAAGATGGGGACAGACATGTCCCGCAGCGTCGCACTGCAGCGGCTTTAATTTTCCTAGCCAGGTATCAGCTTAAATGTCTTTCTCTGACTCTTATCGCAAAGGACTGCAATTCTTAGTGTTTTATTCTGTTTACACTTTAAATTCTACCGGCTACCCAATCAACAGCCCACGTTTATTTATTTGGTTGCCGTCCCGCCTCACCGTCCCACCGAACATACTAAAATAAATAAATAAATAAATAAATAAATAAAAAAGAAAATTCTAGGACTCTATGGACAGTGGCTTCCCACCATCCCCCTCCCGGCATCTCGGACAGCGTGAGGAAATAGGTTCTAGGCTGTACAGTTAAATGGACGATTGAGCCTTTCACCAGTTGATGAGAAGTTGGGACTTCCTTCTCCAGCCTTCAGTTTAAGGCACAGCTCCCCCTCTTCCCCGCAATCTCTTCCACAGCCTTGGGCCAGGCCTCTTCTCCGGCTGGGCCCAGGGGCGCCCTGTGCGTCCAGACGGTTTGGAGGCCACTGCGCCTTCCTCCCTTTCTCCTCCTCTTTCATTCTTCCAACCCCTCGGGACTCTCTAGCTCCCCAGCCTAGCGGCCCCGCAGCATCCTGACAGCCTCCGCCCACCCCCTCCAGCCAGGGCGAAATTGCTAAACTTGTAGCAATAATGACCCTGCATTCAGGCGGCCGACTCCCGCTGAACCTCTGCGCGCCCCGGCCCTCCCGGCCTAATCAGCGCGCCCCTCCCTGCCGCCCGCCCGGCCCCAGGCCGCCCCTTCCCCCACACCCACACACACAAAATAGGGGGACCCCCCCGCGCGCATTTCTCCGTCCCTCTGTCGAGCGAACCGCTGCACAAAGCCCCCCTCTCTGAGAAGCAATGGGGAGCTGGGGGGGGGGACGTCAATCCGACGCGCCGGGGTTTTTGTTCGCGCTGCGGACCTCGCCTTCCTACCACACCTTTTGTTCGGGGCTCCAATAAAAAGCCATTCTTTCCGCACCTTCCCGGCCCGGGCCGCCTTTCAGCCGGGCCGGGCCCCACAATGGCGCGGCGCTCAGAGGCCTCCCCATTCACCCGCCTTGGCACGCTCACAATCGGCCGTGTGGCAGCCCCGGCCCCGCGCAGGCATTCTCCGCGAGTGACAAGGAGCCGCATAAAGCCGCGGCCGCCGGGGGAGAAGGGAGGGCGGCCGAGGGGGAGAGGCCGGCCGCGGCGGGGCGCAGCCTCCCCGGGCGAGCCGGGACCCGGCGGCCCGGCCCGGAGGCCAAGCTCCCTTCCTCTTCTTCTCCGGAGACCCTGGCGGTGGGGCGGGTCCCCCCGCGGCGAGTCGGTGCGTCCGGGGGCGACGCCGCGGGGATTACGAAGTCCGGGACCTCGGGAGCTCCGCGGCCTCCCTCCGGCCGGCTAGGCTCACAACACTAAAGAGACATTAATGAACAAAGCGGCGAGCGAGCGGGCCAAACTGGCAGCCCGAGGCCCTGCCTGGCCCGGGGGCACCAGGCCGCGCTGACCAGGGCGCTTCTCCTCCCTTCCCGCCTGTCTAACGGGGGGAGGGGCGCTCCATCTCGGGAGCTGAGCGAGAGTGCAGCCGGCCAAACAGCTGAGAAATATTGCACCTTCTTTATTGACTCCTGTAGTGTGTGGCGGCGGGCGGCTGTGCTCACGGCTGTGGCTGGACAGAGAGAGGGAGGGAGGGGGCGTGCTGAATACAGAATACACACACAGAAAGGGAACTGACCTGGCCCACACCTGGGCTGGGTCGCCAGGGTCCGCTCGGCGGCCCCCCTTCCCAGCTCGCGGTCTCACCGCGGTGGTGGTCTCCGGGAAGAGCCCCCGACGCCCCGGAGACCCGGGCGGGCTCCGTCTCCGAAGGACGCGGTTGGAAACACGAGAATCCGCTGTGTTGTGGCGCTGGCGAAGGGGCTGCGGGTCCGGGGAAAGGTTCGAGCCCCTGCTCCATCTCCCCCTCCTCCAGCTCTCGTTTCTTCTTTCCTTTCTTTCCCCTGTTGGGTCGGGTTCCCCGACAACACTTGGAAAAGGCCGCGGGAAAGACGGAGGGGGAGAGGCCTCCTCCTCCGGGGAGCGGCCGCGGCCGGAGCCCGTCCTCCCCGCTCCCCGCAGAGCCAGGCTGGGTGCCGGGCCGCTGCCGCCGTCCCGGCCAGTCCCGGCGCCGGGACCAGGCGGCCTTTCTCCGCGGAGCCCCACACCCGGGCCTGGGGCGCCCCGGGCCCCTCGGGGTGTGGGGGCCGGGGAGGGGGCGACAGGTCCGCGCTTGGCTTTAACGAGGGGCCCGGGCCCTGGGCTCCGGCCCTTCTCGGGTCTCGTCCCCGCGCCTCCGGGCGGCGGCGGGCGGAGGCCTCACCAGGCCCGGATGCCCTGCAGGGCGCCCTGCGCGCACGCCGCTCCGGCGGCCGGTCCCTGGTGCAGGGGCTGCGCGCCTCCTCCTCCTCCGCCGCCGCCGCCGCCGAAGCCGCCCAGGCCGCTCACGTTCGCGAAGGGCCCCGCGGCGGCCGCGCTGCAGGCGGGCTGCATT
>NW_026596125.1:3597852-3625703 GCF_907164565.1 Psammomys obesus | reverse complement strand
TAGCGCCGGTTCTGGAACCAGATCTTGACCTGCGTGGACGTGAGCTTCAGGCTGCTGGCCAGGTGCTCGCGCTCCGGCGCCGACAGGTAGCGCTGCTGCTTGAAGCGCCGCTCCAGCTCGAAGACCTGCGCCTGCGAGAACAGCACCCGCGGCTTCCGGCGGCCGCGCGGCTTCGGCCTCTCGCCCTCCTCGCCCGCCGGGCACTCGCCCGCCGCCTCCGGAGACTTCTTCAGCGGGCAGCTCTCTGCGGGAGAAGCGAGACGTGAGCCGGGCTGGGTGCCCCCCCACCCCGCGCCCCGGAGAGCCCGGAGCGCCCCGGGGCAAACGCCAGCCCGGGAGAGAGGTCCCGGGCCCTGCAGGTTCGCGGGGTGCAGTTAGCTCGCCGTTCCTAGACCCCGAGCCTCTGCGAGGACAGAGGTTTAAGCGAGTGGCCCGGAAGCTGACGATGAAAGTTTGGGACCGCGCAACACGACAGCATTTGCAAACTCGTTTGCCTTCCACTCACTGCGGGTAGCTGAAGGTGTGGAAGGTGCTGGTGCTGGGCACAGGCGGCCCGGACGCACCCGTCGACTGCGAATTCTCTGTTCGGAACTATCCAAGCGTAAGGCGTATGCGCAGCTCAAAAGTTTGTTGGTTTTTTCTTATCAAAACTACCGAGACTGTGTCTGTAACAGTATTTGTACTGTCACCTTACGGGGGAAGAGAAAAGTCGGGTGGACCGATCTCGGCGGTCGCTTGCCTGTTGTAGGCCTGGTGAACTATCAGAAAAGGCCGTGGGCTCAGCCAGAACAAGCCTCTCTTGGAGAGGAGGCGGTTTGGTTCTCCTTGCGGGCTTGTTCGGTCACCCTGGTTTTCCCACCCATGTGCTGGGCCGTCAGAGCCCGCAGCTGAATCCCGAACTTCAGCCGTTCGGGTCTGCCCGCAGCCGAGAGCCGGCAACCGCCAGGATTCCCCCTAAGGCCTTCGCGGGCCTGACCTGCTGCGGCCATCTGGAGTGGCTCTTGCTCGCACACACCAACCAGCCCCTGTCCTTCGCCTGGTGCCTAGGGTGAGAGGGCGCTGAGCTCCGGGCTCCTGAGTGAGGTGGGCTCTGTCAAAGTTTCTAGTTCGAAAGGATGCTGGAAACAGCCTGTTCGCACCGCCTTTTCGGGAGAAGCCTGGGTGACTGCCCTGGCCTCCCTCACGTTAGAGGAAGGCAGACAAACGGCAGGGAATGACTCCTTTTCGAGAGAAGGGCTGTGCGAGAGAACACACTCACACACACACGCACGCACACACACACACGTACACACACGCGCGCGCGCGCACACACACACACACACACACACACACACACACACACACACAGGCACCCGGCCCCGGGCCCTGTCACTTGCGGCTTCTGGACGCGGAGCCGTTTTTCCCTGCCTCGGGGGCCGCCCCAGAGCCCCGCTCCGGAGGGACCCTGCCAGAACCGCCTCCTCTCCCCGCTGGCCCGGCTCCGACTCGGGGGCCGCGCACCGCAGAGCTGCCCTGGAGCCCGGCGGGGCCGGCCCGGGCCAGCCGTGGAGGGGCGGGAGGCCGGGCGGGCGCGGCTGTGGCTCGGGCGGGCGGGCGCCAGCCCTGCGCGGGCGCCGACGCGGCCCCTTCCCCGTACTCACTCGGGCCCCGCTCTCTCGCAGCCTCCTCGTCCGGCTCCTTGGGCCCGCCGCAGGCGTCTCGGAGGACCGTGTGCACGTAGCCCTGAGGACAGAGCCCCGCGTCCCCGTGGCCGTCGGCCAGCGAGCTCAAGTACGACAGCTTCTGCGCCTCGTCGTCGTCGTCGTCCTCCCCGGCGTCGGAAAACGGCGTCGCCTCGGCCGCCGCCAGCAGGCAGGGCTGGAAGTGCTGCTCCAGCTCCGCCTGCAGCTGGGCGCCGTGGAAGTGCTGCTGCTGCTCCAGGTTCAGAATGTCTTTGACTGAGAAAGGGGTGGAGGTGACCGGGCTCGGCAACATCATCGGGGCCACTTAACTGTCCAGTCCAAATACTCAATAAATCCCGGCGGGGGCGGGGAGGCGGCGCGCGGCTCCAGCGCCTCGCCCGGGCTCCGCGCCGCCGCCGAGCCGAGCTTTTGACAGACGCGGCCCCGCTCCGGTCTAAACGGCTTCCATTGGCCGGGACCCGGGGGTCTGGGTTTTGTTACGGGCCACGGCGGGCGCCGGGGGCCGCGGCCGCGAAGCCTGCGTCCGGGGGCGTGCGTCACGCCGGGGGGCGGGGCCGGCCTCGGGGCCTCCTTCCCGATTGGCCCAGGCGCCGGCGGGCCCCGCCCCGCGCGTGCAGCCGCGCGCCGCCGCGCTCCCAGAAATACACGGCGGCCGAGGCGGCGGGGCGAGGCCGGGCGGGCGTGGGAGCCGCCGCGCCGCGGGCTCCTGAGGAGAGCCGCGCCACGTGCCCGCGCCGGCCGCGCCCGCCGCCCGCAGCGCCTCTCCACGCCGGTTCCCGCGGAGGGGAAGCCGTCCTCACGCCTTCCAGGGGCAGCGCCGCCGGGTCGCGGGGCCCCCCTCCTCGGCGCTCGCTCCGGCAGAAGTGTCACTTGCCACCCCTCACCCCCGAGCCGCGGCCGCGGGCGCCCGCCGGGCCGTCACCTCAGAGCGCGGGCTCCCCGGGGCGGGGTCCGTCAGGGCCGCAGGGAGGTGACGGGCCCGGCGCGGGGCCCCGTCTGGGACCGTCTCGGCGTCCCCCCTTCCCGGGTCCCGGCTCTAGCGTAGAGAGGAAGCGCAGCGGCTGCGACTGCAGAGCAGACCGCGGGAGTCTCCCTCGGCGCCGGCCGCGCTCGCTCTCTCCCGGCTGGAGCGCCGCCGCGCGCCCGGGGTGGCGGACCAAGGCGGGACCGGGTCCCCGGCACCCGGCTGCGAGGAGCTCCCTCCCCTCCTCACGGGGGAGCTGAGGCAGGCCTCAGCCCAGCCTGCTCGCCGGGGAGGCCCCGCTGGGCTCTGTGCGGCCGGAGTCTGAGAACTGCCTGGCGGGGCACCTTCCAGCGCCACCTGCTCGCTCAGCCCCCGAGGCCGCGGGCGCCAGGGCCGGATGAACAGCAAACGCGCGGGCAGCTCGCCCCGGAAAACCGAACAAAGAGCATCCCGGGGCACGCCGGGGTCCCTCCTCAGGGCGCCCTTCGGTTTATCTTTTCTTTTTCTCTTTTCCCCTTCTCTCTCTCTCTCTCTCTCTCTCTCTCTCTCTCTCTCTCTCTCTCTCTCCCTGTCCTTCTGTCTGTCGCAGCAGAACCTCACAGTGAAGAGAGGCTGGCTTCGGCAGGAGTTGGCCCGAGGGCCCAGTGACGCTGGATGACGCCCACGGGAAGCCTGTAGACTCGGCACGGACAGGGATTAGAGAGAGCGCGGCCTTGCGGAACCCCGGACGGCGGGAGGACTGGCCGCCTCGGGGCAGGGAAAGAAGGGGCGGCGGGCTGGGGGGGGAGGCGGGGCTCTGCGGGAGCGGACACTGCCCGGGCCCGGGGAAGCCGCGACGGGGCTCCCGGGGAGGCGGGGAAGGCCGTCCGTGCGTCGGCCCTGCAGACCCGGGGTCGCAGGCGCCTTCGCCTTTGGGACCTGAGGCCGTCGAGGCCGCGGGCGGAGGCCTCCAGCCCGCCCGGGGAAGAGAGGGCCGGCTTCGGCCGCGCAGCCCCAGCCCGAGGCGCAGACGTCGGAGCCAGGTGGGGTGAGTGCGCCGCTCCGCGGGGAGGGGGCCCGAGCTGCCAGCCGAGGACCCGAAGGAAAGCACGCCCCGGCGTCCGTCCTCCTCCCTGCGGCTTCCGCGAGGCAGAGCCCTGGCGGGGAAAGGCTCTGCTCCCTTCCGCATGTTCGCAGCTTGCCAGGTTTGGGGAGAATCTCTCGCTTCTCTCGGAAGCGCGCGTCCCTCCTTGCTTGATTTTTCCGTCTCTGGCGGCTTCGCCCCAGATCGGCGGCCGCGCCCCCACCCCATCCCCATCCAACGCCTGCATCCCCGACACCCCACACACCCGCGGCGGCCTCCCCGCGCCGTCCAGCCCCGCCGCCCGCTACCTGCTGCAGCCGCCTCACCACGCACCCGGAGGCTCTCTCTGGAGGACCCAGGCCCTGATGCTGCAGAGCAGGCCGGGGCAGGGCCAGGCCTGCGGGAGGACTCCGGGAGAGCCTGGTGAAGACGCCAGAGAACGTGGCACCCCTGGGCCTCCCAGCCAGCACCCGGCGACCGCCGCTGGGCAAGACTTCCACCCACGCCCTGGTTTTCAGGCTTGATCTTTGGTTTTTGCCCACAGCACGGGTTCGGCTCATCTTTCCTAATTGTTTAGTCTTGACCGGTACTGGGTTCCAAGTAGCGGGAACCCAGCGAGGATCCCAGCCAGGCCGCCTCCCCCGGGCGGCCTCCCTTTCCTGAGCCAGCAGCGGGCACCTGAGCCGGCCGCCAGCCTGGGCGCCAACTGCGCGCTGCCTCGGGGCAGGGAAACTCCGGTGCGGGAGGCCCGCGAGGCCGCTTATCGGCGCGCGGAATCTAGCTCCACTCCGTATCCAGTTACTAGTTTGTTCTGGGGCATTGGCATTCTCTTGTCTGGAAGATCTCAGAAATCTCGAATCCGTGCTAAATTAACAGTAGGTTTTCGCATCACCAGACAGTTTAGCCAATTACTGTCAGATAAAATAAATGCCACTATGCAGCTTGGTTTTGTTTTAATCTATGGGTCTGCCCGGGCTCACTTCCATTACCTCGAACGTATCACAAACGCTTCCCAGCGGATATTTGAGTACAGCTCTTTGCTGAAGTGGCAGATTCCCTGGAGGGCGCTTTATAGACGCAGATATACTAAATAAAATTATGCTTCTTAAAGAGCCTTCTGTTAACCCTTGCAATAAATGCATTACCAACTGAAAATGTGGTAAGGTTTGAAAGCTGTGTTTGTGCTATGCTCTAACAAAATCACTCACTTCCTGCACTTATAAAATAGTTTTTGTTCCATCTGCCATTCTTTGTCTCCTTGCAGAAACAGTTTTTTAAATTATGAACACAGGGCCACAAAAACGTTGAAAGTTGTCTCTCTCTTTTTTTAAATTTCAACGTAGCATTTCGGTGATTTTCTATTCAACTATGAAAAAAATAATGTTGCTGTAGACTCAGATGGTCTGAAATACATGAAAATTTAGGTGGGTTTTTAATCATTTCGAGTGCTGTTCTAGAAATTTCATTCTAATGGCTCATAGACACCAAGACGGAAAAGAAACGAGAAAGGGCTTCATTTTTAGCAATGACACTAAATGGAATTTTGTTGCTTTGTTGGTAACGGTAGTGGGTGTGTTTTGTATTTAGTTTTGTTTTTTTTAGCTTAGAGATTTTAAAAAGCTGTCCCCAAATTCCTGAGCAGTCTAGTATTACCTTCATTTTAGTGATGGGGGGGGTGAACGCATTATTTGATTTTAACCAGTTATGAATCTGGCCTTTAACGGCTGAGCCATACATAGCCCGTTGTACAATTTTAAGGAAATTATATACCGTGTTGCTTAGTTCTAAAAAGTGTTGCCCTTACCTAATCTCTTGAGTGTGTGCGCGCGTGTTTCCGTGGTGGGCTGATGTTGTGAGAGGGATTTTTAGGTGGGCTAT
Organism: Psammomys obesus; assembly: GCF_907164565.1. Lineage (NCBI taxonomy): Eukaryota > Metazoa > Chordata > Mammalia > Rodentia > Muridae > Psammomys > Psammomys obesus. The sequence goes on along the minus strand of NW_026596125.1, from coordinate 3,620,116 downwards.
GAGTATGTAGTTTGCTTTGCATGTGTAGGGACTTTTTCCAGATTTTGTTTGGAACTAATTTTTTAAACAGCTCATCATGTCTCTTCCCCAAGAGGAAAAAAAATCAGTCCAAATCTAGCGAATTGTGTGGTATAAATCACAGGCCATGGCTGAGGGTTTCGATTTCTCCTGGTGAAGAGTTTCCACTCAGATTTTCTCACGTCTGACTCACTCCAAACACTTCTAAAGATAAAAATGTAAATTGAAATTTCCTCACCAAAACCAGTTTCATTATGCCAATACCACATTGAAGTCAGAAGACTATCTTTGTCGAAAGTAACTCAGTATTTCTTCAAACGAAAATGCCTAAAAGAAAGGGTGCCTTCCTCAGGCATTTATTTGTATTGATGTGTGTGCTTTTTGAAAACGCAGGGAGCAGTTTTAACTGGAGGATTTAACTGGAATTAGGAATGCATTCCGTAGGTTTTTTTCTTAAACTTCCTGTAGCTGAATTTCAATGTCTACAGACCTTCCAAAATATAATCTAACTTCAGAAGGCTCTTTAAGTCTTTGGCGAACTAATTCGCTCAAACTTGAGCGACTGCCTTGCCTGCTGTCGCTGTTCGCTGAGCAGAAAGTGGGGGGGGGGGGGAGCGAGAAAAGAGGCAAACGCCTTCGGAGCGGCAGTTTTGTCCTTCGTCTCTCCCTCAAACTATCCCCTCCTTATGGCCAACTCTCAACCGCAGAGCCGTTTTAAGGACCTTGACCTCCTAGAGCAACCAAAAACCTTCCCCCTAGCCTCTCTGGGGTCACTTACAGGGGACAACTTCAAACCATTCGGGGAAGAAAAATACCTTTTCTGTTTGCAAGAAAACCTTGCTGGGGTTGGTGCTTTAAATCCCTCGTGTGTTTTTATTTGGCTCTGTCTGTGCGTGGTCTGGAGGTCCAGTTCTGTCCGCTCTTGGGCCGCCAGGGATTTCCGAGGTTGGTCGGGACGCTCGTCTGTCGGAGGAGACGAGTCCCCGGACGCCTTGGCCCCTGCGGGGGGGGGGGGGGGGGCCATCCTTAGTGCTCCGGGACGGGGGTGCGCTGCGGGCTTTTCCCGGAAATGGCTGGAAGGAGGAGGTGGGGGGAGTCGAGGGCCCAGACGGGCGCAGAGACTCGGGGGTGGATGGAGGGGGCTCCTCCAAGGTCCCCAGATCAGGTCCAGGCCTCGGGACCCGCGTCCTCGCCGGTGCGGGATTCCAGGGTGTGGGGTGGAAGGCCAGGGCTGGGGTGTGGCGAGGTGGGTGAGGGCTGGGACTGCAAAGCTCCCACCGCCAAGGAGGAGGCTTCTCCTGTGCCGGCGCGCAGAGGCTCCGCGGAGTTCCCGCGTCCGGGCGGCCCTTCCTCTTCGCGGCGGTCCTCCCTCCCGCTCTCCTCGCTCCTCTCCCCCTTCTCCCCCTGCTCCCTTCCCCTCATCCGCGCGCCCCTTCCCCATCCACCCTGCCCCCTCTTCCCTTCTCCCACACCTCCTCCCCCTACAGGCAGCTTCCAGTGTCCTGTAGAACTCTTGTCTCTACCCTTCCCGCCTGATAGTCACCCGTTTCCTCACCTCCTGCCCATCCTCCTTCACACCCTGCCATCTTATTTAGTTTTATCTTTGTTAAAAAAAAATTTGTTAAAAAAAAAAATTAAACTTCGAATCAGTGCAACTCAAGAGGGTCGGCCTGGCTGAGCAAAGCCCCACTGCTCACTGGAGCTGCTCCCAGACCCCGGCTAGTGCCGGCCCTGCTCAGGAGAAGGCCCCAGCATCTTCGGTCAGAGGAAGGGACCCCATCCCCGGCCCTGCTCCACCTCCCAAAAGGTCCCTCTCCGTCCCTCCCACCTCCCTCAACCTCTAAGGTCCAGAGCACCGGTGGCTCTGTGTGGCCCTCCTCCTGGAAATCCCCTCCAGGCTGATCCCGAGGAGCCTGCGTTTCCTTCTATTGTGGCTGTCCAGAGCGGCCATTGCGGGGCTAGGGGTGGGCCCGAGCCCCCCCTCCCCTCGGGCTCCCAGGGTCGCCCAGGCTGGGACCCTGGCTCCAGGTCCCACACAGGTGAAGCCGAGCCACCTCCTCTTTCCTGAAAGCACCGTTTATACGCTGGCTTGTTGAGCCCTGAGGCCACCCCGGCAGGGAGAGGTACCCAAGTCTGCGAGCGCAGAGCGGGGCCCTTCATCTTCTCACCGCAGCCCGGGAGGATCGAATGCTTAGTGGCTGCGCGCGTCCCGTGTCTCCGGCACAGCCGCCCACCCTTCTCAGCAGCTGTTGAGTCGCTGGCCCCCCTCAGGCCCCTCTTCCTGTGTTTCGGCCGCCCTCGAGGCACCCTTTAACCTTCAGTCTGCCACCGTGTTTTGAGATTGCTGACAGCTGTATCACTTTGAGAAAGGAAACACACACACACACACACACACACACACACACACACACGGATTGAGACCTGATTTATGGGTCTACCTGCTGGTCTATCTCTTCATAAAAACAGAAGTGCTTTCCTGGGCTAGCATGAGGTACCCATGAATCCGTGTGGAGATGGAGGCACGTGGGTTTTTCATGAACCATAGTAAAGCCGTGCTTACACACAGCGAACACGGGACACCTGAATTCTCCTCCCTCCTCCCTCACACCCCGCAACAATGAGAATTATCGGTACTGACAAGAGGTAGAGAGAGAAGTGTTCATAGGATCCGAGGTGGAAACCGTGACTGGATGTTCTACGTTCATAAAGACGGTTTATGGGATCTTTACAATTAATCTCGTGCAAAGTGGCTCAGGAAGGACCCGTCGAAGCTGTTGTAGTCAGAGGAGAAGAAATAGATTTTTATTGCTAAAATTGTATTTTGCTGTGTGCATAATTGAAAGTAATAAACTACACTGAAACATTCCGTTCCACATATAACACTGTATTTGCATATTAAGGGAGGTGGCCTGTGTGAATAATATGAATATGTACATATATCATGAACATACATAAATGCGTATACACGTGTACATACATATATCACACGTATACACATGCGCAGTGCACGGAGATTCCCCCAAAGAGAAGAGGCAGCTCTGTCCAAGGGTGGAGTCCAGGAAAACTTGGCTTTCTCTGAGTTTTAACCTTATCTCACCCCCCTGTCCTGGACAGGAGCACTGCCCAGGGAGTCCATAGCTGGAGATGTGGGGTCAAGCCTTGCCCATGTTGTGATCTTAATCCACTTTTTCAACCTCATCAAGTGGCAATTTTCTTACCCATAAAGGAAGATAAAAAATGGGGTCCTGGAGCAATGACTCAGCAGTTAGAAACCCTTGCTTCTCTTGCCAGAGACCTAGGTTCAGCTCTCACAGAGCAGCCCACAGCTGCCTGCAATTCCAGTTCCAGAGGAGATCTGATGCCTTCTGAGACCTCTGTGGACCCCAGACACCACGTGGTGCACACACATTCCTGCCAGCTAACACTCGTAAGATAAGAATATAGAAATCTTTTTTTTACAATGACGGTAACAATGGTGTGGACTTTATAAATCTGTGGTAAGGCTTAAAGAAGTGACAGAAGACCAGGTGGTGATAGCACAGCCTTTAATCCCAGTCCTTGGGAGGCAGAGGCAGGTGGATCCCTGAGTTTGAGGTCAGCCTGGTCTACAGATCGAGTTACAGGACAGCCAGGGCTACACAGAGAAACCCAGTCTCAAAAAAAACCAAACGGAATCAAACTAACAAAACACCTGAGAGAGAACCTTAGTGTGGTTCTCTTGTCCCAGCACTGGGGAAGCGAAGGCAGGAGAAGAGGGAATCAGGAGTTCAAATCCAGCCTTAGCGACATGAGTTCCAGGTCAGCCTGGCTCTACAAGATATAAATACACAGTTCCCAGAAACGCTGGGAAAGTTTTGTGGGGTATCTGACGGGGGTTGTGAGAGGTGGTGGCTGGGTCTAGGCAGGAAAGTACTGAAGCTGTGCTGGGCTGAGCTTGGGGCAGGATTCCCAGGACTTCCAGGACTCCCAGGCCCTCTGTTTTCTGACTTGGCGGTGAAGGCACAGGGATTGCCTTCACAATCCCTTTAGGAAATAAGACCAACAGCCTCCTCTTGGCCCCCCCTCCTCATTCTCACCCCCACCTAGCCCCAGAGATCTCCAAACTTAACCAAACTTCCTGCTTGTAAAGGAGACCCTAAAGTCTCATGTCGTTGTTATCACGTTTAGATAAAGATCTGGCCAACTAGTGTCCTTACAGGAATGCAAATAAATCATGTGTCCTGGACCTCCGCTGGAGGTGGGCATCGCCTGTATGGCCTTTTCTTCCTCCCCTCCTGGTTTTGGGCAAGAACACCTCATCTTGGAAACATCTGTCTCTCCACCAGATCCCATCCTCTGACCACCCTCTAGCCTGTTAATGATGACCAGCCCTGGGAATTGATGGCACGAATAGAAATAATATAGCTGACGACTCGACAGCAGCCAAACCCCATAGATCACACCAGCTACTGCGGTGTCTTCCTACAGACCGGTGTGGTTTGATGGTTAAGTGTCTTTCCCCTCTCTCATTCCCCAGATAAGACCCCTGAAGGAGCCACTTCTCCAAGGGTGGCCCCTGGGACGGACACTGAACAGAGTGCCATGCCCCACCTTAAGCTGGGTGTCCACCATTGCCGGTTCTGCTTCTTCCAACAACTCTTATCTCTGGACCCATTAATGGAACTGTTTCAGAAGAGGGCAGTGACACTCCCTAGTGAGATAAACGTTGCCCGACGTTTGGCTTGACTTCCCCGCTTCCCACACTTCTCTTCACCTTTCCCTCCTTTGGACAGCCATGCTGGGCTCCCCTCTGGGCTCCACCGCTCTCTGGGGATCCCTACTTGTTGCTCCACGGCCCCTCCCCCTCAGGTCTTCCGGTCTGCCTGGGTGGAAGTCCAACAGCTCCCAAGAAGAATGTGCTTGGGTGGTAGAGTTGACTGGGAGCTGACTCCAAAATAGACCCCGCCTGCGATGGGCGGGCGGAGGCCCCCTGGAGCCCTCTCTCTCTTCCCAGCCTGCCCCTCCCCGCCGCCCCCCAAAAGCTGCTTCCTATTTTCCACCCCCCCCCCCGGCTTCTAACCCGCTAACCTACCACGGAGTCGATAATAAGCTTCAATGAACAAGGGTCTAGTAACACACTCCCCTCTTAGCACACAACAACCACCCCCGCCCGCGCGCCTGCAGAGGAGAAACGAACGTCCAAGGTCAAAGGAACAAGGAACGTACAAGACTTTCCAGGAGAACGTGGCTGCCTCACGTCGTGGAGAGCAGGAAGAAAGATCTTGCCCTGCCCGAGCCGGGACTCAGCAACCTGGCTAACACAACCACCCCGTCAGGGACATCTTTCCCCACGTCGAGGCCGCTGGGGGCTTGATTTGTGCGCTCAGATGCCCCTTCAGGCCGGATTCTGCCTCCCACATGCTGCTGCCTGGCTTCCCGGGCCTCGAGAGAGCTGCAAGGCAGTGCCTCTGGGAGTAGGACGGAGAGGGTTTTTATTTGTTTGTTTGTTTGTTTTGTTTTGAGGTGAGCTGCCCTTTTTCCTGTCTCGACCTCTCAGGCCGTTCCGCCCATGCTCTCTATTCGTGAAGCAGGACCATCCGTCCCAGTGCATAACCCCACTCGGGCAGGAAGGACAGGGATGCCCTAGAACTAGGCTCTCAGGTCAAAATTTGTGCTGCTGGGATACCTCAGGGGTGCAGCCGCGGGTTCAAACCTGCCTTCACCAGGTTCAAACCTGTCCTCTGGGTTCTTCACTCTCTCAGCTTTGCTGTCCTGGAGATGCTTAAAACAAAAACAAACAAACAAACAAACAAACAAACAAAAAACCCGCTCCCTCCCCAGGTTGCCGGGAGATTCAAGAGCATCTCTCTGACCCGATTAGAAAGCCCGGCAGGCCGGATCGACTCCCAAGAAACGATATTTTGTTGCAATTAACTCCGGGACGAGCCGAGGCTGGGTGTGAGCCCGGGACCTTTGCTCGCGCTGCACAAGGGTGGGGCGTGGTGGCGGCTTGGACGGACGCGTCGGACTTGTTTTTGTGTTTGACGGGGCGGGCTAGCCGGCTGCTGGTGCCAGCTCCCGCGGTTGACATTAACGCAAGCGGCAGCCTCGGCGTGTGCGTCCGTCCCGAGCTGCGTGCGAGCAGCGGCCTGTGGACCTCAGGAGTCCAGGCCGCGCTGACGCGCTGGGGGACCTCACCTGCGCTGGGGTTGGGTTTCGCCTGCGACAAGAAACTCGTGTTCACCTGACGGCTGCGTGGTGTCCACGCCGTGTCCACAAAGCCCCGGCGACGCTGGGGTCCCGGCCTGGGGCTCATCGAACGATTTGCGCTATTAATGGTTATTTTATTTATATTGTTAGAATTGTCCCCCCGGGTCTGTTTACACCAGCGTCTGGTCGGCCGGGCCTCAGTGTTTGGACAGGGGATTACACTAATGGATGGCGAGCTGGGAGGGGTGGGGCAGGCGCTTCTGGAAACGCGGCTCCGGGGCGCGGGGTGGGCCTGGGCAGGGAGAGCTGGACTCTCCCAGGCTTGGCCTCTGACCTCCCAGGGGAAGGAAACCTGTCTGCCTGCGATAGGAAGCCGAGTGGGGGCCGGAGGCCGCCGCTCCCGGGCCCCTACCCCTCTGCTCCGAAGGCCGGTTCCAAACTCCAGGTCGCCCCGCTTGGGTGAGCACGCTGCCACAGTAAACAAGACCGGAGCTACCAGGAGACACTCTGTTGGGCTCCCCTCTTTTGGCGACCAGCTTAGGGTTTAGGCCTCTGAATCCGGATTGTAGCTGAGCTTTGGGACCCTGGAGGCCTGCAGGGTTGAAGCTGTCTTCAAGGAGTGTCTGTGGAGTGAGCGAGAGGCACCCCGAGTTTGGAAGATCTAAGATACTAGCTCCGCCGCTGTGTGTGTGTGTGTGTGTGTGTGTGTGTGTGTGTGTGTGTGTTGGGGGTGGGGAACGAGGCCTGAGCGCTGACCTGGCCAGCCATGTGGCCAGGATTGGTGCCCAGGGCCAAAGGATGTCGGCATCCCTCAGACAGAGAAGACCAGAGTCCGGAATTCGAAGATGCTTAGGAACCAGGCATGTTTGTCACACGGTTTGGGTCTGATGTGCAGAAAAAGCTAACATTTAGTTAGTGCTGCTGTGCCTCATTCTCGAGGATTCTATAAGGTTGGGTTCCGGTCCGCAGTCACCCCGCTTTACAGAGGAGGAAGCCGTAACTTGGCGTCCACCAGAGAGAACGTGGCAGGGCCAGAACTCTAAACACAAAAGTGTCTGGCAGTCTAGAGTGGCGCTCATCAGTGTTTGGGATGCTCAGTTGTGATCTCAGCCGAGCTACGGACTCCTTCTCCTGAGGATGGACTGGACACACGAATCCATCCCTGTTCGTAATACCTGTGGCTTCAGGAAGCCCCCGAAGGCTCACCCACGGACCCTGATCAATACGTTTATCTTTACAAGTTATACAAAGCACATTGGCGCAGTCAGTCCCTCTTGAGCACGGGCTGAGAAGGTGGTAGTTTTACAGTTGTTGACTCTTGAAGCCGGGGGAGTTAAGATCGCCTGCTGGAGATCACACAGCTGGTAAACGCGGAGCTGGAGATTCTCAGGGCTTCTAGCTCCGGAGTCTTCCTGGGTACCACTTCTGCTGTGTCTGAGATCCTGAAGGTCTACATTCCTCTCTATTGGCTCGCTCCTCCTGCTCTGTTGACCAGGGAGCGCAGAGCCTGCCCTGGGGGATCTGGGTGTTTCTTGGGGGAGGGGAAGTGTCTTTGAGAGGTACCTGTAGTTGGGAGCGTAAGGCCTCCAGAGTCGCCTGGGCTCTGAGCTCTGAGCTGCCAGGACGCACGCTCCGGTAAACCGTTTATCTAAAGACAACTTCTGTTTCTCGTTCCCTGTCTGGAGTTGCCCTGCAGCCAGCAATGAAAAATGCGCCCTTTCCCGAGACTCTGGCGCTGGTGATTTATGTGGGAACCGTCCTAGGCCGGTGAGGCCTGGGTTGCTCTGCTTGGCCTCAGGGGTGGAGGGAGAGGGCGGACCTAGAAGAGAACCTGGTGCCCCCCCTGCCCTTCAGCGTCCCCTTCCATCCCGACCCCCAGAACATTTTACAGTCGCTCCCCCAGGAAGTTGAGCGCTTTATCGCAGCCAAGTAAACACCATTATCCCAGGTCCATTAACACGGAGATTTTGGCGATGTAAATAGACCTCTAGAGGGAGAAAAGCAGCCCCCGCGAACTCCCTTGTAAAACGGTGACTGTTCCTCAAGATTTATGGCCAGTGATTGCAACCCCATTTCCCCCCACCCCCGCTAACCTTCTAAGAAATCCCAATCTTAGCCAGAACCAGAAGATGGGGCCCCCCACCCCACCCCCAGCCTAGAAATCTCGCCCCGGGGTGTTGGCAGGCCTGGGGCGAGGAACCCAAAGAAGCGCTGACCTCGTCATTAATTTTCTCTCAGTCACAAGCCCAGGAATGCTGATTCCTTTCCGGCTGTGGATGCGGAGATAAACTCTCAGCTGGGAGCTGCCAGTGTGGACAGAGGCCCGCAACTCTCTCCCCCCGCCCCCCGCCCCTGAGCTCAGGGGCCAGGATGCCTGTGTTCTCGGCTTCTTCCTCATTTGTAAACTGGATGGGGCTTTCAGCAGGTCCTTAGGAAGCTGTAAAGCATTCGAGACTTGTCATTGGTGGGCACTGCCAAAGCTGGCTGCGACCTAGAGCAGCATCTGGCCTGTTTGGGTGGCCTCGCTTCCCCCTCCCCCCTTTCTGTTCAAAAGGATATGCCCACCCTCTTCACCCTTGCGCCAACAAATATGAAATCAAGTAAGGGTGGTGGTGCGGGGGCAGGCTGTATTTTGGGTTTTGTCTACCCCTCACTTTCGGTTTCTGATTGCTGTTGAGTGACTTGTCCCAGGCAGTTTCTGTTCGTCCAGAGTGTGCTTTTTCTTAACCCCTCATGTCAATATTTATATCAAACAATGGATTTGGAACAAGGAAGAGCAGCTCAAGTTGGGGAAACAAAGACAAAAGTTCTGCATGCCAAGGGAAGCTGCAGGAAAAGTCGGCCTCTCCTAATCTAGCCAAGGTCACTTTCTACACCCTGTCCATGCTTGGAGGTGACCCCAGTTTAGCCTGAACAATGCAGCAGTTCCTGAGAGTTAGCACCTAGATAAAAGGGTGATCTTTTGCAGTCACAAGAAAGAAACACAGGAGTGTGAGGGACAGAAGTACTTTTTGGTTCTTTGGCATGACTGACTAGATCTAGGAGAGATCTTTATGTATTTTGGATTTCTTTGCTTGTTTGCTTGTTTTTGTTTGAGACAGGACTTCTCTGTGAAGCCCTGGCTGTCCTGAAACTCTCTCTGCAGAACAGGCTGGCCTTGAACTCAGAAATCCACCTATCTCTGCCTCCTGAGTGCTAGGATTAAAACTTAAAATTGGGACTCATAAACCTTGTGTTCGTGTGTGTGTGTGTGTGTGTGTGTGTGTGTGTGTGTGTGTAACAGGTACGGTACCTACACCAAGGGTCCCTTTTGACACTCTGATAAGGGTGCTTTTTCAGGAGAATACATTAAAGAGTAAAATGTCCACCTTGCCTCTCCCTGATACCCTCCACCCTCACTTCCCCTGTCCCCCCACTCCACCTCCAAGTGCTGAGGTCAAAGGTGTGTGCTACCATGTCCTATTCAGGAGAATACCTTTAAGTCAATAAAACAAGTAGAATTACAAGGGAGAACAATAATGTTTATATTCAAGTTAAAAATCTTAAAGAAATAGGCATAGTTACACATGTGCTTTTTTTCTTTCTTTCTACTAAATAGTAAACATTAATGGCAGGTCTACCAACAACCTTAATTTAAAAGCAGTCACAAGTGCTAATATATTTTTCAGGTTTCTGCAGTAGGAAAAATGTGCTATACCAATACCAGAGGTTTCTAGTTTTATGTTTTAGAATTTACTTTGTTTGTGTGTGCAGGGGTATGTGTGTGAAGGGCAGAGACCAACACTGGCTCCTCCCGCTTGCCATGTTGGTTCTGGGATCGAATTTAGGTTATCAGGCTTCGTAGCTAGTTCCTCTACCCACCAAGAAATTTCTCCAGCCTAATAGCAAAGATTTCTTTCTAAAAGAAAGGAAGGAAGGAAGGAAGGAAGGAAGATGGGGCTGGAGAGATGCCTCAGCGGTACTTGCTGCGCTTGCAGCTTGCAGAGGCCCTAGGTTTGGTTCCCGGCACCCATATGGTGGCTCCCAACTGCCTATAACTCCAGTTCTCGAGGATCTGACCTCTCTTCTGACTTCCGTGGGCTTGTACAAGTTAGTACATACTGTATATACTTAGGCACGCAGTAAATAAAATAACACACGCATAAAGTTAAATACACACATACATACAATTAAACACGTATTTAAGTTTCTCTATCTAATTTTTAATTATATATGTGCACGTGCACGTGAGCGGAGGCGTTGAGGAAGGCCAGAGGCATTGGATCACCTGCAGCTAGAGTTAAAGGCAGTTGCAAGCCTGATACAGGTGCTGGGAACTGAACTTGTGTCCTCTGCAAGGGCAATATGCCCTCCGTGATAGGAATGCCCCCCCCCCCATAGAGTCATGTGTTTGAGCTCTTGACAGTAGGAAGCACTGCTAGGAGGTGTGGCCTTGCTGGAGGAAGTGCGTCACTGTGGGGGCGGGCTTTGAGGTCTCCTATGCTCAAACTCTGCCCAGTGTGGAATCCAGTCTTTTGCTGCCTTTGATCAAGATGTAGTCCTCTCTGCTCCGCCAGCACCATGTCTGCCTGGATGCAGCCAGGCTTCTCACCATGGCGATAACGAACCAAACCTCTGAAACTGTAAGCCAGCTGCAATGAAATGTTTTTCTTTATAAGAGTTGCCGAGGTCATGATGCCTCTCCACAGCAATGAAACCCTAGCTAAGACACCCTTAACTGCTGAATGCAGCCTTCCAACCCCGCAATACTAGATATTTCTTTTCTTTTTGTGGGGGAGGGGGAGCCTCAGAAGCCAGGCAAGGCTTCTGCTACTAAGCTGTCTTCCAGCTCCTTTCGTATTAAAGTACTGTTTTGTTCATGTGTGTGCAGCTGAACACGAGTGTGTGTACTCGCACATACGGAGGCCAGAGATCTTCAGATGCTTCTTCATCAGATCTTATTTTGGGGGGATCGAGACAGTCACTCTATGAAGCTGGAGCTCACTTGTTCAGCTTTACTGCTTGGCCAGCAACCTCCCAGGATCCTTCTGTCTCGCTCTATGCTGACCCCCAACACTCCTTCTTAAATTTTTAATTTTTTAAGATAGGGTCTGCCCTGGAACTCAATCTGTAGACTAGGCTGGCCTCAAATTCATAGAGCTCTGCCTGCCTCCTGAATGCTGGGATTAAAGGAATGCACCACCATGTCTGGCAATACTAGATATTTCTCTTGGTGATGAATTGACAAGTGCCAAGAGGGTTCGGTTTGTTGCTTGCATTCAGAAATCGTTTTCCCACGTATCTGGATTTCACCAAATTGCAGCAGTGTTTGAGTTGTTGCTTAGAATGTGGAAGGAAGATTTGATTGAGGGTTGCAAGGTGCATTGTGAAAGCAGGGTCCTGGGCAGCTCTTCTTCCTCTGAGACTGTGAGGTAATGGTGTGCATGAATTTGGTGAGCACAGTGGACTGGGGACATTCGCGAACATCAGAGAAGATGCTGGGATGGGCTTAGAGTACCTTGTGAGGAAACCCAAAGTGTTGGCTGGTCCCATGAAATGTCTGAACTTCAGAGATTAACTGGTGCCAACCCCATCTTGATCCTGTATTTACAATGGGAAGGGAAACTGTTGAGACCAGAGCGCTGCTGGCAGAGGCAGCCTTCTATACTGAAATATCAAGTTCAAGCCTTAAAAATGCTAACAGTAAGCTCAGGACATAGCAGCTGCAAGTCACATTCCAGCTTCCTTCTCGCTCACTCTGCTAAGCACCATCTCTCTTTTTGCCTTCGAATCCTTCTGCACTCCAGGCTCCTTCCTAGGATGGTAGCTGTGGACCTTTCCCTTGTTCATATTTATTCATTTACTCAGTCATTGAGTAACTGTTAGCCATGGAGGAGATACTGTGGAAGATGCAGGAGAAATTCCACCCTTAGGAAGCTTTGCAGATATCCTTTCTCATGTCTATCAAAATTTTTTTCTTTCTTCCTTTCTTTTCAGGCTAGTTCTTGGTACATAATCCAGGCTGGTAAACCTGATAGACATCAAGCCTCTTTTTTTTTTTTTTTTTTGGCAAGGCCTGCCTTAATGCTTGCACGGCTGCTGCCGAAGGGCAAAGAAGTCTTACTGAGAAAGGAAGAGCTTTTAGCATATTAATTGGGTCCCATCTTTCCTATTGTAATGGCAGCTAGTTTAGGCCACGAACTTTAATGAATGTGATTACAAAGTTAAAGTGCCAAAGTGGGGCTTGTTTCACATGTTAAGAAATGTGCAAGATACACCCAACATGAAGCTGCTAGCCCCAGATGAAGCAAGTGATTAAAATTGACAGCACAGAGTAAACACTGCTCCAACTACTAAATTTTTACCTGGCATGAGCTTCAGTGCTAGCAGCAGCATTTGCCTGACTTTGCAGTCATCTTCATCAGGGTCTTAGAACATCACCACCTCAGAGATGGCAGGTGGGTCTGTCTGTGTGCAGAATTCAGATCCAAATAAATAACAAGCTAGAAGCCAGGCGTGGCGGTGGCGCATGCCTGCAATCCCAGGGGGCAGAGGATGAGAAGCTGGAGTTAAGGCCAGCCCAGGCTCTCTTAAGAGATCATGTCTTGAAATAAAATAACAACGTGAAAGAGGGAAAAGCCAATAGGGAGTGGAATCCAGTTCTGTTTCAGTAATGAAAACTTTCTGACAAGAAGAGTTGAATACAGCTAAAAGTTGGATTTTCTAGTAAACTACATTTTACTCTTTGCCACACATTTGCCAGCTGTAGACATAAGGCCTGGCACTTACGGTATAAAGCCAGTACTGTTAGCTTCTGCTCCCTCTCATCCAGGAGTCTCCCGCTACATGCAGGCTGTTGTCCAGTATGCCTGAAGTCAGCTCCTCGTTAACGGCACTTTAATCTTTGTTACATTTTCAGGCTTGCATTTTATTCAGCATCAGCTCCAAATTAAGCTGTGGGATAACTGAAGTTTGCTTTTGGTGCCATTGTCGTCTTTACCAAATGGCTAAACACACTCCTCTATTAGAAAGCATACACACAACTCTCTGGGCATACTGCTTTCTCTTTGTTATTTTATATGTATGAATGTTTTGCTCGCATATATGTGTGCAAATATACCCCCAGTGCCCACTGAGTTTAGAAGAGGGCACCGGATCCTGCAGAACTGGGGTCACTGATGGTTGTGAGCGACCATGTGAGTGCTGAGAATTGAACCCAGCAACTCTCAAGCCCTGTTTTCTTTTTAAAGGTACGTATGGAGGTGAGAACTTTAAAACAGTAATATCTGAGGCTGGAGAGATGGCTCAGGGTAAGAGCACTGGCTGCTGTTCCCGGGGACCCAATTCAGTTCCCACCATCCATGTGGAGGCTCACAACTGTATGTAACTCCATATCCAGGGGATCCAATTCCAGTGCCCTCTTCCTGCCCTGGAAGGTACTTCATGTATGTGGTGCATAGACACACACGCACGCAGGCAACATAAAGTAAAAACAAAGGGGGAAAAACTCCAAACGATATTTGCTAAGCGTAGAAACTATAGATTTCTTTCACTCCTATTTTAAACATGATCTAACTTATTTTGTACTTATCCACAAGATTGTAAATTTACAAGCCCTAACCAATTTGGCAGAGAATTAGGTTTTCAATGTTTAAGATTTAGATTTTACACTTTTACCTCTGAGGAGATATGACAATAGGATACACTCAGGATGGCGTTATAATTTCTTTGTATTCAACCCGATTGTCCCTGGGCAAGTGACTTCATTTCTTCAATGTGAATGGAGAAAACTAAGTAGTTTTCCTCCCGTGGTGTTCTGTGAGGGTTAAATTACAGACACATACAATCTTCTTGAGGTGGTATCTGGAACCTAATGGCCCCCCAGACATAAATGTTACTTTTGTAGATCAAACATTTCTTAATCTAGCACTCAAAACAAATGCCAAATCCGTTATTAGGAACAACAGGGGTGGTCATGTTCCCAGTTTCTGAATGTGGCCATTAAGCATAGACAGGGTGTGTTTCCATTCTGAGAGCCTTCAGTGTATCTGGAAGGCGCTACGTGACTCCTTACAGGTTATGTGTAATGCACAATGTTCCCGGCAGAACTGAAAAAATAGCCTTTCAGATTTATTTACTTATTTCTTATGGAGCACTTAGCGTTTTCTAGACTCTCTAGAGACAGGTCTCAAGTTCGTGGTCTTTGAGAATTTAAAGCATAGAAAAGAAATGAACAAAAATAGCTCTAAAATGTGGCAGAACGCATGACTAGTATTCTAGAAGGCTGAAGATTCCTCTGAGAAGGATTCATGGAGGAAAGTGAGATTTGAGTAGGATCTAGAAGCATGATAGGTTTGGGCAGGTGATGGGTGGTGGGGAGACATTCTAAATTGCTCTCTAAGCATGTTCACACGAAGCTGCTACAAGCGTAAAAGTCAGTCCATGTTATTCCCAAGAATGATGCTCTTTGAAAGAGGGAAGGATGTCACTGACATCCTCCCTAGTCCTTAAAATGATAACTCTGCAAAGACTTTAATAGCATAGATGCTGCAATCCCAACACTCAGAGAGGCAGAGGCAGGTGGATCTCTGTGAGTTCAAAGCCAGGCTAGTGGACAAAGCAAGTCCTGGATAGCCAAGGCTACACAGAGAACCCTATCTTGAAAAAAGAAAAAGGGAAAGAGGGAATTAGCATAGATGTTTGTGCAACAATATTTCAAAAAAGGGATATAGAAAAATGTTCGCAGCTGGGCAGAGTGGCACACATCGTTAATCCCAGCACTCTGGGAGGCAGAGGCAGGTGGATTTTTGAGTTTGAGGCCAGCCTGGTTTATAGAGTAGACAGTCAGAGATACACAGAGAAACCTTGTCTTGATAAAAAGAAAAGAAGGAGGAAAGAAAAAAAAAGAAAAATGTTTGTAACTGTGATCTCAGTTGTGTAAAGTGTACAGAAAAGGATGGAAGGAAACACTTGAAAATGTTAATATTAGCTGTCACTAGGTATTGGAATTCTGTGTTTTTCTTCTCTGTAGCTGTGAATGTCCATGTGTTTGTACTAGGTATTCAAAAAGGGAGTAAATCGTATGTTCAGTTTTACCAACAGCAACTGTAACTCTTATGAACCATGCAGAGACGTAAGACATTGTTCTTTCTCTCACTATGCCCCCCTCTCTTCTCAGATATAAATGTATTCATTATTTTTTCTTTATAAATGTACAGTCTCTTGTGTGTGTCTCTAACTGTCCTAGTGTTTAGCAGGGCTTTGGGGATATGAGTTGGGAGCATCCTGAGTGTCAAATCACTATGGCCTGTTAGATGAAGCAGACAAGCAGCCTGTGAGTGAGAGCCTAACTAAGATGTTGCCTGATCTTCTTGGAGACATCAATGGCAAAGATCATAATTAAGTCCTGAAACTGCGGTTCAACAGCAATGAACCTAGCAGGGTTAGAGTGTGGGCTGGGGGCCGATGGTGTGGGAAGAGGGAGGGAGGGATTAGCTTGCGTTGCATGGTTTATTTTGAGAATTTATAGACTCCCTCTAACTCTTAAAGCCAGTCATAGAAGGCTTTAAGAGCAAGTCAATGTCTCTAGCAGGCCCAGCCACCTGGCATGGAGGGGATGGATAGAATTTAATCCGTACGCTGTCAGGGTGAAGCAGGTATAGACAAGCATCAGGGACAGGCTGATCTGGGCACCTTGTCGTCAGATTAAAAGACGCACAACGATAAAGGAAACGTTGGTGATGACACTACTCAGAAGGTTTAGTCTTGAATCTCACTGCCCCGGCCTGAGCTGTGTGTGTGCTTCAATGTGCTCAGGACTGTTCCTGCAGGATCAGTGGTGATGCCAAGGATTACTTTCCTTGTCTTCCCCCATTGGCCTCCTGCAGCCACATTTTTGTAGAAGTCTTACCGCCAAGAGCACTTTAAAAGGAAGGGCGCTGAGAGCTCGGCATCTGAGGCAGAGAAGATCTGAATACCACTTCAGACTCTGTCCTCAGGTAACACTGATGATTTACCTAGATCTAGAATCCTCTTTCAGATTTTTTCCCCCCAGAGTTTAGAAACCATTGCTCAACTCTCTTTTAGCTTTCCGTGTTAATGCTGAGGAGATTTACTTCACTCTAAGTCATCCTGTTTTCTCAGGAGTAGTGTAGACCGCTCCCCTCCTCCCCAAATATTGTGAAATTCCGCAATCCCATTGCCCACTGAGGGCCTGCTTCCGCGAGATGCAGAGTGTCCCGTGGACATGGTCAGCCTCTCACTTCGTGTCCTTTGGTTTGGGAAATTTTCCTGCATTATCGATTTTTGTTCTGTTTTCTTCTTTATCCTATCGTGTGGATTTGGGAACGCACTCCTGTGCATGTGTGTGCGTGCTTTCACGTGTGTCGGCATATATGCAGGTGTGTGCATGTAGAGAGAGGCCGGAGGTTGGCGCTGGGTCTCCTACTCCGTCACTCTCCACCTTAGTTACTGAGATAGGGTCTTGCCCTGGCCCAGAACCAGTGGGTGTAGCTGGTTTAGCTAGCCAGCCAGTTTGCCCCAGACATCGCTGTCTCTGCTTCCTGGGCACCGTGCTCACGGGTGGCCACACCACCTGGCATTTACAGGGCTGCCAGGATCTGAGCTTCAGTCCTCAGGCCTGTGTGGCAAGTGCTTTTCCCACTGAGCCACGGCTTTTTTTTTTTTTTTTAATGAATCTTTTGAATTCCTCCTTCTTACTTTGTTCCTCTTTTCACCTTTTTTTTAAATTTTTTTTTATTTTATTTTTTATTAAACCTTTTGCCCATGTTTCTCAGAGAGTCCCTGAATAGTAGCTGAATTTTTCATTGTGGCTTTCTTTCTTTCTTTTTCTTTCTTCTTTCCCTCCCTCCCTTCCTTCCTTCCTTCCTTCCTTCCTTCCTTCCTTCCTTCCTTCCTTCCTTCCTTTCTTCCTTTCTTCTCCCCCTCCTCTGGTTTTCTGAGACAGGGTTTCTCTGTGTAGCCCTGGCTGTCCTGGAACTTGCTGTGTAGACCAGGCTGGCCTTGAATTCAGAGATCTGCCTGCCTCTGCCTCCTGTGTGCTGGGATTAAGGGCAGGTGTACGCCAGCCCTGCTAGGCATCCTTGGTGCTTTCAGTTTCCATGAACTCGTTTTTTTATTTTGTTTTGTGACTTGTGGGAAGCTCACACTAAGCTCTTGATTCATGGTTGTGGTACCTTATATTACTGATAATTTATTTTTGGCTCTCCAGATGGCTGTATCTTCTGAGTTGCTCCCCACTCTCCTAACCAGTTCTAAGTCCAAGGCCCAGGTATGCTCAGTAAGCTCTATTACTGAGCTGCATCCCCTAGTCCTCCAAACTATTCTCTTGACAGCCTGGGGTCCAGTCCCATGGCCTTGTACCAACTAAGAGCACAATCTCTAGCAATGGGTGACAGCCATACTCTAAGCATTTTCCTTCTCTGTTTTCCTCCTCCTCCTCCTCCTTCCTCTCTTTCTCTAGGTGTTTCAAGACAGAGTTTCTCTGTGTAGTCCTGGCTGCCCTGGAACTCACTGTGTAGACAAGGCTGGCTTCAAACTCAAGAATTCTGCCTGCCTCTGCCTCCACCTCCCAAGTGCTGGGATTTAAAGACATGTGCCACCACACCTGGCCATTCATTCATTCATTCATTCATTCATTCATTTATTTATTTATTTACTTATTTATTTATTTATCTATTTATTTATTTATTTATTTGTTTTGGTGGTCCTAAGCTGTATCCCTAGCCTGTGTACTTCATGAAAATGGCTTTCAGGAGTCTGGAATCCTTGCCTGATTAGGACCTGAAATCAGAAGTGATACTTTTGACTGCAGGCTCTACTGACTTTTGCTTTGGGTGGACTGTTTGTTTTGGAGCCTCCAGGTTCAGAATATTTAAATCTTTCTTTCTCAAGCCAAGTTCTCAGGGAAGGGTCTCCCAGATTCTGCCTTTTTGGAGGTTTTTTTTTTTTTTTTTTTTTTTTTTTTTTTTAAAGGATTTTGAGGTAAAAACTGGATTTATCCTCAGGTTTTCCTGAGTACTCATTTAGGTCCAGCTTCTTTGTTCTGCTACCATTCTCTCCTCAAAACAAACAAACAAGCAAACACTAAAAAAAAAAAAAAGAAAAAAAAAGCTAAACAACAAAGGGCTCATGTAAAATTTTCATTTCTTTAAGGCATCAGGTCTGAATTAAGAAGTGCAAGAATAAGTGATCTATAAATGGCCCAGTCCCTAGGACCCTTTCATAGCCAGGCTGGCCTCTAACTCCTGCTGTCCCTGGCTCAACCCTTCAAGTGCTAGGATTACAGTACTCTTCATCTAACTTAGTGGCTCTCAACCTTCGTAATGCTGCCGCCCTTTAATACAGTTCCTCATGTTGAGATGACCCTCAGCCATAGTTATTTTGCTGCTACTTCAATGCTGTAATTTTGCTACAGTTACGAATTATAATGTAAACATCCGATGTGCGACCCCCCCAAACTCTTTAATGAGCCCAGGTATACATTAGGAGGCAGCTTGGAGCTAATTCATGCCTGATCTAGGTGTAGAAAAGGCGCCTTCAGGACAGTGGTCCTCTCTGCTCTGGAAATGGGTCTCTGAGCCCATGTTTGCCATCCTAAACACAGCTTATACTGGTCCTCAGCACAGTGGAAGCTCAGAAGCCTGGGTCTGGAGAGAAGGCGAACTTTCGGAGTCAGTGTATCCAGTGGAGGATACACCCGCAGAATCGCCCAAACAAATGGAATTAAAAGTTGTTTCTACAGGTTTTGTCGCCCTTTGGTAAAGTTCGGAATATTTGGAAAAGTCTTGTCCTGGAGGAGAGAAGCAATGTACTGTTGTAAAGAATGGTGAAGGAAAAGGTCTCTTCCCACGGGGCAATATAGGGCTTGCGCCCTCATTCCAAAGGCATAATTAAACCTGTACCATGTGGGCAAGTCAGCAAAGAGCATCATTATTCCCAGAAGCCTCAAGTAGTAAAGTCACAGTAAACGAAGTAACTAGAGACTTCAGGACTGCCCTGGATGGCTCTGACCACCCGTTCTGTCATCGCTTCCCTCCGCGGAAAATGCACGGGCTTACCCCCACTTCTTCCTTTTTTTTTTTTTTTAATTTTTTTTTAGCAATATTTTCTATTTAATGGTAACTTTATTGAGCTTCTTGAATAGATATTCCATTTATGTTTTCCAAGTTTCAAAAGGAATAAGTGCTAGATTTTTCTGGTTTTTTTTTTTTTCTCCCTTCTTTTTCGCTTCCTGCAGAGGTGGCCGCATTTCCCACATCTCCTTACCTGCCCTTCCCTGGAAAGGTCTGTGGATATGAGCACGTCTTCACACAGTGCCCTGCTGTGGAGATGAGCCAAGCCCTTGGCTCCTCACAGTCTCACTCTCTCCTTCTGAGAGATTTATTTCCTACTACTTTTACTCCACTAGTCTTTTCCTTTATTTCTGAGAATTGGATACAAGCACTTAAAGTTTTAGTAATTAGGGCAGGGGAGGTGGTTTAGGAGCAGATAAAGTGCTTGCCATGTGAGCGTGATGCCCGAGTTAGGATTCCTAGCAGAGTGCAGAAGGCTGGATGTGTTGGGGTTTGTGCCTGAACTCTCAGCACTGGGGAGATGGAGGCAGATCCTCCCAGATCACCAACGTCATTACAGAACTTCATCTCTCCTTCTCTCTCCCCCTCTCTTCCTCCTTCCCTCTCTCCTTCCCTTCCTTTTCTCTCATAAAATAAAACCAAACAACAAAAAGCCCCAAAGGACATGGAGTCTGTTTTGTGTTAACCAGCTCCCCCTGAGCATGGGGCCTGTCCTGAGGTGAGGTTAACATACCCAGGGTCAGTCCACTGAAGATAACTGATTGGTTTTCCTACTTATTTTGAATAGTTCTTAGCTGGAATGGGAGTTTATGCCCACTTCCCTTTTATGGCTCATTTTTAAAGTTAGTAGAATATATGAGCATGCCCACCTGCCCACACATGTACATACATACATGAACACTCACATAACACATCTACACAAAGTTAATAGAATATGATGAATAGATTGTATGTCATTAACTACTCTTCTCTTTAATATATTTAAGTTTTTTTTTATAAAAATGTTGAAACATACAAAAGAAGGTAAAATGCTGTAATGAATATTCATGCACACATTACCCAGATCAAACAGTTATTAACACATTCCTGTCTCATGTTTTCCATTCCTTTCTCTTTGTTGACTATTTTAACATATTTTCAGGCTATTGGGACACTTTGCCCTAAATAGGTACCCCTTAGATTTTAGTTGACCATTCTTTCTTAGTTCTCTCCTAACCTGACGCTATTATAAGTGATTTTATAACTAGAAGGTTACATAACACATATTATGCAGGTATAATTTTGCAAATATGTTTGTTTAATGAAATGAAAGAGTCCTTTAAAGGAAAATGTAGGACCAAGTAGGCTCTGTATCCTTAGCTATTTAGCACCTAAAGACCCAGCAAAACCATTCGTACAAAATTATTTCGAATACAGAACAATTGAAGAACAAGTAAGCTCCTCTCCCTCCCTCTCCTTTCCCTCTCACCCTCCCTCCCTCCCTCTCTCTGTCTTTCTTTCTGCCTGCCTGTCAGTTAGTCAGTCATTCTGTTTCCTGCCTGTCTGTCTGTCTTCTGGGATAGGGTCTTGCTATGTTCCCTAGTCTAATCTTAGACTCCTGAGCTTCAACAATTCTTCTGCCTAAGGCTTCTGAGTAGCTGGGGTTCCAGGCATGTGCCCGTACCTGGCTGTGCATAAGTCTTTTTAAAAAAATTTTCTTGAGCAGTGGCTCTCCACCTTCCTAATGCTGCCGTCATTTAACACAGCTCCTCATGTTATGGTGACGCCCAACCATAAAATTATTTTGTTGTTACTTCATAACTGTAATTTTGCTACAGTTATGAATTGGAATGTAAATAGCTGATATATGACCCCTGTGAAAAAGTTGTTCTACCCCCAAAGAAGTTTCAACTTTCAGATTGAAAGCCGCTACTTTAAAGTTTAAAAATAATAACTACAAGATAGCTAGGAAAGACAGTGATACCTTTTTTTTTTTTTTTCAAGCCTTTGTTTTTAAATCAGAAAGCTTGTTTGGGAACATATCTCAGATGGTAGCATGCTTGTCTGGCATACATAAGACCCTTGGCTTACTCCCTGAACCAACCAATCAGTCAATACGTTTATATGCACACGCATACTTTTCTGGACATGGTGACACATGCTTGTAATCTCAGCATTTGAGAAGTAGAGGCAGGAGGATTAGAAGTTGGAGGCCATTCTTGGCTTTTCTGTGAGTCTGAGGCCAGTCTGGGCTACATAAGATGCTGACTCAAAACAGCAACAAAAATCTGCAGAAAACCTAGGTTCCATGAAGCTAAAGGCCTGCTGAAGGACACACACTAGTGACCAAAGATGACCTTCAAACTCCCATTCTAAAACTCAGAGTTCCTCCTCCTAGGAAGACTCAGAAGATAGTGGTGTTTTACAGAAATGACACTTTGATATGAGGCTTGGCTTTTAGAGGAAGCTGTTTGGGTCAGGAACTACTTTTCTGAAACTGCTTGCTCCCCTGGGAGTTTGAGGTGAGCTGATGAGGAGGTCTGTCTTGGAGCAAGAATTATTTGGGGGAGACTTTTAAAGAAAAGGCTAAAGGATTTGGGGGTTTTCCGAACATGGGAAAAGAGGAAGACTTACCAGGGAAGATGCCAAAGTGTGAGCTTAGATGAAAGAATTCAAGCTTAGAGCTGGTTATAATTATGGGAAAAGGATAACAGAGTATTTAGAAAAAATTCCAAATAAAAATGCTGAGTGATATGTGGGGAATCAAGATTACAGCTCAGAAAAGAAATCTGTAAGGCCGTAGACAGAGCAATCACTGTATGTTGTGGTGGTGGCGATGGCAGGAGATGGATAGAGACAGAGAATGGACAGAGGGCTGGAAGAAGGCCAAAGATGAGTTCTCAAATAGAGTAATGTTCAAGGCTACCAGAAAAGAAAAAGATACAAACAAAAGATAGATAGATAGATAGATAGATAGATAGATAGATAGATAGATAGATAGATAG